>NC_092756.1:65588219-65953219 GCF_047496795.1 Chiloscyllium punctatum | reverse complement strand
ACTTCTCCCCTTTTCTCTCTGTCTCTTTCTTCCTGTTGGCTTTTTCCTTCTCTGTTTTTATCTGTGTCTGTTCCTCTCAGTCTCTCTTCTTGTCTCTCTTTTGTTCTCTCTCTCTCTCTCTCTCTCAGTCACACTCGCAGCATTTCCGTTTCACTCTTCTCCCTGTCATCGGTAGCTTGTCCTTTTATTCTCTCGAATTGAATGAAGTTAGCTTTATTTTCGCACGTACTCACATGAGTTCAGTGAAAAGTTTATAAATCGCCACTGAGAGTGCCATCTTAGGTACAGTGTACCTTGGTACTATTCTTAGGTGCAGAATAGAGAAAAGAAAAAAAAACACAAAGCAAAGTTAAAATGAAATATCTCACAGTCAGTCCCCAAAGTCTTTCTGCAGTAGACCAATGCAGAGGGCCTCCAGGAAATCGGACCACAGGCTGTCGCTGACCCCCTGTTACTCACTGGGCCACAGCTTTCTCCTCCAACTTGGCCCCTGGCCCCTGGTCACTGGTGTCCACTACCCCATCCACAGACCCTGGTCACTGGGGTCCGTACTGAATGAGCTTCAGAAGTCGACATTCGGAGACTTGGGGTGGTATCTGAGGCCGTGGGAAGGAAGAGAAGGGAGAAGAGAGAGAGAGCACGAAAAGAAGAAAAAGAAAGGATGAAGTGGAGGAGATCTGGCAGGAGCATCCTACTCCACCCCCATCTTCGCTTCTCACTCACTCCCCCCTCTCTCTCCCCTGTCTCTGTCTCTCTCTAACTCTCTCCCTCTCTCTCTCTCTCTCTCTTTCTATCTCCATCTCTCTCAGGTAGTCTCTCAGGTAGCCTCTCTTGTTGTCTCTCTCACTCTCTCTCTTTGTCTGTCCCTCCCCTTCTCTAAATCTCTCCAGTTGCCTCTCTATTTCTGGCTCCCTCTCTTTTTTTCTCATTTCTTCTCTTTCTACCCGACTTGCTCCCGTGGTTTCAGCACCAAACATCATCCTTCAAGAGTGGGGTCGACAATGATGAAGAAAGAGCAGAAAATTGTAGTGTTGTCAGTACAGCAGGACGGGTTTTAACAGGAGGTTTAATCGAGCTGAGGTCATGCTGACACCATGCTGAGGTGAATGAGAATAAGCTGCTCCTATTGAGAGGAGAGATAGAAACCAGAGAATAGAGGATTGGCAAAATAATCCGGGGGGAAGTGAGAAGAGTGGCTTTGTAACAGAAGATGCTTTTAATTTTTAATTTACTGCGTGAAAGGGTGATGGAAGCAAGTACAATAATAACTTTAATCATAGATTTCAGTGAATATCTGATGTTGGGATGTTAAAGATTTTTGGAGAAAGTTAGTGGTATGGAGCTAATTTGATACACCTTCCAGAAAATCTGCACAGACGTGATCGGGCCAATGGGCCACTTCAATTCTGCATCTTCTGGGTTGGAATGACTAAATAAATCACACAAAATCTTGAGTCCACTTTGAGCGTCAAAGTTTATTGATGTTAGAACGATGGGAAGAAGCCTCTGGGGATCTAGAAGCTTCTTCACTGAACAAAGGGTAAACGTATACCTTTATACATTTATATTGACATATCTTGAGCAATTGCAAACCAATTGTATTGTTATTTGATTGCATTCACATTCAATCAAATTGATTGTGTGACTGCACGGAGTAATAGATCATCCCAGGGCTTCCCATGATCTCATGATGTTTCCCAGATACCCTTATCATTTATCCTTGGGCTTTCAACCACATTCCAACATTGCCGCTTCTGCATCAGTATTTAGATTAGATTATATAAGATTAAATTAGATGAGATTCGATTACTTACAGTGTGGAAACAGTCCCTTCAGCTCAACAAGTCCACACTGACCCTCCGAAGAGCAACCCACCCAGAACCATTCCCCTACATTTACCCCTTCATCTGACACTATGGGTAATTTAGCATGGCCAATCCACCTAAACTGCAAATATTTGGACTGTGGGAGGAAACCAGAGCACCCGGAGTAAACCCACGCAGACACGGGGAGAATGTGCAAACTCCACGCAGACAGTTGCCTGAGGTGGGGATTATCCCTGCTAGCCTCTCACTCCTGTTAAGGGCTTTCATCCATAGGAATCCAGTTAAATCTCTTAAAGCCTGTTACATTTAAACCCACTATTAAATACATGTTATACTCAAAATATATGGCGATGATGATATCTGGGTGGCTAGATTTCTCCCTTTTATCTTGTGTTGGATCTCAGAGTTTGAATCACCAAGATAAGGATTTTTTTCTATCAGGATACTTAAAGATGTCCTTACCCAGCTATCTCTGTACAAACAATGCAGCTGCACGCTTGCAACAGGAATCTTTGTATATTCATTGTGTTGGAAAGTTGGGGAGAGTACTTGAAGATTGGCACACAGGAAGTTAGAATATGGTGTTTGTAAAATTGGGAAGTGTGGCACTGGAAAAGCACAGCAGGCCAGTAGCACCTGAGGAGCAGGTGAGATAACGTTTCAGGCATAATCACTTCATCAACAACTTGCTGTAGCAAAGAAACTCTTCTCATTTCACCCTCAGCTTCTTTTTGCTAATGAAGGCCTTATGCTCGAAACATTAATTCTGCTGCCCCTCGGATGCTTCCTGACCTGCTGCACTTTTCCAGCACCACACCTTTTGACTCTGATCTCCCACATTTGCAGTCCTCACTTTCTCCAAGTTGTAAAATTGTATAATGGGGAAAATATTGTATGGTCCCGTTAAAGGATGGTGCTTTTACTGTACTTAGAGTTTTAAAATGCAAGTACACAGACAGCCTGAACTGAAACATTGGTAGCAAAAGGCCGTACAGTGACCAGGCCAAGCAGCAGTTTTTCCAAAGATAACAGGCCTTTGAATTTCGCCACTCAATTTAAACCAGGCACCTAAATGCAAAAACCCAGTTAATTTAAATCTGGTGACTTTGACAACAGAGGAATAACCCTATTGTAAGATAAATTGACATCATCAAGGCTGTAAAAGAAGGGAGCAATTGGACAGAGATCCCAAATCAAGCTGCCATCTGCCAGAGCAAACATCCCTCAGCTCTAAAGAGAGAGAAATGGGTTCCCATAGTCACCTCTGCCTTAGAGAAAGCACCATCTCAATAACAATAGTACCAATGAAGTAGAAGACATTCCTAACAGATGAATCGAGGGAGAAGTCACAGAACATTCTGGAAGACACGTGACGTGGCTGCAATTTCGAGAGACTGAATTCCGTCTTTGCTTTATGAGGTTATAATTATTGAAACAGCATTTATTCGGGAATTATTAGTAGATAGAAGGGATTTATTGAGTTTTCTAACAGTTTAGTTACATTGTTTGCTTTTGAATTAGATGAGTGCATTGTTGCTTATTGATTTTAAAGTGAGTGTGAGGGATTTATTTTTAGTCAACTACTGGAAGTAGCTGAAAAGCAGGTGACACCACTTTTTTATTCCTTTGACAGATTATAGGGCGAGGTGCTGCTCTTTGGATATTTCAGTACTAGTTCTCAGAGGGTGATCAACCTCTGTGTTACAACAATTGTTATACACTATGCGTGCTATTTTATCTTGAATATATTCTTTTTTTCAAAGCAACAATTGTCCTAGATTACTTTTGATACTCAGCTAGCCAAGGTACTATTCCAGCTGTAAATCTTCTCAGTCATCTTATGTCAACTGAGAAGCACTTTTGGTTATTTTGTGCTGCTTTCAGACATAGAATATGGAACTTGGGACAGTACAGCACAGAACAGGCCCTTCAGCCCACGATGTTGTGCCAACCACTGATCCTCATGTATGCACCCTCAAATTTCTGTGACCATATGCATGTCCAGGAGTCTCTTAAATGTCCCGAATGACCCTGCTTCCACAACTGCTGCTGGCAACGCATTCCATGCTCTCACAACTCTCTGTGTAAAGAACCCGCCTCTGACATCCCCTCTATACTTTCCTCCAACCAGCTTAAAACTATGACCCCTCGTGTTAGTCATTTCTGCCCTGGTATATAGTCTCTGGCTATCGACACTGTCCATGCCTCTCATTATCTTGTATACCTCAATTAGGTCCCCTCTCATCCTCCTATTCTCCAATGAAAAAAGTCCCAGCTCATTCTACTTCTCTTCATAAGATAAGCCCTCCAGTCCAGGCAGCATCCTGGTAAACCTCCTCTGAACCCTCTCCAAAGCATCTAAATCTTTCCTATAATAGGGCGACCAGAACTGGACGCAGTATTCCAAGTGCGGTCTAACCAAAGTTTTATAGAGCTGCAACAAGATCTCACGACTCTTAAACTCAATCCCCCTGTTAATGAAAGCCAAAACACCATATGCTTCCTTAACAACCCTGTCCACTTGGGTGGCCATTTTAAGAGATCTATGTACCTGTTCCTCCACACTGCCAAGAATCCTATCCTTAATCCTGTACTCAGCTTTCAAATTTGACCTTCCAAAATGCATCACCTCGCATTTATCCAGGTTGAGCACTATCTGCCACCTCTCAGCCTATCTCTGCATCCTGTCAATGTCCCACTGCAGCCTACAACAGCCCTCTATACTGTCAACAAGACCTCCAACCTTTGTGTCATCTGCAAACTTGCTGACCCATCCTTCAATCCCCTCATCCAAGTCATTAATAAAACTTACAAACAATAGAGGCCCAAGGACAGATCCCTGTGTAACACCACTCACCACAGACTTCCAGGCAGAATATTTTCCTTCTACTACCACTCACTGTCTTCTGTTGACCAGCCAATTCTGTATCCAGACAGCTATGTTCCCCTGTATCCCATTCCTCCTGACCTTCTGAATGAGCCTACCATGGGGAACCTTATCAAATGCCTTACTGAAGTCCATATACACCACATCTACAGCTTGCCTCTCATCAACTTTTCTTGTCACATCCTCAAAGAACTCGATAAGGTTTGCGAGGCATGACCTGCTCCTCACAAAGCCGTGTTGACTGCAATTAATCAAGCCATGCTCTTCCAGATGGTCATAAATCTTATCTCTCAGAATCCGTTGTAACACTTTGCAGACGACAGACGTGAGACTTACTGGTCTGTAATTGCCGGGGATTTCCCTATTTACTATCTACCATTTCACCTGATTTAACACAATGCAATCTATAACTATCTTTTTTTACCATCACACTGTGGTGAAATTTACAGCACTGCAGGACATCAAACACGTTCGTATAGAGTTTATAAAACAAGATTCGCCTCAGTCTCAAAAATAAAGAGATCAGTGGATGAATATGGAACATTTCGAATGCACGAGTAAGAATTTAAAATGGAGAGTTTGGAGGACAATACGCCTTTATTAGTTTCACCAGATGATCAGGGATTATTGGGATTTGTTTGGATATGCAAACCAGCAGGATGGAATAGGTTTGTACCACAGAAATGTATGGGGTTCATAATCTGGGGTTAGACCGATATGGCGCTGGCTGTGAGGGTTCAGGGGAAGCAATGGATGGAAAGAGTGGCTATTTCATCAAGTATAAGTGGAGGCAGGGAAGGATTTGGGAACTGTTGTAGATGTAGATGGAAACAAAAATCCCTTGATGACGCAAATACCTTTTTGAGTTGATTTCAGGCGTTATTATGAAGCCAGAAGCAAACAGGGTTCATCCAGAATCAGTTCCAATTCATCTTTGTGAAGTCAGTGAGAGCCACAAAAGTTTTCCTGAAAGCACTGAGGATGTTGGCTCATACAGGAAAAGGTAAGGACAGCAGATACTCGAGGTCAAAGTCAAGAGTGTAGTGCTGGAAAAGCACAGCAGGTCAGGCAGCATCTGAGGGAGCAGGAGAATGGACATCCCGGGCATAAGTCCTTCATCAGGAATGAGGCCGGGTAGCTGAGAGATAAATGGGAGGGGCATGAAGCTACAGAAAGGTAGCTGGGAATGTGATATGTAGATGGAATTGGGGGAGAAGGTGACAGATCGGAGAGGAGCGTGGAACAGATAGATGGCAAAGGTGATGGACAGGTCAAGAGGGTGGGATACTATTGGGAGGAGGGGAAATGAGGAAACTGGTAAAGTCCACAATGATTCCTTGTGGTCGCAGGGTCCCAAGGTGGAAGATGAGGCATTCTTCCTCCAGGTTTGGTGAAGGAGGAGGCCCAGGACCTGCATGCCCTTGGCCGAGTGGGTGGGGGAGTTGAAGTATTCAGACACGGGGTGGTGGGATTGGTTGTTGCGGATGTCCCAGGGATGTTCTCTGAAATGATCAGCTAGTTCACAACCTGTCTCCCTGATGTGGTGGAGATCACATCGAGACAAATGGATACAGTAGGTGATGTGTGTGAAAGTACAGGTTAATTTCTGTCGATTTTGTGGAAGGATCCTTTGGGGCCTTGGACGGAGGTGAGGGGGAGATGTGGGCACAGGTTTTGCACTTCCTGCGGTGGCAGGGCAAGGTCGTGGGAGGGGAAGGTGGGTTGGCGAGGGCCGTGGATCTGACAAGGGAGTCCCAGAGAGAATGGTCTCTCTGGAACACTGATGGGGATGGGGAGGGAACTATATCCCTAGTGTTGGGGTCTGTTTGTGGTTGGCAGAAGTGGCGCACGATGATGTGATGTATATGGAGGTTGGTGATGTGGAAGGTAAGGACCAGGGGGCGGGGGGGCAGGGTTCTGTCCTTGTTGCGTTGGGAGGGGTGGGGTTCGAGGGCAGAGGTGCAGGAATTGGTTGAGAATAATGAAGGGCTTTATAGACCACGTGGTTGGGGATATTGAGATCTTGGTAAAAGGAGGCCATCTGGCACTTTCTAACGTGGAATTGATCAACCTGGGAACAGATGCTGTGGAGGCCGAGGAATTGGGAATCAATGATAGTGTTTTTTTTCTAGAAGGCAGGGTAGAAGGAGGAGTAGTCCAGGTAGCTGTTGGAGTCAGTTGGCTTGTTGTAGATATCTGTGGCAAGTCGGTCGCTGGAAATGGAGATGGAGAGGTCCAGGAAGGGAAGTGAGGTGTCAGAGATGATCCAAGGAAATTTGAGGTTTGGATAAAAGGTGCTAGCGAAGTTGATAAATGGTTCAACCTCCTCATGGGAGGACTTGGTGGCGCTGAATCAGTCATTGATGTAGCAGATGGACGGATGGGGGTGATGCCGTTGTAACTGCAGAAGATAGACTGTTCCACATACCCGATGAAGAGGCAGGCATTGTCGGTGCCTGTACGGGTGCCCGTGGCTACCCCTTTGTTTGGAGGAAGTGAAAGGATTGAAAGGAGAAGTTGTTGAGTGTGACAACCAGTTCAGCCTGGTGGCGAAGGGTGTCGGTGAAAGGATACTGGTTTTGACGGCGTGAGAGGAAGAAACAGAGAACTTGGAGGCCTTTGTGGGGCCGCAGGGCAGACACATCCTCCTACTGTTCCTTGGACATGATCTCACCTCTCATCATCAAACCATCATCTCCCAGACCATCCATAATCTTATCATCTCAGGGGATCTCCCATCCAATACCTCCAACCTCATAGACCGGAACCCCACACCACCCAGTTCTACCTCCTACTGAAGATCCACAAGCCCGACTGTCCCCAGTCAACCCATTGTCCCTGCCTGCACCTGTCCCACTGAACTCATCGCTGCATGCCTTGGTCCAGGAAGTCCCCATCTACGTTCGGGACCTGTACACCTCCATCAGCCATGGCCAGGACATCCAAGCCCTCTGTTTCTTCCTCTCACAACGTTCCAATCAATACCCTTCCACCAACACCCTCATCCATCTGGCTGAACTGGTCCTCACCCTCAACAACTTATCCTTCCAAAACTCCCACTTTCTTCAAACAAAAAAGGTAGCCATGGCAAAAACATGGGTCCCAGCTATGCCTGCCTCTTTGACAGGTGCGTGGAACAGTCCATCTTCTGCAGCTACACCGGCACCCAGCCCCTGTTCTTCTGCTACATAGATGATTGTATGCGTGCCACCTTGGGCTCCTACGAGGAGGATGAACCATTTCCCAACACATTCCAGCCTGACCTTAAATCCACCTGGACCATTTTGGATACATTATTCCCCTGCCTGGACCTCTCCATCTCCAATGACCGACTAAACATGGACATCTCCTCGAAACCCACTGACTGCCACAGCAACCTAGGCTGCACCTCCTCCCACCCTACCTCTTGGTAAGATGCTATTTCTTATTCCCAATCCCTCCGACTACACTGTATCTGTTCCCGTTATGACCAATTCCACCTCAGAAAATCCCAGATAGCCTCCTTTTCCAAGATCGCAAATTCCCTTCTACATGGTCGACGATGCCCTCCAGCGCATCTCATTCACTTCCTGCACCTCTGCCTGTGAACCTCACCCCTCCCAACAAGAACAGAAGAATCCCCCGCTCCTCACCTTCCACCTCACCAACCTCCATATACATCGCATCATTGTCCACCACTTTCGCCACCTACCAACAGACCCCACACTAGGGATATATTTCACTCCCCATTCAGCTTTCCAGAGAGACCATTCCCTCTGTGACTCTCGTCAGATCCACGCCCCCACCAGCCCATACCTCACACCCAGCACCTTTCCCTGCCACCGCAGGAAGCGCAAAACCTGCGCTCACACCATTCCCCTCATCTCCATCCTTCCATATCCAACAGAAATTTATCTGTATCTCTACCAACGTCATCTACTGCATCCGTTGCTCCCAATGTAGGCTCCTCTACATCGGGGAGACAGGAGACCAACTTGCAGTTTGTTTTTGAGAACATCACTGGGACACCTGTACCAACCTACCAACCCCACAACCCTGTGACTGAACACTTCAACACCCCCTTCCTCTCCCCCAAGGGCATGCAGGCCCTGGGCCTCTTCCATTACCAAACCAAAACCACCCGATACCTGGAGGAAGAACGCCTCAAATACCACATTGGGATTTAGCATCCACGTGGGGTCAATGTGAAATTCACCAGTTTCCTTATTTCCCCTCCCCTCACATTATCCCAGTCTCAAGCCCCGAATCCGGTACTGCCCTCTTGACCTGTCCATCATGTTTCCCACCTATCCGCACCACCCTCCTCTCCAACCTATCATCTTCTCCCCCATCTCCACCTACCTATCGCACTCTCAGCTACATCCACCCCAACCCCACCCCACTCCCATTTCTATCTCAGTCTCCTCAGCTCACAGCCTCATTCCTGATGAAGAGCTTATGCCCAAAACGACGATTGTCCTGCACCTCAGATGCTGCCTGACCTGCTCTGTGCCATCACAATACTTCGACTGCTGGCTCATCTGCTAAATCCAACCCCACTTCAAATTTCCGATTTGATCTGCCTCCAAACCCGCTGATTTTGGCTTGGTTTCCCCATCAACCATGTTAGTGTTGTTTAAAGACAGAACGTGAAAAAAAAAACAAGGAGAGGAAGCACGGTGGATTGAATGGAAAAGCACCAAGTCAAACATGGATGAAAATACATTGTAATAAACAGGCGCAGATTTTTTTTACAGTTTATGTTATACTACTTACTGTTTCCTAACAGGAACTTGTAAAAATATTTTTCTCCCGATATATACATCAGAGAATTCTGTGAGGGAGAGGGGCAGGAGCCTGTCACTCTGGGGTGCAGTGAACAATGATTCTTTCCTCCAGATCATTTTGTACACAGTTCACTTATTGAAACTGATGAGTGAATGTTTTGTGCATGTCAAATCCCTCTTACTGTTTTGCTTTTGTATTGCAGCATTTTACTGACTGTTGGTCCTTGCTGTCAGCACTTTACGCTGGCTTTACTCCTGCAGTCTCTTTCATGTTGCCCCTCAGATGGAGTCAGTCCTTGCCTCCTGGTAAAGGAGTGTTATCATGTTGCAACTCCTCCTTCTCCTTTCTGTCCATTCCCCATGTCGACTCCTCGTTCCATTATCTGCTGCAGCTGATGTTGGCTCTCCGTTACTTGGATTTATTCACCAATTGGATTATTTTTATAACTGGATATTTCACTGCATACTTAAACTGGTCTCTGAAACTTTTTTGTGTCACCAAATAAATCACTGCATTGGTGCAGCAACTTAGGCTCTGCAGCATATATGCAACTTGTTCAAAGAGATCAAAACTATCCACGTTATAACTGGCACCATATAAATAAATAATATACACCAACCAGAGCAGTCTGAAACTGGCAGATATACCAAGCAGCAAATTCACAGAGCTTTTTTCTGCTCTCTATCTTTGGGTCATTCTCTGTTTTTGTTTTTGCTAAACCCTCAGTCCCTTTCGCGCCTTATTGGCCTCGAAGATGTGTATGATAGTCAGAACATTGAGAAACAAAACAAAAGTGAATGGGAGAAGTGGTGTCATAAATGATTCAATGTATCTATAACTCATCCACAGAAAAGAAAATACTGATTGTTGGCAGAATTCTCTTCGCAATATTCTCTGTGCAATACTGAGCTTTCATCTGATGAAAACAAATGGCGACAAATCGATGAAAAGAAAATGCGATAATGAACCAGACAGAACAATCAACTGTGAATCCGTCAGAGCCCTTTTTGCATGACAAACAGAAGTGATGTCCAGGAAACAGGGTGCATAATAATAGTAAGGAAACTCATTAAGTATGATTGATGTAAAGTAGATCCGACATTGCCTTCGTGACCAGTTAGCGAATGGTGCATCTCGGAAGACCACTCTTGCCTTGAGACAGGAATACAATCGCCAACTAGACTGACTGTAAGAGAGATAACTGAATAAAAGGACTTAAAATTGCTGGTCAAATATTGTCTACGCCTGATAAGTTTTAGCACAAAGATGATTGGTGTTCTGTGTCAAATCATCTGAACCACTAGTCACCAGTGTCAAATAAACCATTTGCACTTTTAAAAGACGTAGGGACTCAATGAGGAGCAAATACCTCCCTGAAACACGGCCATGTTCTCAATACTTTTTGCAGTCGACAGTAGTTGAATTCACCTCCTTTATGGATTACTCAGACAGGCTGTAGTTTCCTATAACTCAACAAAATCCACACAATCACACCTGGGATCTGTAACATATAGAATAGAAGACACCTAACACGGACCTTGCCTGCAAAATGTCTGCATTCGGTTGTGGAGACGCGGCACCTCAGATCGTCTTCAGAATTATAAACGCACACGACATGAGTGACAGTACTGGGCATTGAATCACTCCATAGTATCCAGGAATAGACGCCCTTCACAATGTAAATTAACAAATGATAGGGTATTGAGACAGAGAGCAGGTAATGTTCAGAGGAACCAGGTTTGATGTCTGTTACTGCAAGTAATGAAATGTGAGTTCAATAAATATATGGATTAAACAGTCTGACTGTGACCATTAAATTGTTGATGTTTTTCAGGAAATAAAATAACTTTTCTTCACAAACATGCTTCAGATTGGGTTTTCGTTCATCCAAATGTGGTCTGGCCTACGTGTGACTCCAGATCCACAACAACCCTGTGGGCAATTAGGGATGGGTGGTCAATCAGGATCTAGCCAGTGATGCCAACATCCATTGAATGAATAACAGAAAATGGGCTCCCTGCACACATTTAAAGATAAGAGATCCTTCACTTGCTTCAGCATAGTTTTATGGAGTAGGGATCACCAACACATCTCCCAGTACCCAGCACAAACAATCCAGACAACAGGATATGTGTCCTGGCTTTGAGACTAGCAACAGTTCGGAAATTCATTGGATTGGAAAAATGAGACATGACACTGACTATCCCCGAGAGTAGCTGATGCCACGACTTCAGCAAGACCTCAGCACCAAGCATCCAACCTTTCACTTTGGGTATTCCTCCTGGTCTCTGCCACACAGGAAACTCCCTTAGATATTAACCGCTCGCACTGGTAGTAATAAGGATTATATTTAACAGTACACATTGAATGTCAGCTTTAATGGCCGGGCCAGTATTAATTGCCCAGCTGTAATCGCCTTGGTGATGATGATGGAGATCTGCCTTTTAAACAGCTGTATTGCGTGAGGTGCAGGAAAACCCACAGTGTTTTCGGGGGAGAGTTGAAAAATTATTACTCAGCAACCGCGATGATACAATGATGTGTTTCAAAGTCGGAATTAAATCTGGCTTGAAAGGAATGTTGCATAGTGTTTCTGTACCTCTGCTGCCTTGATCATGGGCGACGTGTTTGTGAGGTGTTGGTGGTAATCCCAGTTTGCAACCTTTTGGTGGGATTCATTGGTGGTCTTGCTTGTGAGAGAAGGTAGAGAGTGCTGAATGTGGTGATTGGCACACTAATCAACCGACTGTTGGTCCTGCTCAATGTGATGCTTCCTGAGGGTTGCACTCATGTGTTGCGATTGATCTGCTATCAGACCGATAGATGGAGAGCATTCAATCTCACCCCTCAGATACGCTAAATGGTGAACACAGGTCGGAGAGGCAGGCCCCAGTCATCAGAGAGTCTGACACACTCCTGTGGCTACATCGCTTGTATGGTTGGCTCAGTCATTTCCACATCCCGTTGTTGCTGTTGCTGCAGCCATTCCTGTCCCCAGTGACCAGAATGCAGCCGACAACATTGCTGATGTCACAAGTTCAATTATATCTGCCTGCACCGACAGCGCCTCCGTTATACATTCCATCATTTCTGCGACTGTATTTGCTACCACAACCACCCCCACTCCACCACCACCACACATGCATTGACATCACTCACCTGACCACTACTGACAGCATCGCAACGTCTCTTCCACTCCCCCCATAGATCCCACAGGCACCTCTTCCCACACACCCCCGACTCCCAGGGTGAGCGGCAGTTCTATTGTTAATGTCACCCTTGATCACAACCATGCCCAATCCCATGAGAGTCTCCGCCCCCACTCACAGCTCCAGCCCAACGGATCCCAGCTCCCATCTTTGCCGTGTTTTTAACCACCCTACCAGGTTTCTCCCTCTCTGGCAAGGAACGATCAGTTCTCAGTAAAGGTCTCACCTTCATCTCCCGACACTCCCAGATCAATTAATTCAACAAGTATTGCAACATCGAACACTTCTTACACCGTCCTCTGGACTCCTTTATCCAGCAGGACTCCCGCCCACCCTCTGAGGACCCCTTCCCCTACTCCAACACGTCCCATCCACCTGGAAACCCTCTGCCGGTCTGTTACCCACCCTTCAATCTCTTTGTTTCGAACTGCCACCGGGAAATTGACCGGCTCAACCTGTCTATCCCATCCCTCAATCCAACCTCTTACTCATGCAACATGCGGACCTCCACTCCCTTCACTCCAACCCGAACCTCACTACCAAACCAGCGGATAAAGGGGGCATAGTGGTAGTTTGGCACACCCACACCTACACCGCTGAAGCCAGGTGCTTATTTGTGGGCACCTCCTCCTACTGCCTCCTCTACCATGACCTGACTTGGCATCAACAAACCATCATCTCCCAGACCATACACAACCTCATCACCTCAGGGGATCTTCCATCCACATCCGCAAGCCTCATGATACACGAACTGCGCACCACCTGATTCTACCTCCTACCCAAGATCCACAAGCCTGACTGCCCTGGTTGATCCATTGTCTCAACTTGCTCCTGTCCCATCGAACTCTTCTCTACATTCCATCCTTTCACCGTTAGTCCAGGATCTCTCCACGTATGTTCAAGACATCACCCACACACTCCACATACTCCGTGGTTTTCGTTTCCCTGGCCCTCAACGCCCTTGGACATCCAATCCCTATATATATGCATCTGCCATGATGGAGGTCTCCAAGTCTTCCATTTCTTCCTCTCAGACTGAACCAACCAATACTCTTCCACTGACACTCTCATTTGTTTGATTGAATTGGTCCTCTCCCTCAGCAATTTCTCCGTTGAATCCTCCCACTTCCTCCAGACTAAATGGATAGCCTTTGGCACTCACATGGGCAACAGCTATGCCTGTTTTCTCGTCAGGTACATGGAACAGTTTATCTTACACAGCTGGCATCATTGCCCACAATTTACTCTGCTACATCGATGACTATATCGGCGCCAACTCGTGCTCCCAGGAGGTTGAACACTTAAACAACTTCACCAACACATCCCACCCTGACGTTAAGTTCACCTGGATCATCTCAGACCCTCCCTTCCATTCTTCTCCATCTCCATATTTGGTGACCCACTCAAAACAGACATCTTCTACAAACCCACCATGTCCCACAGCTCCCTGGACTACACCTCCTACTACAGTGCCTCCTATAAAAATTTAAATGCCAGCCCTTGTTCCTAATTCCTCTATACCTGCTGCAACTACTCCCAGGAAGACAAATTCCACCACAGACCATTCCAAATGGCCTCCTTCTTCAAAGATCATAATTTCCCATCTTACGTGGTCGAAAAATGCCCTCCAGCTATCTTCTCCACTTCCCTCACCTCCGCCCTTGAATCCCAATCTCCCACATGCAAGATAGACAGAACCCTGCCCCCACAGTCGTCACCTTCCACCCCACCGAATTTCAGATACATTGCATTGTCCTCTGCTATTTGCACCATCTACAAACTGATCCCATCCTCAGAGACATATTTCCCTCCCCATCCCTATCCCCTTTCCATAAAGACCTTTCATTCTGCGACTCCCTCGGTAGGTCCACACCCATCCCTCAACAGCCTACTCTCCCCTCCCGGCACCTTGCCCTGCTGCCAAAAGTATAAAACCTGCGCCCACCCTACCTCCCTTACCTTGGTCTTAGACGCCAAAGGTTCTTTCCACATTTGTCAGAGATTTCCCTGTACTTCCACACACGTCATCGACTGTGTCCGTTGCTCTCAATATGGTCTCCTCTACACTGTGGAGATAGGACGCCAACTTACATAACATTTCAGAGAACGTCTCTGGGACACCTGCATCAATCAACTCCACTGCCCCGTGGCTGAACACTTCAACTCCTCCTCCCACTGCCCCAGAATGTGCAAGGGCTGGCCCTCCTCCATCGCCAAACCCTAACAACCCAACTCCTGGAGAAAGAACACCTCCTCTTCCGCCTTGGGACACCCCCAGCCACCTGGGATCAGTGTGGATTTCACCTCTTTCTTCATTTTCCTTCCTCCCACCTTATCACAGATCCAATCTTCTAACTGAGCACCACCCTCTTTACAATTCCTACCTGTCCATCACCTTTCACATCTATCCAAACCAACCTTCCCTCCGACCTATCACCTTCACCCCTACCTTCATTATCCTATCGCACTCCCAGCTACCTGCCCCCAGACCCTCCCCCTCCCATTTACCTCTCAGCAATCCCCCAACGGCCAACAAGACTCATCCAGATGAAGGGCTTGTGCTCGAAGTGCTGACTCTCCTGCTCCTTGGACCAGCTGTGCTTTTCCAGCACCACAATCTTCGACTCTGATCTCCAGCATCTGCTGTCCTTACTTTCTCTGAGGTTATTTTATTGTGAATGATTGGCCCAGGTTATGCAGTCAGTGATGTTAACGTTGCAGTAAGCCATTGGGATATTGGTAGCTTCTCACTTTTTGTGATGGTCATTGCCCATTTCTTATGGGATTCGAACAGTCCTTGTCACCTATTAACCCCAGCTAGATGTTATCTCACCGTATATGGATACAGACCTCTTCATTATCTAAGGAGTCATCAATGGTGCTAAACATTGTGCAATCACCAGCAAACGTCTTCACATCAGAAATGAGGGAATGCTAGGAATGAACTGAAGAAATGATTCTGAAGAATCCCTCCTGAAATGATTGACCTCCAACAGCCAGAAAGATCTTTGCATATAGTAAGGATGAAACCAAAGAGATTTGCAATCTCGTTGAGGTTAGTTTCTCAGGGGTTCCTTATTGTGAATATTTGTTCATTATCAATGTGTTTAAGAGTTGAACATTTCTTTTCAGAAATAAAAAAATAAATCGATAAAAGTAGGCACATTTTGTTGAGGAACAGACATTCCATAAATGCAACCTAAAGAGACCTGCGTTTGTCAGACTTTAGATTTAACATATGATTGTGTTGGAATTTCAGAGGCTGTGGAAGAAAAACATGGCAGTGTGTGACAGACTTTCAACACCGACAGAGTCCGAATAGAACATAGAACATAGAACAATACAGCACAGAACAGGCCCTTCGGCCCACGATGTTGTGCCGAACTTCTATCCTAGATTAAGCACCCATCCATGTACCTATCCAAATGCCGCTTAAAGGTCGCCAATGAATCTGACTCTACCACTCCCACGGGCAGCGCATTCCATGCCCCCACCACTCTCTGGGTGAAGAACCCACCCCTGACATCTCCCCTATACCTTCCACCCTTCACCTTAAAAATCTTTGTCATTATCGCACAAAGAATGAGAAATGTTCACAATTCTGGAAATAGATTTGTGAGCTTTTTAGTGACATAAATGGCAGGCAAAATTGATTCCTTAATGTCCAAGATCAAATGTACAAGTTACTGTACTCAATACGTCACGTTCTTTATTCTGAACTGTGAATTCTCTGAAATGTTCTCCACCTCCATCATTGATAACAGTTACAATATTGTAGGTACTGACTTCAGTTATTTGATGAAATAGACATTTTTATTCCTATTCCTAGCGTTATTTTGTTTTTAGAGATTGCCTTAAAACTGATTGATGCACGATGCTCATGACTAGATGGACCAATGGGCTGAGAAGTGGCTGATGGTTTCTGATATATTCAGATAAATGCGAGGTGCTGCAATTTGGGATAGCAAACAGTTATACTTAATGGTAAGGTTATAGGGAGTGTTGCTGATCAAAGAGACCTTGGAGTGCAGGTTCAAAACTCCATCAAAGTGGAGTAGGATAGTGATGAGGACGTTTGGTATGCTTTCCTTTGTTTCTCAAAGTATTGAGTACAAGAGTTCAGAGGTCATGTTGCGGCTGTACAGGACATTGGTTAGGTTACTGTTGTAATATTGCGTGCAATTCTGGTCTCCTTCCTATCAGAAAGATGCTGTGAAACTTGAAAGGGTTCAAAAAAGATTCACAAGGATGTTTCCAGGTTTGGAGGATCTGAGCTACAGGGAAGGCTGAAGGCTGTTTTCCATGAAGCGTCGGAGGCTGAGGGGTTATAAACATTATAGGAGTTTACAAAATTATGAGGGGCATGGAAAGTCTTTTCCCTGGGGTCAGGGAGTCCAGAACTAGAAAGATATAAAAGAGACCTAAGGGGCAACGTTTTCATGCAGAGCGTGGTACGTGTATGGAATGAGCTGCCAGAGGATGAGGTGGAGGCTGGTACAACTGCAACATTAAAGAGGCATTTGGATGGGTATATGAATAGGAAGGGTTTGGAGGGATATGGGCTGGGTGCTGGCAGGTGGGACTAGATTGGGTTGGGATATCTGGTCGGCATGGACGAGTTTGACCGAAGGGTCTGTTTCCATGCTGTACATCTCTATGTCTCTAAAACCTCTCCCTCCCAAGAGGACACGCATCACAGAGCAATTACCAGAAAATTATCTGTGGTTACATTATGAATAGAAGAATCAGGTATTGTTAATCTCAATCTACTCAGCTACATTTGTTAGACAGTGCCAATAACTCTTGGTCTACATTCATCCTTCGAGTCATCGTGTCATGCAGCACTGAAACAGACCCTTTGGTCCAACCAAACACAATATCATATTAAACTAATCCGACCTGCATATTCCTGTCCCATATCCTGCCAAAAGTTTCCTGTTAATGTATTTATCCCAATGTGTTTCAAACAGTGTAGCTCCATCCATCATTTCCTCTGGAAGTTCATTCCACCACTGCTCTGTGTAAAAACAATTACTCCTCGTGCTTTTTTAAAATCTCTCTCCTCTCACCTTAAAAGAAATGTGCCTTAAAGATCACATCCTCGGAAAATCCTAACTGCCAGTAACCCAATTTGTACCACTTATTATTATATAAACCTCTATAAGGTTGCCTCTCAACATCTTATGGGCCAGTGAAAGATGTCCCAGCCTATTCAGCATTTCTTTATAACTCAAATCTTCCATAACCGGAAACATCCTAGTAAATCTCTTCCTCACCCTCTCCAGCTTGATAATATCCTTCTCATCAGTAGGTGACCCAGCATAGACACAGTATTCCAGAAGAGGACTCGTTAATGCCCTGTACACGCTTGACACGATTTCCAATCTCAAACGACTGAGTAATGAATGCAAGTGTGTTAAACATCTTCTTAACCACCCTGTCCGTGTGAAATGTCATGATTGAGCGATGCTGGTGTTGGACTGGGGTGTACAAAGTTAAAAATCACACAACACCACACCACATTACTGTCCAACAGGTTGAAATGAAAACTTCAAAGAATTATGAATCTGCACCTCTAGGTTACAATGTTCTACAAAACTACCCAAGGCCCTACAATTAATTGTATAAGTCCTACCCTTGTTATTGTCCCAAAATACAGTACCTCGCATTTATCCAGATAAGACCATAAGACATAGCAGTAGAAATTAGGCCATTCAGCCCCATCCAGTCTGCTTCACCATTCACTCATTGTGGATAATTTCTCAACTTCATTCTCCCACATACTTCCCCTAACCCTTGATCCGCTTCATAACCAAGAACCTATCCATATCAGTCTTAAATACACTCAATAACCAGGTCTCCACAGCCTTCTGAGACAGTAAATTCCATAGTTGCACCACTCTCTGGCTGAAGAAGTTTCTCCTTGCCTCCGTTCTTTACCTTTTACATTCAGGTCCTAATTTGTCTGAGCAATTGAAACATCTTCCCAACATCTACTCTGTCCAGACCATTCATTGTTTGTTAGTTTCAATTCGGTCACCCCCATCCTTCTAAACTCTATCAAAAATAGATCTAGAATCCTGAAACGTTCCTCATATGTTAAACCCCAACTGCCACTTTTCAACCTGTTAACCCATTTTATCAAGATAACTCTGTTATCTCAGAAAACCTTCTTTACGGTCTACAATGCCACCAATTTTGGTGTTTTGTGCAAATTTCCTAACCATGCAAACCTACATTCTCATCCTAATCATTTGTATAAATGACAAGCACAGATCCATTTGGGACACTGTTGGTCACAAGCCTCCAGTCCAAAAAAATTGCCTTCCACCATCTGTCTCCACGCCACATTCTGTATTCAATGGACCAGCTCACATTGAATCCCAGGCGACCTACCTTCACTAATTAGTCTATCATGTGTAGCCTTGTCAAAAGCTTTACTAAAGTCGAAGTAAACAGATTGCAAAATCCCTCAGAATTCTCATTATCATTTCTTGAAAGCCTCCCACTTGTCTGATGTCCTGTTATCAGCGAATTTATTGATGTCTCGGTAATGAATCAGAGTAGCCATTTCCTACAGCTTGTCCTGACCACAATGGAAGTTAAATATTGACGTAAATTAACATTGTTACTATGCGACTTTCACTTCATGCTAAAAGTTACATTTGTTCCTTTCCAATGGGACATTTCACTTTTTAAACTTGTGACGCAATCTATTCAAACAACGGCATTTCAGGCCCCTACTATCCTCTAGCTGAGAAGAGGCTTTCCTCATAACCCTTCAAAACATCCTGCCTTTCAGCTTCGAATTACGCCACGTGGTTATTGGGCCTTTGTCTGAGAGGAACAATTGCTTTCTATTTTCACTATCCAAGCTCCTTATCGTCATATATGTCTCGATTTCTGCTCTCTAGAAAGCGTCCCGAGCATATTCAGACTCCCTCTGCACAGCGAATTTGAGACAGCTGAAGCAACACTCCTTTGCACTCTCTCCAGTGCAGTCACATCCTTCCTATGGCGCAGTGCCCAGAACTGCATGCAATGTCCTAACTATGACCTAACTAACCAGAGTCCTGTACAGCTCCGATAGGACCTCACTGCTCTTCTCATCTATCCTCGATTGCTAAAGGTCCGTGTCCTGTATGCCTTATCAGTTACTGTATTAACCTCTCCTGCCACCTTCAGGTCTCTGTAAACAAACATCTCAATTTCTATTCCCCCGAGCCTCCTGGTGTCCTCCCCTTCATTGAGTACTGCCTTGTCCTCTGACTTCTGCCACAACACATCGGCTCACATCTTATGAGGGTTAAATTCCATTTGCCACTTACCCACTCATCTGACCAATCTGTCTGTTTCTCTGTGTAACCTGAGATTGTTTTCCTCACTGCCAAAAACTCGGTCAATGCGTGTCATCCTCAAACGTAGTTAACTCCATCAAATACACGAAGTGGGATGCTAATATGACAACGTGTCATACAAAAGCACAATGCTGCTGACAAATGAAATGTAAAATGAAAGGTCTTAAAGTAAGTGAACACTTAGGAGGCAGTGATCATAGTAAGGTAGAGTTCAGTCTGGAGTTGGAAAGAGAGAAAGCAAAATCAGATTGAATTGTGTTACAGTTAAATAAGGGTAATTTCGGGGCAAGAGAGAGGAATTGACGAAAATCGAATGGAAACAGATTTTAGTGGGGAAGACAATAGAACTACAATGGCAGGAGGTTCTGGGTGCAGTTGAGGACAAAGTACAGAGGTACATCCAAAAGAAAAGAATGATTATCCGGTGGGGGGGTGGGGGGTGGTGGATTAGGCAGCCATGGCTGACAAAGGAAGTCAGGAAATATATCAAAGAAAAAGAGACTATAAAATGGCCAAAAGCACTGGGAAATCAGAAGATTGGGAAGACTACAAAAACAAACAGAGAAATACGGAAGGAGAGGATCAAATATGAAGATAAGCTAGTCAGTAGCATTACATATGATAGAAAAAAATTCTTTCAATACATAAGAAACAAACGAGAGACAAAAATACAGATTGGACAGCTTCAAACTGATGCAGGAAGTGCTCGGAGGTAAGGAAATAACTGAAGAACTTAATAAGTACTTTGTGTCAGTCTTCAAAGTAGAAGACATGAGTAATATCCCAACAATTAAGGAGAGTCAGGGGCAGAGTTGTTTATGGTAGCCATTACAAAAGAGAAAGATCTAGAAAAGCTAAAATGCCTAAAAATGGATTAATCTCCTCGCCTCAATGGACTACATCCTAGAGTTCTGAGAGAGGTGGTTGAGTAAATAACAGAGGCAGTGAGGACTGCAGATGCTGGAGATAATTGCTTAAAAATGTGTTGCTAGAAAAGCGCAGCAGGTCAGGCAGCATCAAATGAGCAGGATAATCGACGTTTCAGGCATAAGTCCTTCTTCAGGAATGAGGAGGGTGTGCCAAACAGGTTAAGATAAAAGGTAGGGAGGAGGGACTTGGGGGAAGGCCTTTGGGAATGCGATAAAAATGCAATGCATTTATAAGCTCTAAATAACGGAGGCGCTGACTGTGTTCTTCCAAAAAATCACTGGAGTCAGGGAAAGTCCCAGATGATTGGAAAATTGCTGTTGTAACCCCCTTGTTGAAGGAAGGATCAAGACAAAAGATGGAAAATTATAGGCTAATTAGCCTAACCTTGGTTGTAGGTAAAATTCTAGAATCCATCATTAAGGATGCGATTTCTAAATTCTTCAAAGTGCAGGGTCGGATTAGAACAAGTCAGCATGGATTTATTGATGGGATGTCATGTCAAACAAAACTGTTAGAATTCTTTGAACAGGTAACAAGTAGGATAGACCAGGGAAACCTAGTGGATGTTTTTTACCTAGACATCCAAAAGGCCTCTGATAAAGTGCCTCACTGGCGGTATTCTGGCAAAGTTCAGTGATGATATAAATTGAGGCAGACAAACAGGTCGTACTGAGGAGGTGAGGGGGACTATAGAAAGATTTAGACAGTTTAGGACAGTGGTCCAAGAAATGACTGATGAAATTCAACGTGAGCAAATGCGAGGTGTTGCACTTTGGAAAAAAATAATGCAGGCATGGACCATTATTTAAACGATGAGTAAATTCATAAAGCCAAAATACAAGGGATCTGGGAGTGTTAGTCCAGGATTCTCTAAAGGTTGATTTGCAGGTTGAGTCTATGATTAAGAAAGCAAATGTGATGTTGTCATTTATCTCGAAGACAGTTGGAATATAAAAGCAGCGACGTGCTTCTGCGACTTTATAAAGCTCCGGTTAGGCCCCAGTCAGCATACTGTGTCCAATTCTGGACACCACACCTCAGGAAGGCCATGCTGACACTGGAGAATGTCCAGCAGATGATTCCTGGAATGGTAGGCCTAACATATGACGATCGGCTGAGGATCCTGGGATTGTATTCATAGAATTTTGACGAATTTAGATCAGAATAGTGCTGGATTTTCCTGCACCTCGGCTGCTGCCTGACCGGTTGTGCTTTTCCAACACCACTTTGATCTAAAGTCTGGTTTTCCGCATCTGCAGTCCACACTTCTGCCTTATCAACACACTTGTCTAGTCACTGTTGTTTGAGAATTTAGAAGGTTAAAGGGAGATCTAATAGAAACTTGCAAGATAATCCATGGCTTAGAAAGGGTCGATGCTGGAAAGCTGTTTCCATTAGGCAGGGAGACGAGGACCAATGGGCACAACCTCAAAATTAGAGGGGGTCAATTTAGAACAGAAATGAGGAGATATTATGTTAGCCAGAGAGAGGTGGGCCTGTGGAATTCATTGCTGCAGAGCACAATTGACGCCGGGTTGTTGGGTGTCTTCAGGGCAGAGATTGATAACTTCTTGATTTCGCACGGAATTAAGCGATACGGGGAGAGAGTGTGTAACTGGTTAAGAAGGGTAGTAAGCACAAGCTAGGGATCTATAGGCCAGTGAGCTTGACCTTGGTGGTGGGCAAGTTGTTGGAGGGAATCCTGAGGGACAGGATGCACATGCATTTGGAAAGGCAAGTACTGATCAGGGATAGTCAACACGGCTTTGTGTGTGGCAAATAATGTCTCACAAACTTGATGGTGTTTTCCTGAATAAGTAACAAAGATGATTGATGAGGGCAGAGCGGGAGATGTGATCTATGTGGACTTCAGTAAGGTATTTGACAAGGTTCCCCACGAGAGACTGATTAGCAAGGTTAGATCTCATGGAATATAGGGAAAACTAGCCATTTGGATACAGAACTGACTCAAAGGTAAAAGACAGAGGGTGGTCGTGGAGGGTTGTTTTTCAGACTGGAGGCCTGTGACCAGTGGAGTGCCAAAAGGATCGATGCTGGGTCCTCCACTTTTTTAATTTACAGAAATGATTTGGATACGAGCATAAGAGGTACAATTAGTCAGTTAGCAGATGACACCAAAATTGGAGGCGTAGTGGACAGCGAAGAGGGTTACTTCAGATTACAACAGGATCTTGACCAGATGGGCTAATAGGCTGAGAAGTGGCAGATGGAGTTTAATTCAGATAAATACGAGGTGCTGCATTTTGGGAAAGCAAATCTTAGCAGGACTTATACACTTAATGGTAAGGTCCTAGGGAGTGTTGCTGAACCAAGAGACCTTGGACTGCAGGTTCGTAGCTCCCTAAAAGTGGAGTCCTAGGTAGATAGGATAGTGAAGAAGGCATTTGGTATGCTTTCCTTTGTTGGTCAGAGTATTGAGTATAGGTGTTGGGAGGCTATGTTGCGGCTATACAGGACACTGTTGGAATATTGCATGCAATTCTGGTATCCTTCCTGTCGGAAAGATGTTGTGAAACTTGAAAGCTTCAGAAAAGATTTGCAAGGATGTTGCCAGGCTTGGAGAATTTGAGCTATAGAGAGAGGTTGAATAGGCTGGGGCTGTTTTCTCTGGGGCGTAGAGCCTGAGGGGTGACCTTATAGAGGTTTACAAAATTATGAGGGGCAAGGATAGAATAAATAGGCAAACTGTTTTCCCTGGGGTCGGGGAGTCCAAAACTGGAGGACATAGATTTAGGGTGAGAGGGGAACGATATAAAAGAGACCTCAGGGCCAACTCTTTCTCATAGAGTGTGGTGCAGGTATGGAGTGAGCTGCCAGAGGATGTGGTGGAGGCTGGTGCAATTGCAACTTTTAAGAGGCATTTGGATGGGTATATGAATGGGAAGGTTTTGGAGAGATATGGGCCATGTGCTGGCAGGTGGGATTAGTTGGGTTGGGATACCTAGTCGGCATGGACAGGTTAGACCAAAGGGTCTGTTTCCATGCTGTACATCTCTATGACTCAAAGTGGAATTGAAATGCCCATTAGCCATGATTAAATGGTGGCGTGGACTGGTTGGGCCAAATGGCCTTGCTTTCACTCCTATGTCTTACGGTCTTACAGAGAACAGAAAGTGCTGAAGAAATTCAGCAAACCTCACATTATCTAGGGAGAGAAATACAGAGTTAACCTTTTGTGTCAAATATAGCTTCAGAACAGTGCTGAAGCGGATTCTTGTAGAATTTGAAACATCAATTATCTTTCTCTCTTCACAATTATAACAGGCCTGCTCTGTTTCTTCAGCACTTTCTGATGAATAGCAAATTAATCAGTTTGGTTGGTATACCCACAAACATGTTGCCTACCCTCCACTGATGTTCATTTGCAGCATTGAATTTCACTGCAGACGTTCACCAATGCTGCTTAGATAGCATTTTCCAAATCACTACCATCCTAAAGACAAAGACAGTAGGAACTTGAGACCAGCTCTACCTGCACGTCTTCGTCAAAGCCACTCAACATCCTTATTTGGATACATTTCCCTTCAGTAATGTCACCATTGGCCCAAGTGACCATTGCGCTGCTCTCTCATCAGTGAGACACGACTTACATTATTTTAACCTGAAGATCACTGTGCTCCAGGGGAGGGGTGGGTGAGGTGAGAAGGTGGGATCTTCATGCTGGTCTCTTTCAGTGTGCAGATTGAACCTGTGCTGTTGGTGTCACTCTACATCACAAACTTGCCATTCAGCCACCACTGCTGCAGGGGGTCAGTTAGCACGGTTGGCTGGATGGCTGGTGTGGGGTGTAAAGAGATGATGTGATCCTTAAGTAAAACTCACCATCATTTGTCTTTGTCGGAGAGAATAGCCCTCTGGAACTAAGACAGTTCTTCAGTATCCCTCTGTCAAACTCCTGGACAACCCATCTGCCCTTCACACCACCGAATGATTGTTTCCTCCACGGTCAGGACTGCAGTGGTACAGGAAAGCAGACACGACCTCATTCTTTTTTTTCTCATTGTTTCGGGCTGGCTGTGGGCCAGCCAGTCCCAGACTCAGTTCATCCTTCTCACGAAAGTAAATGTTGGCCCAGCCATTGAAGTCAAGTTCTCTTAATTAATTATTAGAACTCTTCTGATAACCAAGGCTATAACTAAAAGAAAATTCAGACAAAGTTATAAATAAAAGTGTGGCATGTGTTAACATTTGGCTGATATTTTCAGGTGGATGGTGTGTGTGTGGGGTGGGGTGGGGGGAGGGGCTGTGTGTTTGTGTGTGTGTTTTCTCGGATGGGAAACGTAACCACTGCTGTAACAGAATTAAGCAATTTTCCAAAGGCTCAGTTAAGCTACTTTTCAACCACACAAAGAGCAGGGTCAGCTGAATTTGCCTGGCGAGGATTCTGAATTGTAAACCATTTTCTGACAGTACTACCAGGAAATGGATGGTACATGTAGCAGGTCATAAATCCCTTCTGCTAAAAGCAAGAATGACTTATTTTAGTTCTGAATAATAGTCTGATATTTGATCAGTGATTTTGTCTCAGGTGTAATTATACCACTCGAGGTCCAAGATTTGTCAGTGTTTGTGATCAAGAGGAAGAAAACGTCATGCCCGTGCCAATAGTGCAACAAAATAGTTACTGTCATTGCAGTAAGAGTATGTCCTAATATAATAACAGCTTCAGTTTTGGTTACAGAAGAATATTGATATCCCTGGTATAACTGTGCGATAACAGAAGTGTCAGGAGAGCACAGTACCCTCTAATGTGAATAGTTTCACATTCAAACTCACAGAGATTGATTACTGTTAATGTTAGTTTATGATATGGAAAGTACTGATCTGAAGGAGATGGGGAATAAAACCTGGGTCGGGAATGTGGAATATTCCTTGTTCTGGTACCAGTTAGGGATCCACCCAGTGCTCTTTGTTACTATAGTTACTATCACCCGATGAAGCAGCGTCACTCCGAAAGCTAGTGTGCTCCAATTAAACCTGTTGGACTATAACCTGATGTTGTGTAACTTTTAATTTTGTACATCCCAGTCCAACACCAGCATCTCCAAATCGTGAAAAAGGTAAGGTGTGATCACATTGATGGGATTGTATTACACGACACCTCCCCTTATTCAGTGGGAAATTGAGGAACAAATATGTAGGAAGGACACTGTTAGCTGGAACAAACTTAGAATTTTAATAGAAAGAGATTTTAACTTTCCAACCACAGCCTGGGACTAGATCAGAGGAACTTGTTATGTGCATTCAAGAAAACATTGACAATCAACATGAGATGATCCTCCGAGAGAAGGGTCGAAAAGTGTAATGCTGGAAAAGCACAGCTGGTCAGGCAGCTTTCGAGGAACAGGAGGGTGCCGTTTTGAGCATTGGCTCCTCATTCCTGATGAAGTCCTCACGCCCGAAACGTCAATTCCCCGGTCATTGGCTGCTGCTTGACCTGCTGTGCGTTTCCAGCGCCACATTCTGGACTCTGATCTCCCGCACCCGCAGTCCTCACTTTCTCATCTGAGAGAAGGGGCAAAACGCAACCTCCTCTTGGGAAATAAGTCAGGGCAAGTGACTGAAATGTTAGTGGGGGAGGAATTACAGTCATTCTATTTGTTTCAAAACAGCTCTTTTGAAAGATCGGCCTGATCCACATGTTTGGAGCTGACAGCTGGGCTCATTCAGTTTCTGTATATTTCAGTTTGTCAGTGTGATTTGTGGAGTCTGTTTCCCACTCTTTTATATTGAACGTGAGAAAGAGATTCTATACTCAGGTTTCTGACATTATGTGTCTACATTATGTATCACGTGCATAACTTTAATGTTTATCTCCCTATTTGAGTCTGTAATTGTATCTTCAATAACTAATGTACAGTTTTCTACGTGGTATGGCAATACTAACTAACCTGAACTCTGTGTGAATGTCTGTTTAATTAAATCACTTCTGTGCCTTCTGAACATGGAGCAAATCTACTCGATGTAAAACAGGAAGTGCTGCAAGTACTCAGCAGGTCAGACAGTATCTGTGGAGACAAAAACATAACAAACGTTTTTGGTCAATGATATTTCAGTCAGAAAAAATGACAGTATCTCTGTGTTTATTTAATGTTGACAGCATCTGGAATCTACAGCTCTTTAAATTATAAATCTCCACAATTGTTTTATTGAATTGGTTGCTGTGGGTTACAACTGAGAGATTAACACAGTCCTCGATTTTACAATCGTTGGGATTTGGAGGTTGGGATTTGTTTACAGAACGGTTTGCAGAGACGTGGAAATGATTTTCGTCTCCCTTACTCTATTTGGACGTTGGAATGAAAATATATCTCTGGAGTGTGGGATTAGAACGGGTTGACCACTGTCTCTACCTGAGCCTGTGGGATTCATGACCCTTTTGTGCCTTTCTATCTTTGTGAGTGAGAATGTCCCGACTGCGTGGGAGAAGGAACTGCCGGCATTGCGTATTGTACCTCAGGTGGAATGTGGAAAGAAGAGCAGAAGGGAAAGTCTGTGATGGGGTGGAGGGAAAAAGGGACTTAGATGCAAGAGCGATCATGCCAAAGTTTTATACTGACATGAAAGAAGGGTCAAACAAGCATTTGAATTATTCAAGACCAGTCTTTATTTAATCACGCATGGGAAGAGGTACCATAAACTTGTTGGAAGCAATCTCTGAAGAGTTGTTCCAATTACAGTCTCTTATAATAAAAAATCATGAGAAAGTCTATACATGACTTATTTTAGTAAAAAGTGCAGTTTTGACAAAAATGCCATACTGATCAAGAATGATTGGATTTTCAGTTACATAGTTAATATAGTATAATTATTATGAGGCGTAGTAAACCCCTCTGCTAATTTATACCAGCCACACAGAAAACGTTCACCTCGCGCCATAGCCTCTTAATTTCAAGTGTCAAAGAACTATTCCAGATCTCACTACTTAAAATAAAAGGTAAAGAATAAAATAATTAAGTCCAAAAGAGATCATTAGACAGCAACAATTTACAACTCATTTCTCTTAAATCTATTACCCCCCTCCTTCCATGTCTGATGTTATGTGCCAAGAACATCACCTTTGCTTTCACAAGTTCAATTTTATTAAAGTTTATTACCAGATTTGCTTCTCATCGTCGTTCAAAGAGCTCTGACAACTGTACCATGTGATCATTCCGGGACTTAGTAAAGATCACTATATCGTCCAAATAGACTGCGCAGTTTATTAACCCAGCCACAACTCAGTTGTGAGTCTTTGGAATGTGGTGGGTGCGTTCTTCATTCCAAACGACATCACTTTAAATTGATTATTGCCCATTTGGAGTTACAAACAAAGATATTTCTTTCACCGTCTCTGATAAAGATAACTGCCACTAACCACTCAGTAAGTCCAACTTGGTGATGTAACTTGTTTGTCCAAATTTCTCGATACAGTCCTCCAATCTCCGTCTTGGTATGAGCCCGAATTTGCAATGGCATTGATCATCCGATAATCCCCACAGAAGCATTATTTCCTGTCCGGTTTGGGAATGAACATGATTGGCTTGGTTCAATGATATCCCCATTGAGCATGGCTTTCCCCTCATTCTGGACCTGTCTGGCTTTGAAATGATTAAGCTGATAGGGGTGTTGTTTTATCTGAACAGCATTCCCTATGTCTACTTCATATATGACAGCATTAGTCGTCACTATCTGATTTCTACATAGAACATCAAACATTTCAGCGCAGTACAGGCCATTCGGCCCTTGATGTTACACCGCCCTGTCAAACCAATCTGAAGCCAATCTAAACTATACTATTCCATTCTTGTACACGTAGACACAATGACCATGTAAATGCCCATAGAGTTGGTGAGTCTACGAGTGTTACAGGCAGTGCGTTCCACACCCTACTATTCTGAGGAAAGAAACTACGTCTGACATCTGTCCTATATCTATCACCCCTCAATTTAAAGATGTGCCCCCTTGTGCTAGCCATCACCATCGAAGAAAAAAGCTCTCATTGCCCACCCACCTAACCCTCTGATTATCTTACATGTCTCAACTAAATCACCTCTCACCCTCCTTCTCTCTACCAAAAACAGCCTCAAGTCCCTCAGCTTTTCCTTGTAAGACCTTCCCTCCATACCAGCCAACATCTTGGTAAACCTCCTCTGAACCTTTTCCAAGGCTTTCACATCCTTCCTATCATGCAGTGACCAGAACTGCATGCAATACGCAAAGTGCAGCTGCACCAATGTTTTGTACAGCTGCAGCATGACCTCATGGTTTCGAAACTCGATCCCTCTACTAATAAAACTAATGTCCTCATCCTGCAGTAACAAACCTTTCAACTGCGCTCTTTGCTCTTAAGACAGATAGTTCGCTAACCTATCCCACTGCTCAAGGACATCTTCATTTTTGAACATGTTGAGGCACATCAAAATCCACACACTTAAGCAGTTTCCTCATTTCCCCTGCACCTGCCTTCTCCCAGTTCCAAACTTCCAACTCGGCACCACCCTCCCTTCCCACCTATCTCCTCCACCCTCCTCTCTCACCTATCACATTTACCCCCACCTCCATCTACCGAACGTAATCTCAGCTATCTTCCCTCCTAGACCCACCACCGTCCCATTCATCTCAACACACCCTCGGCTGACAAGCGTTATTCCTGATGAAGGGCTTTTGCCTGAAACGTCGACTCTCCTGCTCATAGGATGCTGCCTGACCTGCTGTGCTTTTCCACCTCCACACTCTCAACTCCCACCGTGGACCCTGCGAAATCATTCCCAAGAACAAACTGGATTCCTGGAGCTGACGCTCTGTCAATCGCTCCCACTGTTACTTCCCCAATCTTGAGTTGGCACTCCAACCTGATATTACATTGGGGAAACATTACATTTGTGTCAATCTAACCCACAAATTACCACACTCTCGGGTAACAGACCAGAAAGAGTGCAAATTCGCACATCCCTAAGTATTAGAGACTGGTTGGATCCAGTACCTCTCAAAATTATAACTATTGTCCTTCTCCACATGCATTTTTTTCTGAGTAAACTTTACCCACAGAGGTGAATTCTTTGTACAGATCAGGTACTAACTCCATATGCAGACACTTCCCAGGCTGCACACTCTCCTGCAGTTCCTCGGCTTTTCTTGGGGTCTCCTTTACGACCTTCACTGATGCCACTGACAGAGCTTCTTTTACCACATCTTTTCCCACAATGCCTTTCTTTAACAAACAGCACTGTGACTTTACATGTCCAACTTTACCACAGTGGAAACACCTGAGGCCTTTCACCTCCTTTCCACCATCTTAGGTTTCTTTTTTATCCTATTGTAAATTCTTACCAGGGGTCTCCACTCTTGGTTTCGGAGTATAGAATCCTCCTTTTCTCCCAACCCCTATTCCTCACAGGATGAAATTCTGGCCTTATACACCAACATGTATTCACCTGCTACTTCTGCTGCCCTTCTCAATTCCTGAACTTTCAGTCCCTCCACGTGAATTCTTACCATCTTTGGAAGTGCTATTTTAAGCTCTTCCAGCAGAATAATCTCTCCTCGAGCCTCAAATGACCTACTTATTTCCAAAGCACACGCCCATAGATCAAAGTGGTTATGTACAGTTCTTTCAAACTCAACGTAATTCTGACCTAGTTCCTTCTTTATGTTCCTGAACCGTTATCTATATGCTCCTGGTACCAATTCATAAGCACTTAAAATAGATTCTTTGACCTCTTCATAGTCTCTTGACCCCTCATCTGACAGTGTAGCAAATACTTTACTAGCTCTGACTGCCAATTTAGTCTGAATTAATATTACCAATAAATCCTCGGACCACTCCATTTGCCGAAACAATTTTCTGAATGAAATGAAGAAAGCATTAACATCTTTCTCATCGAAATGTGGCAGGGGTTTGACATATTTATATATATATCACTACCTTCTCTGTCAATCTCCATCCTTGCCATTGCTCACTAAGTCGCAACTTCTCAAGTTCAAATTCTCTCTCTCTTTCTCTCTCCCTTTCTTCTCTCCCTCTTTGCTCGGCCAAGAACCTTCTCCTTCTCACTCTCTTCCCTCTCACTATCCCTTTGTTAATCTTCTAACTCCATTTTTCTCAATTGTAATTTAAGTTTTTCGATCTCTAATGCACTTGTCTGTTACTCAGTATTTGAGCAAGCCTTTTACAATTTCACCTTTACTTTTGTCTTTAGTTAACCTCAAGTCTAACTTATTTACTAAGTCTAAAAGTTTGGCCTTTTTCTTTCCTTGTAAACTTTCTTGGCAAATTTAAGAATCATCTTCAAATTCCAGAACCGCATTTGCAATTTTAAGAGCCATGTCTTTCATTTTTAGTTTAATCAACCATAATTCACTGAAACCAAGTAAATTGCCTCACTTACGTTTTATTTAAAGATCAAGGGCACTAACCTGCAAGTGTTTAAATCTGGGATTTTTTGTACCACAAATCTGTTCAAATCTGTCTAAACCAGATCAAATCATGGACCCGAGACCAGTTACGACACGGGATAAGCTTTCAAGTTTAATTTAAAACCAGCAACACAGAAAAGATTTATCCGATGCAGTAATCTATAAAGAATCGAGTGAACATGAGCTATTTCAAGTAAAAATTGACAAATTTATTTCTCGAAGTATAACAGAGAATAATTAACAAACTACTCTTCACTATTTATTTCTCTAACCTATCTTTTACCCTCCCTTCTATAATACTAGTCTGATAAAGCTCCCAATTAAAATTTACAAGAAAACACTTCTTATCTCAAAACCAGGCATCTGTAGGTTCTTTGTGTTTGGATCTTCCTGTGTCTTCTTTTCTCCTTGTTAGGAATTTTTAAATCACAGGTTACTGATCAAAAAGATACTTTTAACAGAGATTTCTTTTTCAAGCAATCTGGTACATCTTAGGCTTGACTGTTCTCCTCTCAAATGTTCAATTTTCCCCATGTATTAACCCACAGAGCATCAGATTGTGTCATTGGCTTTTAACATTGTCCATATACTCAGGTCAATCTTGATTGGAATTTGGCATTATTTTTATCAATGTATAACTTAAACTGATTGGCGGAAGTCGAATTTGTTTCTGTCTCCAGGCCACAAACTACTCAAGTTGTTCAACTCAGTATAACATACATTGCTGCCTTATTGAGAGCATTTGGTGCTGAGTCCAGTAGTTCTTGTTGCTTTTAACTCTTTTAAAGGAACACCCACATCATCATAATAATTTACCAAAATCTCAATTTCTCAAATAATTTGGCATTCCCTACACCTACCAGCCTTTTCTTCCACCCGAACAGGAACATAATGTCTCTGGAGTCTCGTTAACTCATTTTTGAAGGTCTTCCATTTTCCCGCTGTTGCATTGTGCTCAAGTGTACACATCATCATTTGTATATATATCTCAGGGTCATTCTGTTTGCTGACTTTACCTGTTTGTCTTTGTGTGTAGTAATACTGTGTTCATTTGTTCAAACATCTTGTGTTAAGTTTTGGGACAAACTTGCACAAATTTGTGCAAAGACCTTGTGTTAACTTGTGCAGAGGTTTTGTGTGAATTGGTGTTGTAACTGTGTGTTGTGGCTTCTCCGTGTTTGAAACTGCAGCTTTGTGTCTGTGTGCATTCCAAGCTTGGGTCCAGTGGGCGTGGGGGAAGGACAGGTACAGGCTGGAAGAGCCCTGTGCTAAACCCTTGACCTGCTGCTTTCGCTCACACCCCTCTTTAATCACATAAAGAACATCTCATTGCTCTCCAAGTCTCTGTCACTATGAACAAGATCCAGGAGACAGTGCTTTTCATAAGATGTTCTCTCAACCTGTCCATTCATGCCAGCAGTCTGTGTATGCCTATGCACTCCTGCTCCTGCAAACCCCTTTGTGACTTGGATGTCATTATCGGAGGGATCGTTAGAAGCGCTTACAAATGTCACCACAATTGGAGTTCTACTGGACAGCAAATAAGGTTTTCTCAGAGTACAATGGACCTTAAACAGATGGGCTGATGGCCCGAGGAGTGGCAGATGGGGTTTAATTCAGATTGATGTGTCGTGTTCTGTTTTTGTAAGGCAAATCAGGGTACGACTTATACATTTAATGTTAAGGGAATGATGCCAAAGAAAGAGATCTTGGAGTGCAGATTCATAGTTCCTTGAAAGTTGTGTCGCATGTAGACAGGATAGTGAAGAAGACATTTGGCACGCTTGCCTTTATTAGTCATTGCATTGAGTTTATGAGTTGGAATGTCATATTACGGCTGCACAGGACATTGGTTTGGCAACTTTTGGAACACTGCATTCAATTGTGGTCACCCTTCTATAGGACAGACGTTATGAAACCTGAAAGGGTTCAGAAAAGACTTATTAGCCTGTTGCCAGGGCTGGAGGTCTTGAGCTAAAGGGAACGGCTGAATTGGTTGGAGATGATTTTGCCTGGAGATGATTGCTCCTCAGGTCCTTCCTAAACTTTTCCCTTCTCACCTTCAACCGATGATCTCTAGTTTTCAATTCTCCATCCCTGAGAAAAAGGCTATAAGCATTCATCCTATCTCTGCCCCTTATGATTTTATACACATTGTCCAACATTCCAAGGAATGTTATCCTGTCGTGGCCAGTCTCTCCCTATAACTCAGGCCGATTAATCCTGGTAACACCTTTGTAAATCTTTATTGCATTAACGATGCCTTTCAAATAACAGTGACCAAAACTGTATATATTACTGCAAGTGCAATCTCAAAAATAACTTATATAGCTGTAACATAATGTCCCAACTCTTATACTCGCTGCTTTGACCCATATAGGCCAGCATGTTAAATGCCTTCTTCACCACACTGTCTCCCTGTGGTATCACTTTCCAAGGGCTATGTACTTGTACTCCGGGGTCCCTCTGTTTAACAGCACTGTTCAAGACCTCAGCATTTACGGTATAAGTCCTACCTTGGTTTGACTTTCCAAAGTGCAACACCTCACATGTATCTGTATTGAATTGCATTCGCCAATCCTCAGCCCACTTCCCTGTAATTGTTGACAACCTTCCTCGCTACCAACGATGGTCTCCTATTTTTGTATCATCTGCAACTTATTAACCATGCCTCGTGCATTAACATTAGATTATTTATGTAATAACTAATACCGATGGTCCCAACACCGACCCCTGTGGCTCACCACTAGCCACAGTCCACCAGTTTGAGAAACGACCATCAACAGTTACTACCATTGAGCCAATTTTGAATCCGATTCGCTCGATCTCCCTGTATGCCATGTGACCCAACATTTATGACTAGCCTGACATGCGGGACCATGTCAAGACATTACTGAACTCCATATAGACAACATCCACTGCCCTACTCTCATCAATCCTGATCCATTTAAAATTCGAACCTTGCAATGGCCAGAAATTGAACCTGGATCAACTGCTTCGAAAGCAGCTAAGCTCAAAGCATTCTATTAACATTGCTCATTGAGGGGCCTCTGAGTGTTCATTGATGAAGCAGGTGAAGATGGTTAGACCTAGGATGTTTCCTGAGGAGCTCTTGCAGAGATGTCCTGAAGGTGAAGTTGCTGACATGAACAATAACAACAAACTTCCTTCTTGCTAGTTATTGCTGCAACCAACAGAGAGTTTTCCCTGGATTCTCATTGATTGTGGTTTTTTTCTTGGCCTACGAATGTCGCACTCAGTCAAATGGTGCCTTGATGTTAAGGGAGTTCCTCTCCCGTCTTCCGTAGAGTTCCACTTCTTTGAACCAAGACTGTAATCAATGTCCCTTGCGGCACCCAAACTAGCCATCAATAAGCAAGTTATTGCTGACCAGCTATTGCTTGATATCCCTGTTACTGACACCTTCCTTCCCATTTCCATGTTAGAGAATGGACAGATGAGACGTTAATTAGCAACATTAGTGCTGCCCACATTTTTCTGTGTAAAACGTGCCTGGGTAATTTTTTCACATTCTCGGTCCATGCCAGTGAAGTTGTTCCATCTGAACACTTTGGTTCGGCAGGCGACAACCTTTTCATGTTTAGGTTGTCAGGACCCACAACCTTTTCAGTATCTAGCCCCTCCTGTAATTCCATAATATCAGGGGGACTGTATTAAATTGGCTGGAGACTGGAATCTGTGAACATGGGGAACTCAGGAAGAGGCTGAAATGGATCGACATCTTGGTATTTTTGGTTGAAGATTGTTGCAAATGCTTCAGCCTTATCTTTTGCACTGATGTCCTGGATTCCTCCATAACTGAGGGTTTAATTGTTAGAGAGCAGACTTCTCACCCAGTGGTTTACTTATCCAACATGTTTTATGACTAAATGTGTCAGAGTGTAAATCTGTAGAACTTAGATGTGATGCCAAAACAGAAATTACTGGTGGAACACAGCAGGTCTGGCAGCATCAATGGGGAGAAAGCAGAGTCTCATCGGTTGTATGATCACTTAGCTCTGTCCGTCACTTGTTGCAGACAAAAGTCGTCCTGTTTTGTAGCTTCACCAGGTTGGAACCTCAGATATTGGTTTTCAGTGCTGCTGCCTGTATGTCCTTTTGTACTCTTCATTGAACCAGTCTGAATGCTTCCTATTCATATACTCACTCAGATGCCTTTTCAATACTGTAATTGTACCAGCTTCCACTATAGAGCCAGAGTTCCCTCTGCAGCATGGAAACAGAACCTTTGAAGCATCCAGTCCAAGCTGAATGTAATCCCAAACTGAACTGGTCCCACCCGCCTGCTCCTGATCCATATCCCTCCAAAACCTTTCCTATTCATGTATCCATTCAAATGTCTTTGTTCCATACATACATCCTGCATTGAGGAAATGCCCCTCAGGTCACTTTGAAATCTTTCCCCTCTCACTTTAAACTTAAGCTCTCCGGTTTTGGAGTCTGTTACCCTGGGGAAGATCTTGGCTACTTACCTTATCCATGGTTTTACCCTATCCATGCGGCACTAGAAATTCATCCCTCAAACTTTGACGCCCAGGAGTAAAAAAAGTCGCAGGCAATCCAACAACTCCCTATAACCCAAACCCTCCAGTCAGATATTTTGGGCAGGTAGTCTATGATTGTCTGTGCAAGGTATAATTCTGATGATGCAGATGGCCCACTGAACTTCATGGACACTTCATCATAAGTTGGTTGATCTGTTTGAAGTCTGCCCAATTTCACACAAAGACAGTGCCACACCGCGTGATGTAGCGTCTATAAAATGTGTGGCAGGCAGATCAGTGACAATGCCTTTTGTAATGTTCCAGCTCAGTCAGCAGGTGGTGATGCTGAGCCTGTCTTAGCAATGGACATTGAAGCCTCCCAAAGAGTCCATTCTCTGTCCTTTCCACTTTCAATATTGTATTCAAAAAGGGAAATTCGAGGGATGTGTTAACTGATAATCAGCAGAATGTTTCCGTGTCTGTGTTTGACCTGATGCCATGAGGCTTCATGGGGACAGGCATCAATGCTGAGCACTTCCAGGGTACAATCACCTCCTTCCCCTTCACTGTAACCCACGATGCTGCTTCCTCTGTTGTCAGGCATTGAGGTTTTGAGGCACAAAAATAACCTGGAAAGAGATTGAAGGTGACCAAATTGAGGTTTATAAAATCATGAGTGGCATAGATAAGGTGAATGACGAGGGTCTTTTCCATAGGCTATGGGAGTTCTAAACTAGTGGGTGTTATTTTAGGGTCAGAGGAGAAAAGAATATGCAATGCAATGTTTATACACAGAGGGTGGTTCATGTGTGGAATAAACTTTGAGAGAAAGTGATGGATGCAGATACAGTTGCAACAGTTAAAATATATTTGGATAACTTTGTGAATAGATAACGTCAGGAAGTGTACTGCCAAACTCAGGCAGATAAAGCCAGTTTAGCTTTGGAGCATAGCCTGCATGGACTGGCTGGAGTGAAGGGACTGTTTCTGTGCTATATGACACTGACACTATGACATTACAGTAGGCAGTCAAAACAGAGGTTAGTCTTTGCTCATGCTCAATTCTCCCACCAATCCAGGACCTGGAATAATGTGTGGGGAAGGGCGATGTAGATGGACGGAGATAGAGAGGGGTTGTGAGATTTGATGTAGTAGTTGTGTAGGAAGGACATCCAGAGGAGATGAAGCTGCACAGGGCAGGGCAATTGGACACGAACCATGGAGGGAAAAATTGCTAAACTGGAGGGGGAATGCTGGTTCAGGATTGCAAGACAGAAATAGAGTAGGAAGAAAATAAACAAGAAAGAAATTGAGAGAAAAAGAAGAAAGAAAGCAAGAAAGTTGGGAAGAACACATACAAAGGAAGAAGGACAGACAGGAAAGTAAAAGACAAAAGGAGAGGCTGTCAGTAAGAGCGAGAGAGAGAGAAAAAGAGTGATATAGAAAGTGAGAGAGACAGAGTCAGAGAGAGAGAGAGAGAGAGAGAAGAGGATGTATCAAACAAGTACAAAAAGGAGTTAAGGAAATGTATGGCAAAAGTAAAGAGGTGTTTCTCCCTATTCTGGTTGTTCCCAGCTCTCTCCATGGTCTCTCACATTCCTGCCCTCCCATTGGGGTCAGACCTTGCTACAGAGGCTTGTTTCAGGAGTGGCTGGTTCAGGGAGGGAATGGGGGTATTAAAGGATCAAATTGAGATTGAGATTCAAGCACTTTCCACGCAAATACACACAGACAGACAGAACCACACAGATACTCACTCCCTGTTCAGTGCACAGTGACCGCGAGAACCTGTTTGAAATACACCCAGGTCTGTCACTTATAGACGCCCTATCCACCCAAGTCCCAGCTCATGCAGTCAGCATTCAGCTATCTCTACCTGGGGGACAACCCAGGGATGAAGCACAACCAGAGTATTCTATGTGGGATTAGAAAGGGAGGTAGGGAGGGAGGGAGGAGCGGTGAGAAACAGCAGGTAAATAGTTTCATTCAGACTCTCTCTCCTAGCTTTCATTTTATTGTCTTCTAATGAAAGCCATTCATGTTTTCAAATAGATCAAATTCCTTTTGTCTTTGGGTTTTCCTATTGATCATTGTAAAAATCTCATCTTGCGATTGTCAGGAGTCAGGCCAGGTCACCGGTTTGAAAGGCAGCTGTACTCACCACGGTAGCACCATCGCTGGTCCACTTTAACTCAATATCATCCCCAAACACATTTTTAAAAAGACCTTTATTATGATAAATTAACCAGAGTTGATATTGACTCACCAAAGCTAATAGTAGACCAGGTGACAGTAAATGATATAAAGAGGCAGATTTGAAGGAGCATCTTAAATCAGACGGGGAGCTGGGCCATTGGAAGGTGCAGAAAGAGAGTCCAGGATTCCCTGTGGTTGGGCTTGGATTCGCCACCAACCCATCAGTTGGTTAATGGAAAGTAAGGAATAAAAACCAGAAGACACAATATTTAGAAGGTATTATTTATTATTTATAATAGGATCTTCTTTTTTTAAAACTTTACCCAGATGTGTGGATCAAAGAATTCAGTGATGAAGAAGGGACACAAACCTGACGCTGCTTTCCCCACTCTGGCCTGCACTGAACAATAATCCTTTCCTCCAGGACATTGATGTTTGCATCTGGTTCACTCACTAAGAATTGATTGCTTGGCATGATTGTATCTTTTGTGTATATCTAACTCCTCTTTTGGTTTTGATTTTGTTGTTCAGCTTTCTCCTAACTGTTGCTTGATACGGGCTTTTCCCCTGCAGTCTCTTTCATTTTGTTCCTCAGATATAGTCAATCCTTGCCCCTTAGAAAAGGAGTGTTATCAAGTTGCTGCGCCTCATTCTCCTTTCAGTGCATTCTTCAAGTGGACTCCTCGTTCCATTATCTGCTGCAGCTAATATTGGATTTAAGTTACTTGGATTTATTCATCAACTGAATTATTTTAATAACTGGATATTTCACTGCATACTTTAAATGGTCTCTGAAATTCTTCTGCGTCACAACGTAAATAACTGCATTTGTGCAGCAACTTAAGTTCCGCAGCATATATCCTATCTGTACAAAGAGACTTAAAGCAGCAGAATCCAAAGAATAACTGACATTAAAGAAGTCTAAAATGTACGCCGACCAGAGAATCATGAAACTGACAGATATGGCAAAGAGTAAAATCACAGATTTCTTTCTGCTCTCTACTTCTGGGTCAGCTTCGATTTTTCTCTGACCCCTCAGTGCCTTACGCACCTTAATGGCCTCGAAGATGTGTCCGATAGTCAGAATGTTGAGAAAGAGAATAAAAATGAATGGGAAAAATGGTGTTAAAAATTGTTCAAAATATTTAAAACTTGCCCAACGGCGATCAGAATAATAACTGTAGCTGGTATCACAGTACCATGGAATATTATTGCTGATCTTTCCAGGTCTAAATCGAAAGTAGTTGGGAACGTTCTTTAAAGAAAATAAAATGCAGATTGTTAATAGAACCCTGATTGCAGTTTTCTCTGTGCAATACTGAGATTTCATCTGATGAAAACAAATGGCAACAAATCGATCAAAAGTAAAAGCAGCAGTGAACCAGACAGAACAATCAATGGTCAAGCGAACCAGGGCATAGATAACACTACAGACAGGAGTGATATCCAGGAAACATGGTGGATAATAATAGTAAGGAAATCGGCGAAGTAGGATGTAAAAAACAATGAAGATTAGATCAGATGCAGCCATGGCCATCAGATAATAAGTGCTGCATGTCGAAAGACCACACTTGCCCCGTGCTAAGGTTATAATCACCATGAGGCTAACTGTAAGAGGGAAAAAGGACAAGTTGAAGATGCTGATCAAACATTCTCCGTGCTTGAGCTGTGGTTGTAAGTTATGGCACAGACATAATTGTTGTTCCATCCATATGAAGTTTAAAAAATCTGAACCACAGCAACAAACTATCTCTAAAATGAATCATTTGCACTCTTCGAAGACATAGTAAAGATCATGAGCAAAGAATTTCTCACAGAAGCATAGTCATGTTCTCAATTGTTTTGGGAGGGGAACAGTAGTGGATGATTTTACCTGTTTTATATGTTACTGAGACTTCCCATACAACTACAGTATCCAAACAAAGACACCAGGGATCGACAAAACCGAGAACGGCAGACTCCTAACACGGACACTGATTGCAGTATTTCTGTATTCGATTTCAGAGTCTCCATAACTCAGATTACTTTGACCATTATATATCCACACAATATAAAAGACACATCGAATCACTCCATAGTGTACAAGAATGGACGAACAAATCATTGAGAGAGTCCCTATGTCATGCAGCATTGTAAATCCTGACATTCTGAACTATGAAGGTATTCAGGAGAGAATCCAATGGCTGGGTACAGAGAACCCAGTAAATCCGATCACCATGCTACCAGTTGGATTCCCACCGCAACCAGAAGAACTTCAACATTTCGCCCGGACTCCCGACCTGTCCAAAACTATACACCACAGCTCCCAAAGAAATAAAAGCTGAATTCATGCAGCATTGCTCAATGCAAATTTTTGGTATAGAAATCAGACTCTGTATTTTGGATTAAGCAAGGCTTTCTGCTTGATGTTCAGGCTCACATTCCCAAGCTCTTCTTCTTGACCCTTTTCGTGTGAATGGAGATCACCCTCCCAGATTCAGAGCATACACTAGGGCTAGGCATCCCCATATTTTACCCAGCAACTCTCCATGGAGAACACTTGAATTATACCACAGTTAGGCATCAGAGAGTAATAAATACGTATCTAAATGGATAGCCAAAGACAACATAACAATCTCAAATGAAGGCATGTGGGACCACCTTCACATAAACCATTATTGTTCGGGAACATCAAAGGATAACAGCAACAAATGGCAAGGTGGGAAATATCCTGTTGGATAAAGTTGTTTGATCCTCTGTGTGAGAGCTGCTGCCACAACACTCCAGATCTCAGTGTTTGTCCTATTAGATTCTGCAACAAAGCACTGTGTAACTTTTTAAAAAAATGTCACAGTACATACACCTCTTTCACAATCAAATATTTCACCATTACTCATCATAATTGGAGCCCTGTGCTTAACATCTCTCCCAGAGATCTGTCCTCACAATTATCATATCCCAATACATCCACTGACCGATAAAAACAAACAAGATGGTTGGCACCATTTGTGATGAACCTCACTTATCACTCCATAAGAGTTTTTTCATCCCATCAATTGCCCACCTGCTGTATCTGGGTTCCCATTTGGAGCGAGCTGCCTGAGAAAGACCCACCAACACAATCCAACACATCAAGGAATGGGCAACACCAGGTATCACTAAGAGGTGGGTTGTTACAAAACCCACCTGACCAATAGCAGGCTTTGAACTCCCACAGAGAGAGGTGGTCTTGATAAACATTTTCTAGACCAGTCAGGGCCGGTGCTCAGCTAAAACCCATCAATGTGACCTCAGGCCATCGCATTCTGCACAGTATGGAGAAACAGACAACAGTGCACATTACTGAGGAACCTCCTAACTGACAAACTATTCACTTTAAACTCAGTAAGTCATATTTGTTTTGAGAAATATATTATTTAGCATAAATATGACATTTATGACATTTCAAAAGCTCGTCTCAAGATCATATGCCCATCGGTATTTGCCTTGCTAAATGGAAAGAAAAAATATCTGTCATACATTGGAAATAATTATGATTAAATGCAGAGCTTCATCCAAGTTAAGCTGTTACGGGACTTACCAGGAATACCAACAATGGTGAGGATTGTGTCGTACACTTTTTCAACCCTTTCCCTTAGAAGATGCATTTTGTCAAATAACCTCTCCCTTCCCGCTGCTGCAAATCTGTTGAAATTGGATAATACTCTCGGAAATGGATATCTTACAGTTCACGAAACTTTATTTATATTGTCTGCTGGTATCTCTACTGGGAAACTGTGACTAATCCTTCAATTCTTTTTAATCATTTTGGAAAAATAGGTTATGTCAACAGGTTTAGTTTAATGACTGAGGTGCTTGAATACCCCAAAGACTGGATGAGTCTAATCCCATTAGGCTAAAATATGGATTACAACTTGTTTGCAAATAAGAATACTGACATTATTTTACATCAACATCAAATTATCTTTTGATATTCTTTTCAGTGATAACCTTCATTTTCCTGAGGCTGTTCAGCCATTCAATACCTCATGTTGTAGAGCGTACTGCATTTCTTGTTAATTCAGATTTACAAGTCATTTGGAAATCTTGTCTGTTAGTGAGCACTCCGATACAGAGGCTGAAGCTGATACTGACCAGAAAAACAACTGGACCTTATGCTACGTAGTATCTTTCCCAAAACAAATATGAATAAATTGAAGCTAATTCAGAACCTTAACTTCAGAATTCCAAAGCATGCGAATCACAGAACACCAGAGGCCCTTTCGCCCATCATACCAAACCTACAATAAATCTTAATCATACCCACTTTCCACCATGTGGCCCATAGTTTTGAATGTTATGACATTTCAAAAGCTCGTCCATATGTTGTGAGGTTCCCCATTCCTCCCGGACAGTGCATTGCCAGACCCTACCATCCTCTCTGGGAGAAGAATTTTCCTCATGTCCCCTCGAAACCTCCTTCTTTTTCAGCTTAAAATGAAGCCGCCTTGTTATTGACCCTTCGACTGAGCGGAAACAACTGCTGTGTTTGAGCTTCCTCGTGTCCTGCCATTCACAGACTACTGCCTTGTCTTGTTAACTCTGACGAATTACATCACCTCACATTTCTCAGGGTTATACTTCATTGCCGCTGATTTGACCAATCTGTCGACTTCTATCTCTAACCAAGGACCATTATCCTCATGTCCTACCACGAGGACAATATTTGTGACATCAGTAAATATACTTAGCATCTCCAACCTGCCTCACACACGCACACATTGACACACACCAACATGCACTCATTGATTTCATTTACCAAAATTATAATCTATAAAGGACCCAGCACTGATCCCTGTTGTTCACAAGCCTCCAATTACACAACCAGCCCGCAATCTCACAAACAGTCCTCAACCACTCAAACTGGCCCAATTACACAAACGGCCTCCAATTACATGAACAGCCTCCAATTACACAAACTGCCTTCTAGCAACCCCCTTTGCCTCACCTGACTGAGCCAATTTTGGAGAAGACTTGCCAAGTAACTCTGGATGTCATGTGCTTTTATTTTTTGTTGTCATTCTCCCATAAACATCAATTGTCCTACCCTCATCTACAGACCTGCTCACCTCCTCAAAAAATAGTACCAGATTTATGAGGCATGACCCCCTCTGATAAATCTGTGCTGACTGTACATGATAAAACCTTCCCTCTCCAGATGAAGATTAATTCTGTCCTTCGGAAATTTCTCCAAAAAATTCCCTATCAATGATGTGACACTCGTTGCTGTGTATTGTTCGTCTATCTCTACCATCCTTCTTGAGAAATGGAAAGACATCAGCTGCCCTCCAATCGTCTGGCACCTCCCCTGTAGCCCGAGAGGAATGAAAGGTTTGGGTCAGAGACCCTGTAATTCCTTTCCTTGTCTCCTTGGTTCCATCTCCTCCAGATCTCAGGATTTGACCACTTCAGAGCTCCCCATATTTACAACTCCTGCTCGCATCGTATATAAACCTGCCGAAGACAGACTGGGATTGAGGCTTTTTGTAGCTTTTTGCATTTTTCCTTCCCAATGCTTTTCCTATCCTTACTGAGGTGAGGTGGGGGACGGGGTGGGGGAGGGAAATGTGTTTCCGAAACCCTTGTTTCCGAATTCCAATTTTTCACATAAACACATTCCAAAGTCCTTTAAGACTATTTTATACAGAGAGAGTTCTTTATTTTTTTTTTTAAAAAACATAATGCAAAAGAATATCTTACGTATTTTATGCAGGCACATGTACACATGTCTGCACATCCACACAAACAAAAATATATACACAAATGCACCACACATACCTCACGTATAAATTCTTCTCCCTTCCCAGATATTGCATTCCTTTCATGGGTAAACAATTCACTCGGCTCATCCATAGTTGCTTCAAACTTCCCACTGAGCAAATACACAAAACCATCTCGATCAGAAGCAATCTGGATGGTCTCATCATTGTTCACAATATAGTTGTCAGACCCAACCTCAAGTGTCTGCATCTCCATTTTGGAGAGACCAAAGCGAGAAAAAATAATATTACATTCAATGATAAACTGCAGCATTTACACCCGAATTTCATATTTGGAACAGAAATATCAAATTGGCTTCTAAATCAGCCAGGAATCCAGCGATTGAATTGACTCATATTCAGATACTTCTGAACAATTATCATTTGTCATCTCTCTTTATCTTTATCTTTCATTCCCTCTTGTTCTCCCCTATCCCCCTCACTGGCAGCCTCTCCCTTTGTCTCTCTCCTTCTGTGCGTATTTGCTTTTATCTCTTTCTGCTATTCTCTCCTCTTCGCTCTCTTTTGTTGTTCTCTTTCTTATTGGAAGCCTCTCAATTTCTCGCTCACTCTTTCCTTTTATCATTGTCTTCTCTCTCTCTTTGCTCTCTCTGCCCTTTTACTCCCACAGCGCGCACTTTTCACACCCCTCCCCCGCAACCCCAGCCTGGAAATTCCCTGCCTCCCCCCATTCAAACTTTTGCCACCAATCAAGATTATGGTTCCCCCCAAAAATTGTACCCTAACCTTTCCCCACACTTATTTGTGCCCGTCCTTCCTTCCATACCAGACAGCATCCAGGTCTATCGAATCTGTGATCCACATGATTTATGACCCTCAAGTATCAGAACATAGAAAATTACAGCACAGCACAGTCCCTTCGGCCCTCGATGTCGTGCCAACCTGTTAAACAGGACTGAAGCCCATAGAACCTGCACTATTCCATTTTCATCCATATGATTTATTCAATGACCATTTAAGTGCCCTTAAATTAGGCGAGTCTACTAGTCTTGCAGGCAGGGCCTTCCATGCCCTTTCTACTCTCTGAGTAAAGAGACTACCTCTGACATCTGGCCTATATCTTTCAACCCTCAATTTAAAGCTTTGTCTCCTTGTGTTAACGATCACCATTCGAGGAAAAAGGCTCTCACAGTCCACTCTATCTAATCCCCTGATCGGCTCATATGTGTCTATTAAGTCACCTCTTAACCTTCTTCTCACGAATGCAAACAGCCTCAAATCCCTCAGCCTGTTCCCATGAAACCTTCCTTCCATATCAGACAGCATGCAGGTATATCTCCTCCGTACCAATTCCAAGGCTGCTATGTCCTTCATATAATACAACGACCTGAACTGTATAGAATCCTCCAAGTGCGGCAGCACCAGAGTATTGTACAGCTGCAACATGATGTCATTGGTCTGAAACTCAATCCCCTTACCAATAAAATCTAAAACATTGTACACCTTCTTAACAACCCTATCTAACTGGGTGGCAACTTTCAGGGATCTATGTCCATGGCTACCAAGATCTCACTGTTCATCTACATTACCAAGAATCTTACCACGAGCCCAGTAAACAGCATTCCTGTTACTCCTTCCAAAATGAATCGCCTCCATTTGCCACCTCTCAGCCAAGCTCTGCAGCTTATCTACGTTCCTCTGTCACTAGCAACATCCTTCTGCACTGTCCACAACTCCACCGACCTTAATGTCATCTGCAAATTTACTAACCCATTTTTCTACTCATCCAGTTCATTTATAAAGGTGACCAACAGCAGTGGCTCCAAAACGGATCCTTGCGGTACACCACTAGTAACTGAAATGCAGGAAGAAAGTTTCCCATCAACCACCACCCTCTGTCTTCTTTCAGCTCGCCAATTTCTGATTCAAACCACCAAATCACCCAAAATGCCAAGCCTCTGTCTTTTCTAATAGCCTGCTGTGGGGAACCTTATTAAATGCCTTAATGAAATCCATAGACACTACATCAACTGCTTCACCCTCATCCATCTGTTTGGTTACCTTCTCAAAGAAGTCAATAAGATTTGTGAGGCATGACTTACCCTTCACAAAACCATGTTGACTATCCTTAATCAAATTGTTCCTCTCCACATGCTTATAAAAACTCTTTCTTATAATCCTTTCCAACACTGTATCTACGACAGAAGTAAAGCTCACTGGTGTGTAATTACCAGAGCTGTATCTACCCCCTTCTTGAACAAGGGGACAACATTTGCTATCCTCCAAACCTGTAAACAATGATGACATAAAGATCAAAGCCAAAGGCTCTGCAATCTCCTCTATGGCTTTCCAGAGAATCCTAGAATTAGTTCCATCTGGACCAAGAGACGTACCTATTTTCACACTTTCCACAATTGCTAACACCTCCTCCTGTGAACTTCCATCACACCTAGTCTAGGAGCCTGACTCTCAGCAGTCCCCTTGACAACACTATCTTTTTCCAGTGTGAATACTGGCAAAAATATATTCATTTAGAGCCTCGCCTATTTCCTCAGACTCCACGCACAACTTCCCACTACTGTCCTTGATTGGCCCTAATCTTACTGATATCCCTATAGAAAGCTTTCAGATTTTCCTTGATCCTACCTGCTGTTGACTTATCATGTCCCGTCCTGGCTCTTCATAACGTGTTATTTCAGTCTTTTCTGACTAACATAACTCTCAAGTGCCCAAACTGAGTCTTCATGTCTCATCTTAGCATAAGCCTCCTTCCTCCTCTTGACAAGAGCTTCGACTTCTATCGTCAACCACGGCTCCCTGGCGCATCCACCTCCTCCCTGCTTGACAGGTCCATACTTATCAAGGACCTACAGTAACTATTCCTTGAATAAGCTCTACATTTCAGTTGTGCCCATCCCCTGCAGATTCCTTTTCCATCCTAAGCATCCTAAATCTTGCCTAATCACATTATAATTGCCTTTCTCCCAGCCATTATTCTTGCGCTACAGCATATACCTATCCCTTTCCATCGCTAAAGTAAAAGTAACTGAATTGTAGTCACTGTCACTAAAGTGCTCATCCACCTGCAAATCTAACACCTGGCCGGATTCATTACCCAGTACCAAATCCAATATGGCCTCACCCCTTCTTTGTCTGTCTGCATGCTGTGTCAAGAAATCACACATGCACACATTGGACAAAATCTGACCCATTTAGAGTACCCGAACTATCGCAATTCCAGTCAATATTTGGGAAGTCAAAGTCCTCCATATCAATTACCCTGTTGCTCTCGCTCTTATCCAGAATTATCTTTGTTATTCTTTCCACTATATCTCTGGAACTTTCGGAGGCTTTTCGGAAACTCCCAACAGACACTCTCCATTCCTGTTTCTATCACCAGCTCATACTACCCCAGTAGATGAGTCATCAAATGTCCTTTCTGCTGCTGCTGTACTTGACTAACAATGCTGCTCCATCTTTTGCCACCTACCCTGTTCTTACTGAAACATTTAAATCCCAGAACCTGCAACAATTATTCCTGTCCCTGCTCCATCCATGTCTCCGAAATCGAAGTCCCAGGTGACAAGCCATGCTGCAAGCTCACCCGACTTATTCCAGATGCTCTTGCCGTTGAAGTAGACACACTTCAAACCACTTTCCTTACTGTCTGTGCTTTCTTGTTACCTTGAAACCTTATTTCTGACCTCTCAACTCTCAACCTCCTCGTAACCTATGAACAGAGTGAAAGGGACTGATGTTGCTGGTTCCAGGACTACAATGAGCCATCTGAACCAGCAATTGGAAGTAACAGGAATGAAACCAAATAAGCTCCAGAAGACACAGTACAGCAGCGCTTCACAGGAGGCTTTAAAGCACTGAAGATGTCACCAAGACAGGGGACGAAATGTCTGCAAACCAACTTCCCAGCTCGGCAAACACAACCACAACTAAAGTGACTGGCACTGAGCTACAAACCTTCATGGTAACCCTGAATTGGTGGAGATTGTCAAGCAATGGGTGTCCAGAGATAGGATGCTGAGCAAGCAACTCAGAAAAGGGATTGGGACTCACGTAGAAATGTCCCAGGAAACTCACAGGAGGGAAGTTCGCTCTGTATGAAATACGGAATGGCCTGAAACCAACTACAGAAATACCCCAACCCGTGTGTCCAGAAGCTAACCCGGACCATAAAACAGACTAGTTTTAGAGCCAATTGAAAAGCTTTATACGATACCATCCACTATAAATTGGAACCTGTGATGGGACATTGAGCAGGAACACAACTGCCAGATTGGTGCTCTTTCTTAACTCAGAAGACTACACCTCCATTTGACCCATCAGTTATTGGGACGAGAGATAGGGACAGAGGATAACCAAAACTCAGACAGAAAAATGGCATTGAAGTGAAATGCTGGATGATTTAGCGACAGCACAGTTCGCAGGCTAATCAACACCTCAGCCCTGGATTTGGCCGACCTGGACAATGAACTCCAAATCCTGACTCGAAAAGTAAAACAGACTTTTGCCACCATTCATAAGAATAATTGTCAGGATGCCGAGCAGGTACGAGGAAGAAAATAAAGCTGGTAGTCTTATGGCAGCTGTGCGAGAAGGACATGCCACAACAATCAACCAAATAATAAAAGGGAAATTAGAAGATACCGGCAGACAACACAACCAGACCCTGTGCAGCATGTACAGACAATGGATGATAATACAGTTGAGGGAAATCTTGATCAGGTGAGACAGATGCAGGTTGCATCCTGGATCAACCACGAACATAAGCACTATTCACACGGACCTATGGATATGACATGACGATACTCTACCATTTGCAGTACAGAGGGACAGAGGCTCATAGACACCAACATGGAACATTTATTTCAGGGAAAGATACACCCCAAATTATCAGAGTACCAACATTCCTGACAAAGGGCTTATGCCTGAAATGTCAACTTTCCTGCTCTTCAGATGCTGCCTGACCTGCTGTTCTTTTTCAGCACCACACTTTTCAACTCTGACTCTGCAGCATCTGCAGTCTTAACTTTCTCCCGGACTGCCAACTGAGACAACTGACCAAGGTTTGATTCAATGATGACTTGAAAGGGACTCCTGCGAAGCATTAGGACTCCAAATAATTACGCAACACAGAATTGGACGAAGGGTGTTCGAAGTAGAAAACATAGGCACTATTCACGAGGACCTATGGATAGTATATTACGATACCCTATCGTGCATAGTAGAGAAGGATGGAAGGCTCATAGTGACCACTTTGGATGAAAATCAACAAACCAATACTGTGGTGCTATGCCTGGACCCAGTTTACTTTAGTGAACATGCACTGAGTGGCTGCAGGACAAACACCATCCGGAATTGCACTGGAGAAACTTGTAATCTGGACACCGACATAACCCAGATAGCCTACAGGGGAAGGGCAGTATGGCCTCTCAACCTCACTTGCCCTTATCAGTATGGCACAGCTCAATATAATACCACCAACAGCACACTCAGCATTAGGGCCCACATGTCTTCTAGCACAGGCCAAGTCCAGCTCATTAATAAACGTAAAAGGGAGAGGGGCATATTCAATGTCAGTGAGGAACTCTGGCAGTCTCTGGGGGATTATCTGGAGAAGTATGACACCGTCCCTGAGCCCCTGCTCGAGGAGTTACAACAGCGTCGAGCTGGATTGGTCACAGCCAATAGAATCTTCCCCACGCTGGCACAGTGGTTAGCACTGCTGCCTCACAGCGCCAGAGATCCTGGTTCAATTCCCACCTCAGGCAGCTGACCAGGTGGAGTTTGCACATTCTCCCCGTGTCTGCGTGTGTTTCCGCAGGGGGTTCTGGTTTCCTCCCACAGCCAAAAAATGGGCAGTTTAGCTGAATTGACCATGCTAAATTGGCCATATAGTTTTAGAAAGGGGTAAATGTAGTGGAATGACTCTGGGTGGGTTGCGTTTCGGAGGGTCGGTGTGGACTTGTTGGGACGAAGGGGCTGTTTCCAGACTGTAAGTAATCTAAGAAAAAGTAATCTAATCTAATCTAATCTAAGGTGGGACAGCAGACCCACGGTGCCAAACAGTGAAGAAAGGAGATTAAAATAACGACTTGTGGGAGGATTTCTGGCAATGGTGCTCCAACATACAGATCCCTGGGTCGGCCTTGTCTCAGAATGATCTGTGTTGTTAATTCTGGTTACCCTGGTATACCATACCACTAAATTTACCCGGAGGGATAAACTGTCAAACAACTAACTGTGCACACCCCAATCCACTCACGGTCTCCCTGAGCTTATTGAAACCATGTAAATATTTGGTAAGGGCTAAGGAATCTTAGTTATCATCATGTGTGAGTAATGTTGGTTCAATTTTCTTTATTATTATTCATGACCTTTTATTGTATGACTTTATAACGTTTGGCAATTATAATTTTCACTGTGAACATTTTTATATTTGTCAATTTCTCCAATGTCATTATTTATTTTAATTTACTATACTACCTGGAAGAGTTTACTTATTTAAATAGGTATGGTGCTTTAATTGAGCTTGGATTATCATTTGCTCCTCGCAGAGTGGTTGGTCTTTTATGATGTGATCCACCACGTTTCCCGTTCAGGATTACTTGGCCGCACAGGCCGCTTAAAATAATTGATTTATGTCGGAATTTGATAAAAGTGGACAAGGATTAAAGGATGCTGGAAAATGAAAGCCAGCCTTGACGAAAGTGACTGTGTTAATTAACATCCTGCAGAATGCAGACAGGCTGCATCTAATCACATACAATTTCCAAACAATTTAGTCACCGCAGACCCTGCAATACCCACTGGAATTTGAGTTTGAATGAGCCAATGGGATGTCGTTCCAAGGACAATTGCAAATATTGATGCATCTACCAGACATGGAGGCACCTCACAACCTTATTTGGAGGAGGCCATATGTACCCAGCACCACCAGTAATGGGCACCTAAGGGCCATCCTGTCATCAGTGTTCCAAAATCTTGTTGGGTACATTCAATTAAGGTGACCAAAAGTGATCGATCCATTGGAAAATACTCAAGAACTCCAAAAAGGTGCAAAGACTTTCGAGGATAAGAATCACTGCAAAACCATCTGGGTGTGTTAACTCGAGAATGACCACCAAATGGGAAGACTCCTCCAAGATGGAAGAAGACGACATCACCACATGGAATATGGCCAAGTTCTAGTGTGTACAACCATCCAAAGATAAATTAAAGTATAGGACAGAGTTGTAGTGTTTATTGTTACTTTATAGTGTATTGTTCAAATATTGTGTAATGTAAATGTATACTATTATTTGTCATTATTCAGAATCGACTCGTAGTTCTTTACACGAAATAAGAGTTCAAACACACTGGGTGGTAGGTGCAACAGCGTTTTATGGAAAGTTACAAAATTGAAAGAGTTACTGTTTAGTCATTGAATAATCTTTCCTTCAGTTAAGTTTTCCAATAGAGTTAGGTTATTCCAATATATATTTCTTTTGCTTGTACTTCAGTGATAGACTTATAGAGCCATAGAAATTTACAGCACAGAAACAGTCCCTTCGGTTCAACTCGTCCATGCTGACCAGATATCTTAAACCTAATCTAGACCCATTTGCCAGCACTTTGCCCATATCCCACTAAACCCTTTCTATTCATATACCCATCCAGATGCCTTTTAAATGCTGTAATTGGATCAGGCTCCACCACTTTCTCTGACAGCTCATTCCATTCATACACCACCTTCTGCATGATAAATTTGCCCCCTAGGTCTCTTTTATATCTTTCCCCTCTCACCCTAAACCTATACTCTACAGTCCAGGGAAACGACCTTGTCTATTTACTCTATCCATGCCCCTCATGATTTATAAGCTTTCATATGTTGACCCCTCAGCCTCAGACTCTCCAGGGAAAGCAGCCGCAGCCTCTTCAGCCTCTCCTATAGTTCAAATTCTCCAACTCTGGCAACATCCTCGTAAATTTTTTTCTGAATCCTTTCAAGTGTCACGATATCCTTACAATAGGAAGGAGATCAGAATTGTATGCAATATTCCAAAAGTGGCCTAACCATGCCCTGTACAGCCACAACAATTCCCAACTTGCACATTATCCTTTTAAGAATAATGACCTGCCAACTTCTATACTCAATACTCTGACCAACAAAAGAATGCACACCAAACACCTTCTACACTATCTTTTCTGCCTCCGACTCGACTTTGAAGGAGCTGTGAAACTGCACTCCAAGGTCTCATTGTCTTGTTTCAAACTCCTGTCTGCTCTCCGTAAACTTTCAACACGTTATGAATTTAAAAAATCTCTTCCCTTCTCAAATTTATTTAATGGCCCGGCATCCACTGCACTCCAGGGTAGTGAGTTTCAGATTCATAACTCAGAAGTGATTTCTCACATGTTTTAAATCTACTATTCCTTAACCTAAAACGGTACCGTCTCATTCTACATTGCCTCACATCATGGAACAATCTTTGCATGTCCATTTTGTCGCACCCTTTTGATTCAATGGCATCTTCTCTCATCCTTCTAAGACAGCATTGGCCTAAATTGCTCAATCTCAGACATACACCTCATCTTTGGAATCAATCCATGAAAATCTCCTCTAAATGGCCTCCGATACAACTGCACCCCTCAACTAAACGGATCATAATTGTACACAATACTCCAGGGGCGGTCTCATTAATGCCTTGGTACAGTGCAGCAACAATTCCCAACTTGCACATTATCCTTTTAAGAATAATGCCCATATTCCATTTGTTTTTCTTATTACCTGCTGTACATATATACTATCATGCTAAGATTCATTCAGTGCTACCCGGACCCCTATACACTGGAGCACTGCAAACATTATCTTCATTCAGGTAATTTGCCTTTCTATTCCTTCGACCAAAATCAACAACCTCTCACATTTCTTTTCCACACACCGGTTTTAACATAGAGTGTAAATTGTTGAGGCCTCAAGAACCAAACCCGGTGGCACTCCACTAGTTCCATCTTGCTAACCAGTAAAATACACAATTACCACAACTCTCTGCTTTCTATTGATGAGTCAATCCTCGAGCCGAGATGATAACTTACCCCAATCCCACTCAATCTTATCTCGTATATTAACATTTTAAGCAACACCTTGTCAAATGTCTTCTGGAAGTCCAGACATGCCACATCCACAGAATTCCCATAATCCACAAGTCTTGCTACATGTTCAAATTACCGTTCTAAATTAGTGAAACATGATTTCCCCTTCATATCTCCACACTGACTCTGATGGATTGTATTTGGACTTCCCAACAAGACTTGTTACACTAACTGGTTTATAGTTTCTTAATTTCCAGTTCAGAAGCATAAAAGCAAATAACAACACGAAGATGGGCAGTCAAAACAAAATCTCTAAACAAAATAAAACCAATTTTGCTGAGAAATAAAAACAGAAAACACTAAAAACATTCAGCAGGTCAGACATAGGAATGAAGTATGTTTTGGTTTAAGCCTGGCAGTGTGAACAATCAAATTGCAATGCCTTACACTTGCCATTAGAAACTCAGAAAACAAGGAGTCTGCGCCATATTGTCAATATATTTTGAGTGGGTATGGTTTGGATAATAACATCCGGAATTGCAGTGAGCCTGAAAATGAGGCTGGAAGATTTGCTTCGTCCCAAAACAAATAGCTGTTATCTAAAATTGAAAATTGCACTGCCCAATGTAGCAGGGATTCGGGTTTAATGTTGGTGGGAACTGTGGGATACAGACTTGGACAGGTGGGCAGAGTCCATGCCGGAAATCAAAGTTCTTCTGGTTGCAGTGGGTCTCCAACATGGGACATGGTGTTTGGATACATTGCTGAATCTATTCATAGTTCAGACTATCAGGGTGTTCAATCCTGTGCACTCGATGCGTGGTCATTTGTTCATCCATATGGTGGAGGGCATCCATTCCTAGACAATGTGGAGTGATTCAGTGCCCAGTACTGTCATCCACATAATATGCATATGCAATTCTGGAGGCAACCTGAGATGCGGAGGCTCCAAAACCAAAGGCTGAAATTTTGCAATCAACATCTATGTTAGTTCTTTCCTATTCTTTGTTGAACTGATTCGAGTTGCCACTGTTTGGATGTTGCGGTTAGATTAGATTACTTACAGTGTGGAAACAGGCCCTTTAGCCCAACAAGACCACACTGACACGCCGAAGCACAACCCACCCAGACCCATTCCCCTTCATTTATGCCTTCAGGTAACACTATGGGCAATTTAGCTTGGCCAATTCACCTGAACTGCATATTTTTGGACTGAGGGAGGAAACCGGAGCACCCGGAGGAAACCCATGCAGACACGGGGAGAATGTGCAAACTCCACAGTCAATCGCCTGAGGCGGAAATTGAACCCGGGTCTCTGGCGTTTTGTAGCAGAGTGCTAACCACTCTGCCACCATGCCTGAAGGGAAACTCCAGCCTATCAGAGTAACCCACAAAGAAGGTGAAATCAATTTCTGCCAACCTTGCCAAGAAAACATTGATTACATGACCGTGTTTCTGTGAGCAATCTGCTGCTCATGTTCATCCCTCTGTCTTTTAAAAGTGCAGATGATTCATTTAAGGAGAGGTTGCCCACTATGGTTCAGATCCATTAACCTTCAAATGACATGGAACACCAATTATCTTTGTGTCATGACTTATCGTCTAGGCTCAGGCATGGAGAATGTTTGATCAGTAACGCTAAGTCTCTTTTTTCCCCTTTCTCTCTTGCAATTAGTCTCGTGGAGATTCTAATCATAGATTGGGGTAAATGTCATCTTTCTACATGCAGCACTCGCTATCTGGTGGCCACGACAGCATCTGATCTATTGTTCATTGTTTATTTTGTTATATTTGATCAATTTCGATCTTACTATTATCCACAGTGTTTCGTGCACACTGTCCCGTCTTTTCCCACAGTTGTGGGAGTCCAGAACTAGAGGACAAATTTTCAGGGTGAGAGGGGAAAGATAGAGAAAGGATGTAAGGGGCAACGTTTTCATGCAGAGGGTTATCATTTATGAAGTGAGCTGCCAGAGGAAATGGTGGCGGCAGGTAAAATTACAGCGTTTAAAAGGCATCTGAATGGTTATATGAATAGGAAGTGTTTAGAGGGATATGGGACTAGTACTGGTAAATGGGATTAGATTAGGTTAGGTTATCTGATTGGTATGGACGACCTGGACCGAAGGATCTGTTTCTGTGCTGACTCTATACTACTGTGCTACTTGATGTTAATTGTTCTTTCTGGTTCACTGCCGGTTTCTCTTTTGATTGATTTGTTCCCATTTGCTTTCATCAGATGAAATCTCAGCATTTCACAGAGAAAACTGCCATGCGGATTCTCGCAATAATCTGCATTTTCTTTTATTTAAAGAACATTTCCAATTACTTTCGATATAAACCTGGAACGATCAGAAATAATGCTCCATGGTTCTGTTATACCAGCTCCAGTTATTACTATGACATTCCGTGGGACAGTTTTAAATATTTTGAAAACGATTTAACATATTTCCTTCCATTCACTTTAATTCTCATCAACATTCTGACAGTCAGACACATCTGTGAAGCCAGTGATTAAAGGAGAGCTCAGTCTCTGTGGTAAAATGCTACTGCCTCTTCAGTGAACCGTTTCTTGTGGTTTATGAAGGGATTTAATTTTTTTTTCTCGATGTTTTGTGGAACAGATAAAACTAGTCGAAGAGTCTGTTTGTGGATATAGGGCTAATACGCACAAGTAAGTTAAATCCAGAGACTCCAACATTGAAAATAAGGAACTATTCTGCACACACGTAATACTGAACCTTTCACTCTTACTTCTATACATGGCCATTCCTGCTTGATCCATTGTTTTATTTTAAATCTGAGATGATTAGTGTTTAGATAAATGTGGATGTGCAGAGTGATGACGATGACTGGAATTGGACCATATGGAGAGGGCTGTCAATAAATCCCATCATTAGTGAGTAACAGAACAGACTCCAAGGACTAAATTGTCTCAGCAAGAGCAAAGATCAAGGAACAAAACCTCCCCTTCAAAAGAGGTCAGTTTCGTGTATCAATGTGTAAAATAGATCATGTTAGACCAGAGCTCCAGCTTCTACATTATTTCACTCTTCGATTCATTTTTTGCAGCTATTTAAAAGATATTCCTTTATTATTTTCCCTTGTTGCAGCTTGACTATGCAGTCAGTCATAAACATTTGCATCGCAACACATTCTGCCTCGTGCACTACGCCCTCACGGACATTCACTTTTGAACACAATGCCACCCTCGCACACCTTTGGTTGAAATCCTGTTGCATTTCCTACTTCCTTCAGTTGGGATGTAAAGTTATTAGTTTGAACTGTTTGTCTGTTTGTCTGCTTATATTCTCTCTGACCCACTGAGCAGATCCACAGTTTTCTGCATTTTTATTAAATGGACTTAAAAAAATAATTTTTCCAAAAAACACAGAGACCACATCTGGATCGGTTGTCGTCTCCATATTTAGGGAGAATAAAGTTGCAGTGCAGCTTGTTCAGCACCACAGCCACAAACATTCCCTGACTCCATCACCTACACTCAGTAGCATCAGTGTGTCCCACTGACCAGATGCACTGCAGAAACTCACCAAGGTTCCTTGCAGAGCAGCTTATAAACCATGGCATGGGAATTTAGAATACAAGCAGAGCAGATAAATGGAAAACCACCAATTAACAATTACACATCAAACCACTCGCCACCCAGTCTTGGAAAAGCATCTCAGTTCTATATACAGCCACAGAATCATAAAGAGGTACAGCCCAGAAACAGACCTTTCAGTACAACTTGCCCATGCCAACCAAATGTCCCAACCCAATCTTGTCCCACTTGCCAGTACTTGGCCCATATCCCTCTAAATGCTTCATATTCATATACCCATCCAGATGCATTTTAAATGCTGTAATTTTACCAGCCTCCACCACTTCCTCTGGCAGCCCATTCCATACACGCACCACCCTCTGTGTGAAAACGTTGACCCTTATGTCCCTATTATATCTTTTTCCTCTCAGCCTAGACCTATGCCCTCTTATTCTGGACTCCCACACTCTAGGGAAAATACCCTGCCCCTCGCCCTCGTGGTTTTATAAATCTCTACAAATCTCCATTACATAAGAATTTTAAAATTTTGTTTGTTGTGGAGCAAATTGGGTCTCAAACCCGTGTCGAAGGGTGTGGTGCTGGAAAAGCACAGCAGGTCAGGCAGTATCTGACCAGCAGGAAAATCTATGTTTCGGGCATAAGCCCTTCATCAGGAATCAGAGTTGTCCGCAACTTTAATGAAGGCAATGACAAGAGGAATCACAATAAGAGCTGTCTCAAGCATGCTGGGATAGTAGGAAGAGGGAAGGCGGTGGAGCAGCAGGGGCAGGCATTTTTGCAAATATTTCATAGGGCTCAGTAAAATTTGATTTCAGTCAAAAAGGAGCATTCAATGACAAGGATAAACTCCCTGTGGTAAATGAAATAATATCCAATCCCAATAAAAAGCACATAATGCAGTAAAAACTCATGATTGGTAAGAGGATTGGGAATGTCTTTTTAAAACAAGGAACCTGTACTAGAAGAATGAAAAGCTGATAAAGAAGAAGAAATTAATTATGAAAAGAATTTGGCACAAACATATAGCAAGAGTTTTGAACAGTTTTTTTATAAATGGTACAATAACTTAGGAATTGTGGGCTGCTTGAAGGTCGGAAATGAGGACTTAATAATGAGAGACAGAGAAATGATAAATAACAAAATGATAATTTGCATCAGTCTTCACCCTGAAGGAAGCGATAAACATACCGAAGAGAGTTGCTAAAAAGTCAGTTAGTAGGCTGGCTTTTGCTGCTCAGTCCTCTGAGTATATGGGTTGGCAAGTCATGTTGATGTTGTACAGGACATTGGTGAGGAGACTTCTCGAGTACTGTGTCCAGTTCTCATCGTGTTGCTATCGGAAGGATATTATCAAGTCAGAGAGTGTTCACAAGGGACTTACCAGGATGTTGCAGGGTATGAAAGCTCTGAGTTAGAAATATTGAATAAGCAGAGACTTTTTTCACAGGAACGTGGGCGATTGAGAGGTGACTTTATGGAGCCACGAGGGGGATAGATGAGTTACTGGTAGGTGTCGTTTTCCAATGATGAGGGATTACAAGGCTAGGGGACATACTTAGAAGATGAAAGTGTCAGAAAAGAAAACTTAAGAGTATTTCTTTTTCCACAGAAAATACTGTGTCTGTGGAATGAATTTCCTGAGGAAGTTGTGGATGCAGGACAGTTAATTCGGTCGCCAGTGATAGAAATGGAAAGGTCTAGGAAGGGGAGGGAGGAGTCTGAGACGGTCCAGGTGAATTTGAGGTCGGGGTGGAAGGTGTTGGTAAAATGGATGAACTGTTCAACCTTCTCGTGGGAGCACAAGGCAGCGCCGATACAGTCATCGATGTAGTGGAGGAAAAAGTGGGGGGTGGTGCCAGTGTAGCTGCGGAAGATGGACTGTTCCACATATCCTACGAAGAGGTAGGCATAGCTGGGCCCATGCGGGTGCCCATGGCTCCTCCTTTGGTTTGGAGGAAGTGGGAGGATTGGAAAGAGAGGTTGTTCAGGGTGAGGACCAGTTCAGTCAGTCGAAGGAGGGTGTCAGTCGAAGGGGACTGATTGGAAAGGCGGGAAAGGATGAAGCGGAGAGCTTTGAGTCTTTCGTGATGGGGGATGGAGGTGTACAGGGACTGGATGTCTATGGCGAAGATAAGGCGTTGGGGACTGGGAAATCATGGAGGAGGTGGAGGGCGTGGGTGGTGTCCCGAACTTAGGTGGAGAGTTCTTGGACTAAGGGGGACAAGACCGTGTTGAGGTATGCAGCGAAGAGGGTTGCCTCAGATTACAACAGGATCTTGACCAGATGGGCCAATGGGCAGAGAAGTGGCAGATGGAGTTTAATTCATATAAATGCGAGGTGATGCACTTTGGGAAAGCAAATCTTAGCAGGACTTATACACTTCATGGTAAGGTCCCAGGAAGTGTTGCTGAACAAAGAGACCTTGGATAGCAGTTTCATAGCTCCTTGAAAATAGAGTCGCAGGTAGATAGAACAGTGAAGAAGGCGATTGGTATGCTTTCGTGTATTTGTCAGAGTACTGAGTACAGGAGTTGGGAGGTCATGTTGTGACTGTACATGACATTGGTTAGGCCACTATTGGAAGATTGCGTGCAATTCTGGTCTCCTTCCTATCGGAAAGATTTTGCGAAACTTGAAAGGGTTCAGGAAAGGTTTACAAGGATGTTGCCAGGGTTGGATGATTTGAGCTATGAGGGAGGCTAAACAGAATGGGGCAGTTTTCCTTGGAGCATCAGAGGCTGAGGGGTGAACTTATAGAGGCTTACAAAATTATGAGGGGCATGGACAGGGTAAATAGACAAAGTCTTTTCCCTGGGGTTCGTGAGTCAGTCTGCTCTCCCCTGGGTTCAATGACAGAGACACAGTGGGGTCAGTCTACTCTCACCTGGGCCAGTCAGAGCGACACAGTGGGATCAGTCTGCTCTCCCCTCGGTCAAATACAGAGACACAGTGGGGTCAGTCTGCTCACCCCTGGGTCAGTGAGAGAGACACAGTCTGCTCTTCCATGGGGCATTGCCAGAGACACAGTGGGGTCAGTCTGCTCTCCCCTGGGGTCAATCAGAGAGACACAGTGGGGTCAGTGTGCTCTTCCCTGGGGCAGTGAGAGAGACACAGTGGGGTCAGTTTATTCTCACCTGGGCCAGTCAAAGAGACACAGTGGGGTCCATCTGCTCTCCCCTGGGTCAGTGACAGAGACACTGTACAAATTGTACAAAATTGTATAATTGTACAAAACGTTTGTTTTGCCACATTTGAAGTACAGTGTGCAGTTCTCATCTCCACACTAAAGGAAGGATGTGGAGGCTTTTGAGAGGGTACAAAAGGGGTTTATCAGTACGGGCCTGTGTTAGGGTTTTGAAGGGAGTGTCAGGTATAAGACGAAATTAAACAAAGTTGGATTGTTTTGTGAGAGTATCAGAAGCTGACAGGTGACCAGGTACAGGAAAATAAAATTATAACAGGGACAGATAACATGGATAGTCAGAATCTCTTTTCCAAGTTTCAAATAGTAGCGCACCTAGGTTTAGTATGGAGAGAGGAACTTTAAACGTGATGTGTGAGGAATGTTTCTCTCCCCTGGGTCAGTGACAGAAAAACAGTGGGGTCAGTCTACTCTCACCTGGGGTCAATCAGAGAGACACAGTTGGGTTAGTCTGCTCTTCCCTGGGGCAGTGAGAGAGACACAGTGGGGTCAGTCTACTCTCACCTCGGCCCGTGACAGAGACACAGCGGTGTCAGTATACTCTCACCTCGGCCAGTGACACAGACACAGTGGGGTCAGCCTGCTCTCCCCTGGGGCAGTGAGAGAGACACAGTGGGGTCAGTCTACTCTCACCTGGGCCAGTCAGAGAGACACAGTGGGGTCGGCCTGCTCTCCCCTGGGTCAGTGAGAGAGACACAGTGGGGTCAGTCTGCTCTCCCCTGCGGCAGTGAGAGAGACACAGTGGGGTCAGTCTACTCTCACCTGGGCCAGTCAGAGAGACACAGCGGGGTCGGCCTGCTCTCCCCTGGGTCAGTGAGAGACACAGTGGGGCCAGTCTACTCTCACCTCGGCCCATGACAGACACACAGCGGGGTCAGTCTGCTCTCCCCTGGGGTCAATCAGAGAGACACAGTTGGGTCAGTCTGCTCTCCCCTGGGTCAGTAACAGAAACACAGTGGGGTCAGTCTACTCTCACCTGGGGTCAATCAGACAGACACAGTTGGGTCAGTCTGTTATTCCCTGTGGTCAATCAGAGAGACACAGTTGGGTCAGTCTGCTCTTCCCTGGGGCAGTGAGAGAGACACAGTGGGGTCAGTCTACTCTCACCTGGGCCAGTCAGAGAGACACAGTTGGGTCATGCAGTTTTTGAGCAAAGTACAATGTAACTCTGCAAGTACAAATTCACCCCACAAAATATATGTGTGCATGTGGGTCTTTGTCTGTCTGTGTGTGTGTGTCTGTCTGGGGTGGGGGTTGTGAGTGTGAGAAAGTGTGTGTGTGTAGTGAGTGTAGAGTGTCTTAAGTCTTTGAGGGGTGCATGTGTGTGTGTGGGTGTCTGTGTGCACGTCTATGTGTATGTGAGAGTGTATGTGTAGGAATTTGTAGGAGAGTGTAGGAATATCTATGTGTGTGTGTGTGTGTGTAGTGCAATGGTGATCATTTGTAATGTGACATGAACCCAAATCCTGGTTGAGGCCCTCCCTATGTGTACTAAGCTTAGCTATTATTCTCTCATTGGCCACTTTTCTCTGCTGCCTGTCCTGACGTCTGCCTTGGAGGATGGTCACTTGAAGGTCCGAGGCTGAATGTCCTGGACCAATGAAGTGTTCCCCAACTGGGATGTCATCCTCCTGTCTATTGAATGTTTTGTGGTGCCCATTCAGCCGTTGTCGTAGCCTTTGCTCGGTTTCCCCAAAGTGCCATGCCTCCAGACATCCTTGCCTGCAATGTATAAGATAGACAACGTTGGTTGAATCACATGAGTATCTGCCATGTACAAGGTGGGAGGTGTTCCCACGCGTAATAGTGGTATCTATGTCCACAATCTGACACGTCTTGCAGCGTCCACCATGACAGGGTTGTATGGAGTTGTCCTGAGAGCCGGGCAGTTTGCTACAAACAATGATCTGTTTAGGTTTGGCGGTTGTTTAAAGGCAAGTAGTGGAGGTGTGGGGAAGGTCTTGGTGAGGTGCTTATCCTCATTGATAATGTCAGTGTGCTCTACCCTGGGTCAGTGCTGAAACACAGTATGGTCACCCCTGGGTCAGTAACAGAGACACAGTGAGGACAGTCTGCTCTCCCCTCGATCAGTGACAGAGACACAGTGAGGTCAGTCTGCGCTCGCTGGGTCAGTGAGAGAGACATAGTGGGGTCAGTCTACTCTCACCTGGGCCAGTCAGTGAGACACAGTGGGGTCAGTCTGCTCTCCCATGGGTCAGTGAGAGAGACACAGTGGGGTCAGTCTGCTCTCCTGTGGGTCAGTGAGAGAGACACAATGGGGTCAGTCTGCTCTCCCCAGGGTCAGTGACAGAGACACAGCGGGGTCAGTCTGCTCTCCCGTGGGTCAGTGACAAAGACACAGTGGGGTCAGTCTGCTCTCCCCTGGATCAGTGAGAGAGACACAGTGGGGTCAGTCTGCTCTCCCCTGGGTCAGTGACAAAGACACAGTGGGGTCAGTCTGCTCTCCCCAGGGTCAGTGAGAGAGACACAGTGGGGTCAGTCTGCTCTCCCTTGGATCCGTGAGCGAGACACAGCGGATCAGTCTGCTCTCCCCTGGGTCAGTGACAGAGACACCGTGGGGTCAGTCTGCTCTCCCCAGAGGTTAATGACAGAGACACAGTTGGGTCAGTCTGCTCTCCCCTGGGTCAATGGCAGAAACACAGTGTGGTCAGTCTGCTCTCTCCGTGTTCATTTAGAGAGACACGCTGGGGTCAGGCTGCTCTCCCTATGGGTCAGTGACAGAGATAGAGTAGGGTCGGTAGCTCTCCACAGGGTCAGTGAGAGAGACACTGTGGGGTCACTGCTCTCCCCTGGATCAGTAACAGAAACACAGTGGTGTCAGTCTGCTCTCCCCAGGGTCAGTGACAGCGACACAGTGGGGTCAGTCTGCTCTCCCCTGAGTCAGTGAGAGGGACACAGTGTAGTCAGTCTGCTCTCCCGTGGATCAGTAGCAGAAACACAGTGGGGTCAGTCTGCTCTCGCCTGGGTCCGTGACAGAGACACGCTGGGGTCAGTCTCTACTCCCCTGAGTCTCTGAGAGAGACACAATGGGGTCAATCTACTCTCCCCTGGGCCAGTCAGAGAGACACAGTGGGGTCAGTCTGGTCTCCACTGGGGTCAATGACAGAGACACAGTGGGATCAGTCTACTCTCACCTGGGCCAGTCAGAGAGACATAGTGGGGTCCGCCTGCTCTCCCCTGGGTTAGTGAGAGAGACACAGTGGGGTCAGTCTACTCTCACCTGGGGTCAATCAGAGAGAGACAGTGGGGTCAGTCTGCTCTCCCCTGGAGTCAATCAGAGAGACACAGTGGGGTCAGTCTACTCTCCCCTGGGGTCAATCAGAGATACACAGTGGGGTCAGTCTGCTCTCCCTTGGGGTCAATCAGAGAGACACAGTGGGGTCAGTCTGCTCTCCCCTGCGTCAGTGAGAGAGACACAGTGGTGTCAGTCTGCTGTCCCCGGGTCAGTGAGAGACACACAGTGGGGTCAGTCTACTCTCACCTGGGCCAGTGAGAGCGACACAGTGGGGTCAGTCTGCTCTCCCCTGGGTCAAATACAGAGACACAGTGGGGTCAGTCTGCTCTCCCCTGGGTCAGTGAGAGAGACACAGTGGGGTCAGTCTACTCTCACCTGGGCCAGTCAGCGATACACAGTGGGGTCAGTCTGCTCTCCCCTGGGTCATTGAGAGAGACACAGTGGGTCAGTCTCCACTCCCCTGGGTCAGTGCAAATGACGCAGTGGAGTCAGTCTACTCTCTTCTGGGTCAGTGGCAGAAACACAGTGTGGTCAGTCTGCTCTCTCCTTGTTCAGTTACAGAGACACGTTGGAGTCAGGCTTCTCTCCCCTGGGTCAGTTACAGAGACACGTTGGAGTCAGGCTTCTCTCCCCTGGGTCAGTTACAGAGACATGCTGGGGTCAGGCTGCTCTCCCTATGGGTCAGTGACAGAGATAGAGTAGGGTCGGTAGCTCTCCACAGGGTCAGTGAGAGAGACACTGTGTGGTCACTGCTATCCCATGGATAAGTAACAGAAACACAGTGGTGTCAGTCTGCTCTCCCATGGGTCAGTGACAGCCACACAGTGGGGTCAGTCTGCTCGCCCCTGGGTCAGTGACAGCCACACAGTGGAGTCAGACTGCTCTCCCCTGGGTCAGGGACAGAGACACAGTGGGGTCAGTCTGCTCTCCCGTGGATCAGTAACAGAAACACAGTGGGGTCAGTCTGCTCTCCCCAGGGTCAGTGAGAGAGACACAGTGGGGTCAGTCTGCTCTCCCGTGGATCAGTAACAGAAACACAGTGGGGTCAGTCTGCTCTCCCCAGGGTCAGTGAGAGAGACACAGTGGGGTCAGTCTGCTCTCCCGTGGAGCAGTAACAGAAACACAGTGGGGTCAGTCTGCTCGCCCCTGGGTCAGTGACAGCCACACAGTGGAGTCAGACTGCTCTCCCCTGGGTCAGGGACAGAGACACAGTGGGGTCAGTCTGCTCTCCCGTGGATCAGTAACAGAAACACAGTGGGGTCAGTCTGCTCTCGCCTGGGTCAGTGAGAGAGACACAGTGGGGTCAGTCTGCTCTCCCCTGGGTTCAATGACAGAGACACAGTGGGGTCAGTCTGCTCTTCCCTGGGTCAGTGAGAGAGACACAATGGGGTCAATCTACTCTCACCTGGGCCAGTAAGAGAGACACAGTGGGGTCAGTCTGCTCTCCATTGGGTTCAATGACAGAGACACAGTGGGGTCAGTCTGCTCTCCCCTGGGGTCAATGACAGAGACACAGTGGGGTCAGTCTACTCTCACCTGGGTCAGTAACAGAAAAACAGTGGGGTCAGTCTACTCTCACCTGGGGTCAATCAGAGAGACACAGTTGGGTCAGTCTGCTCTCCCCTGTAGTCAATCAGAGAGACAGAGTGGGGTCGGCCTGCTCTTTCCTGGGTCAGTTAGAGAGAGAAAGTGGGGTCAGTCTACTCTCACCTCGGCCCATGACAGACACACAGCGGGGTCAGTCTACTCTCACCTCGGCCAGTGACAGAGACACAGTGGGGTCAGTCTGCTCTCCCCTGGGGCAGTGAGAGAGACACAGTGGGGTCAGTCTACTCTTACCTGGGCCAGTGATAAATCACACAACACCAGGTTATAGTCCAACAGGTTTAATTGGAAGCACACTAGCTTTCGGAGCGGCGCTCCTTCATCAGGTGATTGTGTTGGGTTCGATCGTAACACAGAATTTATAGCAAAAATTTACAATGTGATGTAACTGAAATTATACATTGAAGAATTGATTGTCTGTTAAGCCTTTCATCTGTTAGAATACAGTGATAGTTTCACTTCTTTCATGTGTCAATCACAAATCCTTTTTTTAAAGTTGCATTCTCGGGTTAGCTGTTAACAATGGTGATAGCTAGATAATATGTTGAAGGTGTTAGCCCCCTTGCTTCACATCATCATTGTCGTTCATTTCACCAACTGTACCAGGGTGCCAATCTCAAGATCTTTCAGACAGGCTGTCCATCCTCAGCATGTGGGCATAGTCCTAGTGCTCCTCATAAGCTTTAAACAATGTTTCATCTCAATCTGGAGACTTGTCGTTTACTTGGATGAAGTTGACCATGGAATTGCAAATCTGCACCGTCTCCTGCAACTCTTCCTGCAGATGTAGGTCACAGGCACAAACATTTCAATAGCGAATGATCTCTTTCCAGTTCCAGGGAAACGTTTGTTAAGCGTGGATTTATTTCCTGGAATTGCCTGAATGGGGTATTGTCCATGATGAATGAGAACGTGTACTTGTGGAGTTGGGTCAGATACTATGTTTTTTTTTGTTTCATGATGGAACCAACCCCCACCCCACTGCCATTGGACTGGTTTCTGTGACGTTCTGTGTGGGCCCTGACCTTCCAGTGGTGAACCTGAAAACTGGCACCTGCACTGGCCCTCCGACCACTTCATTCATTTTAGTCAGTCAAACACTGACACCTTGTATTCAATGTTTCCTGCTCTGCTTGCCTCTCAGGTAAATCTAAGATTCTTATTCATCATGGAATGTTTTTACCTTCTGTCTGTTAAATGTTAAACTTTAAAGCTCGATTGTTTCTTTTTTATTGCCTTGAAAACAAGATTGCTTTCCATCATTTTGTGTTCTCTTTTACTATCCCAAACTCAGGCTCAAGTTCATTGATTTGCCTCATGAGTAGATTAAATCAAACTTTTGCTGATTCAGCTTTGATTCTCTGAGCCCAGATCATGAGGAAACAAATTGCTGAATGTTTCTTTTTGTCATCTTGCTTTCACTGTCCCAGACCCAGTCCAGTTTGTGTTTAATCTATGATCAGTCTCCACATTGAGATTTCTTCCTCTCTCTCTCTCTCTAAGTCATTGAGTCAAACAGCACGGAAACAGGCCTTTTGACCAAACGTGTCTGCACTGACCCGATTTCCTAAAGTGAACTAAGCCCCATTTGCCTGTGTCTGGCCCATATCCCTCTGACCCTTTCCTATCCAATTACCTGCCCAACTGTCCTGTAAATGTTGTAATTGTATGAGCAACTGCCACTTCCTCCAGCAGCTCATTGTACACATGCACTACCCTTTGTGTGAAACAGTTGCCCTCAGGTCCCTGTCCGCATCACCTTAAACCAATGTCATCTAGTTTTGGACTCCTCTACCCTGGGGACTTTATCTATGCTCCTTATGTTTTTATAAAACTCTTTAAGGTGACACTTCAGCCTCCTTCTCTGCAGGGAAATAATGTCCCAACCGATCTCGCCTGTCCCTATATCTGAAATCCTCCACTCCCAGCAACATCCTGATAAATATTTTCTGCACCCTTTCCAATTTAATCACATCCTTTCCATTGCACAGCGACCAACATTGTACACAGTAGTCCAAATGTGGCTTCCCAATATAACATCCTGACACATTTTCTCAATGCTCTGACCAATGAAGGCAATCACCCTGTCTACCTGTGATGCCACTTTCATGGGGCTATCTCTCTGCACCCCTGGATTTCTCTCTTTGAAAACACTCTCAATGGCATGAGTTGTAAGTCCTGCCCAGGTTTGTTTTACCAAAATGCAACACCTCACCTTTGTCCCAATCAAACTCTATGTGCCGTTTCTCTGCCCATTGGCACAGTTAGTCGAAATCCCTTTCTAATTTTAGAAAATCTTCTTCACTGTCTACTAGACAGTGTCATCTGTATACTAACCATACCTCCTCTCTGTCCTCATCCAAATCATTCATGTAAATGATGAACAATAATGGACCCAGCGCTGACCATGGTGACACACCGCTGGTCACAGGCTCCAATCTGAACAACAACCCTCTATCATCACCCTCTGTCTCTTACTGTCAAGCCCGGTTTGTATCCAATTGGCTAGCTCTCCCTGGATCCCATGTGATCTAACCTGATTAACCATTGACCACCGTGGAACCTTGTTGAAGGCTTGCTGAGGTCCATGTTGGCAATGTCTACCCTTCTGCCTTCATCCTTCTTCTTGGTCATCTCTTCAATAAACTGAATCAAGTTTGTGAGACATGATTTTCTAGAACCTATCTGTCTGGTTTTCTGGGTAATAGCACAAATTCATTCTGCTGTCTCTCTCTGTCTTTCTCTTTGTTTATCACACTGCTTGCTCCGAGATCCACCTCAACAGTGTTCAGGCTTAACTCTGGATATTAACTTTCAGTCTCAGTTTTAGCTTTGCCCTGAAGTTCTTGCTGCTTCAGGCTCCAAACTAAGCACCGTAGATGTAAACTTCCAAAACTAAAAAGACCACTGTCGCCTAAAAGGGCAGGTTCCACAGATAGTTAGGAACCAATCAATTGATCAAGTGAACCTGAATTGAAATTATGTTGTATCACCATTAATGTCATTGTTCAAACACTGCAGGAAATTCCTCCTTTGTAATTCTAGGATTTGTATTCAGCCATTAGTTCACATTCCTTCAGAAATAGCCAACCAGCTTAGTACATCCCAAAGAGATATACCAAAGGTGATGGTTATTAAGCCAGCTGCAGTGCAGTCCTTGTTGTAACGTAGGGGAATGGCAGCCCAAAGTACAGAGACCAAGCTTCCAATAACTGGCATCATCAAAACCAGGTCACCTTCTTGATTCTTCGAGTGCTGTCTTGTGTGCAAGAATTATTGGCTACAAGACAATGTACTATTTCTGGTGCCTTTCTTTCAATAGTGAGAGTGGTTACGTTACTCTGAGAGAACAGACAAGGCCCTTGGTTAAATTGCTGAGACAATACAACAGCTCCTCTGTAACGACCCATCAACAGCGCAACGTTTCCTCGTTGATGAGCATTTCAACTTTTCACACTATCTCAGAGCAGAGGATCCATAACATTTTCTTTGATTCTCACCAAAATACCCACAATGTAGTGCTCCCTCAGCTCTGTATCCACAACCCACCAATGAAGTAGACACTAAGAACTCACCAATTATAGTACAGATCTCTCTCTCAGGACTGACCTCCTCATAGTACATCATTCCCTCAACAATAACTCCCACATGCAGAGAGCTCTGTCTCTGTTGACCCTCTAATTGTATCACACACTATCAGTGCTGTCCTTAATTGCAGCTTGTATTATACAATGTACTGAGTCACAAGGGTGGACATCATGCACAGATTAACAAAGTGATATATCGTGCTGATTAACAGATATTGTTGTATTAAAATATTTCTAGTTTTGATGAGGATTGAGAATCAAATATTATTGAATTGATGTTTTAAGATCATCAAAGTGGCTCAGATGTGGTGCAGATAGTGAACAGTCTGGAGTAAGTGTTCAGAAATGAATTGTGGTGATGAAAGTGAAATGTGAGCATTTTCTTCAGTGTTCTTTGTAACAGGTTTAAGCAGACGAGCATTCTGTATACCTATCAATATATCCATCAATGCTCAGGTAACTATACCACGGAGACAAGTACAATTTGAACAGAAATACATGCTACAACTCAGCAATTGTTTTGAAAATCACTTTTAATCCAGGGGAGGGAAACCATACATTTTTATCAAATTCTTGACCATTGCTTCCACACGATGGGTCCAGGACAGATTGTTGGTTATCATCACTGTAAGGAATTTGATGCTTTTGAACCTCTCTGCCTCAGCTCCATTGATGTAGATAGGGGCATGCCCTCCACCTTGCTTCCTGAAGACAACGATCAGTTCTTCTGTTTTGCTGATATTGAGAGAGAGATTATTATCATGGTACCAAGCAAACTATCTCCTTCCTGTATTCTGACTCAGCATTATTTGAATTGTCACCTACAATGGCAGTGTCATCAGCAAACGTGTTGAGGGCGTTCATACGAAATTTGGCCACATCAGTTGTGAGTCTACAGGGAGTATGTGGGGTCTGAGTACGTATCCTCGCAGGCCGCCAGTGTTGAGGGTTATCGCGAAGCAGTGCTGTTGTCTACATTTACTGATTGTGGCCTATCGGTGAGAAAGCAGAGGGAGGAAGTGAGACCCAGGTTTCAGAGTCACAATGTCATCGAGATGCAGAGCATGGAAACAGACCCTTTGGTCCAATTTATCCGTGCTGACCAGATATCCTGGATTAATCTAGCCTGCTTTGTCAGCACTTGGCTCATATCCCTCTAAATCCTTCCTATTCATATACCCATCCAGATGCCTTTTAAATTATTGCAATTGTACCAGCTTCCACCACTTCCACTGCCAGCTTATTCCATACATGCACCACCCTCTGCATGAAAATGTTGCCTCTTAGGTCCCTTAAAATCTTTCCCCTCTCAACCTAAACCTCTGCCCTCCAGTTCTGAACTCCCCCAATTTCAGGGAAAATACCTTATCCATGCCCCTCAGGAATTTACAACCTCTATAAGGTCACCCCTCAGCCTGCGACACTGCAGGGAATATAGTCCCAGCCCAATCTGCCTCTCTCTTGAGCTCAAATCCTCCAACCCCGGAACATCCTTGTAAATCTTTTCCTCACCTTTTCACGTTTCACAACATTGACATCAGAATTGAACACAATATTCCAAAACTGGCCTAACTAATATCCTGTATAGTCACAACATGACCTCCCAACTCCTACACTCAATGCACTGACCAAAAAAGGGCAGCATACCAAGCGCCTTCTTCATTATCCTATCTACCTGTGACCCCACTTTCAAGGAACTAAACCTGCACTCCAAGGTCTCCTTGTTCAGCAACACTCCCCAGGACCATACCATTATGTGTTCAAGTCATGTCAAGATTTGCCTTCCCAAAATGCAGCACCACACATTTATTGAAATTAAACTCCACCTGCCATTCTTCGACCCATTAGTCAATCTCATCAAGATCCCATTTTAATTTGAGGTAATCTTTGCTGTGCACTACACCTCCAAATTGAGTGTCATCTGCAAACTTACCTTCTATGTTCACATCCAAATCTATATAAATAATGAAAAGCAGTGGACCCAGCACCAATCCTTGTGGCACACCACTGGTCACAGGCCTCCAGTCGGAAAAGCAAGCCTCCACCACCACCCTCTGTTTTCTACCTTTGAGCCAGTTCTGTATCCAAATGGCTAGTTCTCCCTGTATTCCATGAGATATAGGAGAAAGTGAGGACTGCAGATGCTTGAGATCAGAGTCAAAAAATGTGGTGCTGGAAAAGCGCAGAAGGTCAGGCAGCATCCAAGTGGGAGAATCGATGTTTCTGGCTTAAGCCCTTCATCAGGAATCCTTTCCAAATATATGCAAATTCTGCCCTCAGATTCTCTCCCACAACCTGTCCACTGCCGATGTCAAGCTCACCGGTCTATCGTTCCTTCGAGTTTCCTTACCACCTTTCTTAAAAAATGGCACCACGTAACCCAACCTTCAGTCTTCCTGCACCTCAGCTGTGACTATTGATCTTCTAAATATCTGAGCCAAGTGCCCAGCAATCACTTCCCAAGCTTCCCACAGAGTTCTAGGGTACAACTGATCTGGTCCTGGGGATATATCCACTTGTATGTGTTTAAGATGTCTAGCAATGTCTGTAAGATGGACATTTTGCAAGATGTCACCACCTATTTTCCCACATTCTATATCTTCCACGTCCTTCTCCACAGTAAACACTGATGCAAAATACTTATTTAGAATCTCCCCATCTTCTGTGGCTCAACACATCGGCAGCTTCACTGATCTTTGAGGGAGAGAGTAAGGGTAATTATTTTAGAACATAGAACATAGAAAAATACAGCGCAGTACAGGCCCTTTGGCCCTCGATACTGCGCCGACCGAAGCCTACCTAACCTACACTAGCCCAATAACCTCCATATGCTTGTCCAATGCCCGCTTAAATGACCATAAAGAGGGAGAGTCCACCACTGCTACTGGCAGGGCATTCCATGAACTCACAACCCGCTGAGTGAAAAATCTACCACTAACATCTGTCCTATACCTACTACCCCTTAATTTAAAGCTGTGTCCCCTAGTAACAGCTGACTTCATTAGCGGAAAAAGGTTCTCACTGTCAACCCTATCTAAACCCCTAATCGTCTTGTACCCCTCTATCAAATCTCCCCTAAACCTTCTTTTCTCCAATGAGAAAAGCCCCAAGTGCCTCAGCCTTTCCTCATACGATCTTCATACGATTTTCTCCCTAGTTACCCTTTTGGTCATAATGTATTTATAAGATTCTTGTGGATTTTGTTAACTCTATTTGCCAAAACTATCTCATGTCCCCTTTTTGCCCTCATGCTTGCCCTCTTAAGAATACTCTTACTGGCCTTGTATGCATCTAAGGATTCACTTGATTGTTGACAATATTTGAGGTTCAGGTTGAGGTTCTGGATGCAAGTTTGCTTGCGAGCTGGAAGCTCCAATTTCGACGTCACCAGAGGCCCACTGAAGATGTTACCTAGTAAGGTGATGAAATGAATGAAAACGAACCTTCCAGCTTAGCGAAAAACTGACATCCCGATTCACTCGATCTCTGTAATCTATACCTGATACATGTTTCCTTCTTCTTCTCTCGTCATTTAGCATTCCCTATATCTACCAGCCTTGCCTTTATCCTAACAGGAATATGCTGTCTCTGAACTCTTGTTGTCTCAGTTTTTATAATCCTGTCATCTCTTTACTTGCAAACATCTGTCCCCAATTAATTTTTGAAAGTTCTTGCCTAAAACTGTCAAAATTAGCCTTTCTCCAATTTAGAACTTTAACTTTTTCATCCAGTCTATCCTTTTCCATCTTTATCTTAAAACTAATGGTCGCTGGCCGAAAGTGCTCCCCCACTGACACCTCAGGCACTTACCCTGTCTTATTTCCCAAATAGAGGACAGGTTTGGCACCTTCCCTGGTTGGTGCATCCACATAATGAATCAGAAAACTTTCTGATGAGTACAAAGTCAGTAAGAGTATACTTAAGAGGGCAAGCATGAGGGCAAAAAGGGGACATGAGATAGTTTTGGCAAATAGAGTCAACAAAATCCACAAGAATCTTATAAATACATGATGACCAAAAGGGTAACGAGGGAGAAAATCGTATGAAGATCGTATGAGGAAAGGCTGAGGCACTTGGGGCTTTTCTCATTGGAGAAAAGAAGATTTATGGGCGATTTGATAGAGGTGTACAAGATGATTGGGGTTTAGATAGGGTTGACAGTGAGAACCTTTTTCCGCGAATGAAGTCAGCTGTTACTAGGGGACACAGCTTTAAATTAAGGGGTGGTAGGTATAGGACAGATGTTAGCGGTACACTTTTTACTCAGCGGGTTGTGAGTTCATGGAATGCCCTGCCAGTAGCAGTGGTGGACTCTCCCTCTTTATGGTCATTTAAGCGGGCATTGGACAAGCATTTGGAGGTTATTGGGCTAGTGTAGGTTAGCTAGGCTTCGGTCGGCGCAGCATCGAGGGCCGAAGGGCCTGTACTGCGCTGTATTTTTCTATGTTCTATGCTCTAAAATAGTTGCCCTTACTCTCTCCCTCAAAGATCAGTGAAGCTGCCGATGTGTTGAGCCACAGAAGATGGGGAGATTCTAAATAAGTATTTTTCATCAGTGTTTACTGTGGAGAAGGACGTGGAAGATATAGAATGTGGGAAAATAGGTGGTGACATCTTGCAAAATGTCCATCTTACAGACGAGGTGGTGCTAGACATCTTAAACACATACAAGTGGATATATCCCCAGGACCAGATCAGTTGTACCCTAGAACTCTGTGGGAAGCTTGGGAAGTGATTGCTGGGCACTTGGCTCAGATATTTAGAAGATCAATAGTCACAGTTGAGGTGCAGGAAGACTGAAGGTTGGGTTACGTGGTGCCATTTTTTAAGAAAGGTGGTAAGGAAACTAGAAGGAACGATAGACCGGTGAGCTTGACATCGGCAGTGGACAGGTTGTGGGAGAGAATCTGAGGGCAGAATTTGCATATATTTGGAAAGGATTCCTGATGAAGGGCTTAAGCCAGAAACATCGATTCTCCCACTCGGATGCTGCCTGACCTTCTGCGCTTTTCCAGCACCACATTTTTTGACTCTGATCTCAAGCATCTGCAGTCCTCACTTTCTCCTATATCTCATGGAATACAGGGAGAACTAGCCATTTGGATACAGAACTGGCTCAAAGGTAGAAAACAGAGGGTGGTGGTGGAGGCTTGCTTTTCCAACTGGAGGCCTGTTACCAGTGGTGTGCCACAAGGATTGGTGCTGGGTCCACTGCTTTTCATTATTTATATAGATTTGGATGAGAACATAGAAGGTAAGTTTGCAGATGACATTCAATTTGGAGGTGTAGTGCACAGCAAAGATTACCTCAAATTAAAATGGGATCTTGATGAGATTGGCTAATGGGTCGAAGAATGGCAGGTGGAGTTTAATTTCAATAAATGTGTGGTGCTGCATTTTGGGAAGGCAAATCTTGACATGACTTGAACACATAATGGTATGGTCCTGGGGAGTGTTGCTGAACAAGGAGACCTTGGAGTGCAGGTTTAGTTCCTTGAAAGTGGGGTCACAGGTAGATAGGATAATGAAGAAGGCACTTGGTATGCTGCCCTTTTTTGGTCAGTGCATTGAGTGTAGGAGTTGGGAGGTCATGTTGTGACTATACAGGATATTAGTTAGGCCAGTTTTGGAATATTGTGTTCAATTCTGATGTCAATGTTGTGAAACGTGACAAGGTGAGGAAAAGATTTACAAGGATGTTCCGGGGTTGGAGGATTTGAGCTCAAGGGAGAGGCAGATTAGGCTGGGACTATATTCCCTGGAGTGTCGCAGGCTGAGGGGTGACCTTATAGAGGTTATAAAATCATGAGGGATAAGGTATTTTCCCTGAAATTGGGGGAGTTCAGAACTGGAGGGCAGAGGTTTAGGTTGAGAGGGGAAAGATTTAAAGGGACCTAAGAGGCAACATTTTAATGCAGAGGGTGGTGCATGTATGGAATAAGCTGGCAGTGGAAGTGGTGGAAGCTGGTACAATTGCAACATTTAAAAGACATCTGGATGGGTATATGAATAGGAAGGATTTAGAGGGATATGAGCCAAGTGCTGACAAAGCAGGCTAGATTAATCCAGGATATCTGGTCAGCACGGATAAATTGGACCAAAGGGTCTGTTTCCATGCTCTGCATCTCGATGACATTGTGACTCTGAGACCTGGGTCTCACCTCCTCCCTCTGCTTTCTCACCGATAGGCCACAATCAGTAAATGTAGACAACAGCACTGTTTCACGATAACCCTCAACACTGGCGGCCTGCGAGGATACGTACTCAGACCCCACATACTCCCTGTAGACTCACAACTGATGTGGCCAAATTTCGTATGAACGCCCTCAACACGTTTGCTGATGACACTGCCATTGTAGGTGACAATTCAAATAATGCTGAGTCAGAATACAGGAAGGAGATAGTTTGCTTGGTACCATGATAATAATCTCTCTCTCAATATCAGCAAAACCGAAGAACTGATCGTTGTCTTCGGGAAGCAAGGTGGAGGGCATGCCCCTATCTACATCTTTGGAGCTGAGGCAGAGAGGTTCAAAAGCATCAAATTCCTTACAGTGATGATAACCAACAATCTGTTCTTGACCCATCGTGTGGAAGCAATCGTCAAGAATTTGATAAAAATGTATGGTTTCCTTCCCCTGGATTAAAAGTGATTTTCAAAACAATTGCTGAGTTGTAGCATGTATTTCTCTTCAAATTGTACTTGTCTCCGTGGTATAGTTACCTGATCATTGATGGCTAAATTGATAGGTATACAGAATGCTCGTCTGCTTAAACCTGTTACAAAGAACACTGAAGAAAATGCTCACATTTCACTTTCATCAGCATAATTCATTTCTGAAAACTTACTCCAGACTGTTCACTATCTGCACCACATCTGAGCCACTTTGATGATCTTAAAACATCAATTCAATAATATTTGATTCTCAATCCTCATCAAAACTTGAGACATTTTAATACAACAATATCTGTTAATCAGCACGATATATAACTTTGTGAATCTGTGCATGATGTCCACCTTTATGACTCAGTACATTGTATGATACAAACTGCAATTAAGGATAGTACTGATAGTGTGTGATACAATTAGAGGGTCAACAGAGACAGAGCTCTCTGCATGTGGGAGTTATTGTTGAGGGAATGATGTATTATGAGGAGGTCAGTCCTGAGAGAGAGAGAGCTGTACTATAATTGGTGAGTTCTTAGTGTCTACTTTATTGGTGGGTTGTGGATACAGAGCTGAGGGAGCACTACATTGTGGGTATTTTGGTGAGAATCAAAGAAAATGTTATGGATCCTCTGCTCTGAGAGTGCGAAAAGTTGAAATGCTCATCAACGAGGAAACGTTGCGCTGTTGATGGGTCGTTACAGAGGAGCTGTTGTATTGTCTCAGCAATTTAACCAAGGGCCTTGTCTGTTCTCTCAGAGTAACGTAACCACTCTCACTATTGAAAGAAAAGCACCAGAAATAGTCCAGTGTCTTGTAGCCAATAATTCTTGCACACAAGACAGCACTCGAAGAATCAAGAAGGTGACCTGGTTTTGATGATGCCAGTTATTGGAAGCTTGGTCTCTGTACTTTGGGCTGCCATTCCACTACATTACAAGGACTGCACTGCAGCTGGCTTAATAACCATCACCTTTGGTATATCTCTTTGGGATGTACTAAGCTGGTTGGCTATTTCTGAAGGAATGTGAACTAATGGCTGAATACAAATCCTAGAATTACAAAGGAGGAATTTCCTGCAGTGTTTGAACAATGACATTAATGGTGATACAACATAATTTCAATTCAGGTTCACTTGATCAGTTGATTGGTTCCTAACTATCTGTGGGACCTGCCCTCTTAGGCAACAGTGGTCTTTTAAGTTTTGGAAGTTTACATCTACGGTGCTTAGTTTGGAGCCTGAAGCAGCAAGAACTTCAGGGCAAAGCTAAAACTGAGACTGAAAGTTAATATCCAGAGTTAAGACTGAACACAGTTGAGGTGGATCTAGAAGCAAGCAGTGTGAGAACCAAAGAGAAAGACAGAGAGAGACAGCAGAATGAATTTGTGCTATTACCCAGAAAACCAGACAGATAGGTTCTAGAAAATCATGTGTCACAAACTTGATTCAGTTTATTGAAGAGATGACCAAGAAGAAGGATGAAGGCAGAAGGGTAGACATTGCCAACATGGACCTCAGCAAGCCTTCAACAAGGTTCCACGGTGGTCAATGGTTAATCAGGTTAGATCACATGGGATCCAGGGAGAGCTAGCCAATTGGATACAAACCGGGCTTGACAGTAAGAGACAGAGGGTGATGATAGAGGGTTGTTGTTCAGATTGGAGCCTGTGACCAGCGGTGTGTCACAAGGGTCGGTGCTGGGTCCATTATTGTTCATCATTTATATGAATGATTTGGATGAGGACAGAGAGGAGGTATGGTTAGTATACAGATGACACTGTCTAATAGATAGTGAAGAAGATTTTCTAAAATTAGAAAGGGATTTCGACTAACTGAGCCAATGGGCAGAGAAAAGCCAAGCTACCATACCAAGACATGGTGGGTGGCATTAGATTGGCTTGATACAGTTTTGACTCCTTTACTGCCATTTGCTTTAATTCTGTTGCTCAATGCTCTGACAGTCAGACACATTTTAGTGACCAGTCGAATCCGGAAGAGGCTGAAGGGTGAGACCAAAGGAGAGAATCACAGAGACCCGGAGATGGAGAGCAGAAGAAAGTCTGTGATTTTGCTCTTCACCATCTCTGGGAGCTTCATCCTCCTGAGGTTAATCGATGTTGTAGATTTCTTATATTATGCTCTTCAAGGAATCAATACTGCCAATTACTCACCTTTTTTCGATAACTTCAGAAGAATTGGTTATATGTTGCAGATCCTAAGTTGTTGCACAAACACATTTATTTAAGCAGCAACATTGTCTCGGTTCAGAGCGAAGATCCGTCATGGAGTAAAATCTCTGGTTTCACAAATCCTTTGTGATATAAATAAATAAATAAAACTCCTCTGTGAAGCCTCTTGCTTCCAGACTATGACAGTTTTTGTTTTATTCACTTGTGTGATGCGGGCATCACTGGCTGGGTCAGCATTAATACCCGTCCCCCTCTGCCCCTTGAGAAGGTGGTGGTGAGCTGCTTTCTTGAACCACTGCAGTCCATGTGCTGTAGGTGGGTCATCAATGGTTTTATACAATGAAATTCCAGGATTCTGACCCAGGTACACTGAAGGTGCAGTGATATATTTCCAACTCAGGATGGTATGTGGCTTGGAGAGGAACTTGCAGCTGGTGATGTTCCCAGGTACCTGCTGTCCTTGTCCTTCTCGATGGAAGCAGTTGTGGGTTTAGAAGGCGCTGAGGGTCTTTGGTGAATTTTGGCAATGAAACTTGTAGATGGTACACATTGCTGCTGCTGAGTGTCAGTGGTGGAGAGAGTAGATGTTTGTGGATGTGCCAATCAAGAAAGGGCTGCTTTGTCCAGGATGGTGTTGAGTGTTGTTGGAGCTATCCCCATCCAGGTAAGTGGGGAATATTCCATCACACTCCCGACAGAGAGCGCTTATCTCAGTGCAGATTCCCCATTGTCGTAGAATCCAGGTGAATTGTACAGGGAATTGAAATCTCCTACTAGATAATCGCAATCAGCTTGGAAGTCTCTGTAAGTCTCCATCAAAATCCAATCCTTCAGAGGGTTCCAATGAAATTAAATAAAATAGCTTATCAGAAAGTGTCGCAATGTTAAATACATGGTCTCGCTCCTCGCTAACAATACAACAGACCCCATACAATTGTCACAAACAGCCAACTATGTTCTGGTTCGATCTGAGAAATTGTGGCAGGTGACTACATGACAATATCAGAACCAACCCACCAAACAAATGATAACAAATGACTGGCTCCCTGTTTTCCAGCCTCAAGCTTCTCAATTCCAATGGGGTGCTACCCCAATGCGGTATATAATCAGGTATTTCCTGTCATGGATTGAAGAGTCAAAATAGTGTAATCAAGCTCCCTTGTGTTCAAGTGATACAATGTCACCCAGTGTAATGTTTCACCACATTTAGTAGGTGGGGACATTAAATTTGCTAGTCCAAATTGCAAAGGCCTGAATACTCCAACTTAAACGCAGTAATTACAATACTTACAGGTTTTACATTAGTTATGTCATCTTAATGCCCATATAATTTACTAACAAAAACCCTGCTTGAAAAATATAAGCAGTCTTAAGTTGAAATGTGGTTAGATTGGACAAGTGTACTCTTCCTCCTTTTCAGGCAGATCGAGAGGAATTCTTTTACATAAATCTATTCCTTTTGTCCATGCAAAGACTAACTCTGACTCTACTGGCAGATTTATCATTATTACTGGGCAAAGTTCTGATATTGAAGTAATCTTGGCTAATGTTTGTGCTCCCAACTGGGATGATGAGTCTTTTTAAGATGGTTATTTTACAGATTTGTGGGATTAATTGAAATGAGGACATTCGGCACCACTGATTACTAGTTCTATCTCCTTGTTCATAAAAGTTCCACCTAGAGTGAAGTAAAAGCTCAGTGGTGTGTTGTAACATTACAACAATATCCTTGACCTGTAGGGATATGTGTTCTTTATATAATTCTGGAGACTTAGAGATTTTATAAAGAGAGTTGAATTGAGACAGACATTGTGCTGACCCTGCCATTTTCTCTTTCCTAAGTTTATTCTTATTTTCTGCACAAGGAATGATTTCCCCCCTGATGAATGCCTTCAGGATTTCCCACAGCAAGGAAGCTGTAACATCTGAGGTTTTCTTAAATGTTTGAAATTTCTTACCGGATTTATCTTCATACCAATTAATCTTGGGAAGAGTTTTGAACTGTTGGTCGAATCCTCACTTCGACCATTCTTCCTCTGATCCAAATGCCCAGTTCAAATCTGCTAAAATAAATAAGACTTTTATGGAAGGGTTTAATGTTGTTGATCCCTGGTAGGTCTTTCATCCCTCTCGAAAGGAATATTCTTTTTTGTTGTATGTCCACCACATTTTTACATGTATTAATTTTTTTTTGGTGGATGACAGGCTGCTCATATCCATCGTTGTTTGCAAATATGATTCAACTGTTTTATCAGACCATGCATCTGTCTGTATGAATGTTCACTTTCAGAAGTTTCTTAATACATGCCCATCTTGGCATTTCAATACACATTTACTCTTAGAGGAAGATTTTGTTAATTTTGTTTCTCAGTGGATAGATTTGTACAAAAAATAATAAACCTCAGACATTACAGCTTCCTTGCTGTGGGAAACCCTGAAGGCATTCATCAGGGGGGGAAATCATTTCGTATGCAGAACATAGGAATAAACTTCGGAAAGAGAAAATGGCAGGGTCAGCACAATGTCTGTCTCAATTCGACTCTATTTATAAAATCTCTAAGTCTCCAGAAGTACGTAAAGAACACATATCCCTACAGGCTGAGAATGATGCTGTAATGTCACAGTACGCCTCTGAGCTTTGACTTCACTCTAGGTGGAACTTTTATCAACAAGGAGATAGAGCTAGTAAACTGTTGGCACATCAGTTGTGCCAAATGTCCTCATCTCAATTAATTCCACAATTCAGGTGTCACATCAAAACTGTAAGAAATCAACAAGACTTTTAAGGAATTTTACATTTCACTTCATTCATCTGAATGTCCTTCCGTTACAGCAGATTTTGAGATATTTTTTGATAAGATTCATGTTTCTACAATTGATGAAATTATGGCAAAGGAATTGGAACAACCAATCACAGCAATAGAACTTGAGGCTGCGGCTAGATCATGACAAAGCAGTAAAAGTCCTGGATCCGATGATTTTCCTGCTGAATTTTATAAAACATTTTGGAAAAAGCTGGCTCCGCTTTTGGTAGATGTGTTTGTTGAAGCGATAAATTCTGGCTTTTGTCCTCAAACTTTAACTCAGCCATCGATGTCTTTGCTTTGAAGGAACTGGTGGTATAGCCCACTTTATATTTATGTGTTTAGGTTTCTTTGGTTGGTGATGTCATTCCTCTGCTGGTCTCACTTCCTGTGGTGATGTAATTTCCTGTTCTTTTTCTCAGGGGTTGGTAAATGGGATCCAAGTCAATGTGTTTGGTGATAGAATTCTGGTGGAATGCCATGCTTCTCGGAATTCTCGTGTATGTCTCTGTTTGGCTTGTCCTCGGATGGATGTGTTGTCCCAGTCGAAGTGGTGTCCTTCTTCATCTCAATGCAAAGACACTAGTGAGAGTGAGCCACGTCTTTTTGTGGCTCATTGATGTTCATGTATCCTGATGGCTAGTTTTCTGCCTGTTTGTCCAATGTAGTGTTTATTACAACAAACACATTGTCTTGGATTCCATTTACCACCCCCTGAGAACAAGAACAGGAAATGACATCACCAACCCAAAGGAACCTAAACACATAAATAAAAAACGGGCCATACCACCAGTGATTCATCGGGCGGGTCACTTATATGAGCTAGTATGGAGATGAAACATCTGAGAACAAAAGGTCTGGCTCACTGAGCAAACCTACATCCAGAAAATCAACCCGAGCTACAAATCTTGTCAAAACACGCTAATAAAAAAAAGGGTTGGAAAGGATTCTGAGAGATAGGATTTATAATCATCTAGAAAGGAATAATTTAATGAGGGATAGTCAGTATAGTTTTGTGATTGGTAGGTCGTATCTCACAAAACTTATTGAGTGCTTGAGAAGGTGACAAAACAGGTGGATGAGGATAATGCGGTTGATGTGGTGTATATGGATTTCAGTAAGGCATTTGCTAATGTTCCACATTGTAGGCTATTGCAAAAAGTACAGAATCTGACATTGAGGGTGATTTAGTGGTTTGACTCCCCACCTACGTTCAGGACACCACCCACGCCCCCTACCTCCTCCATGATTTTTGCTTTCCCCGCCCCCAATGCCTTATCTTCGCCATGGACATCCAGTCCCCACAGACCTCCATCCCCCATCACGAAGGCCTCAAAGTCCTCCACTTCTTCCTTTCCTGCCGAACCAACCAGTACACTTCCACTGACACCCTCCTTCAACTGACTGAACTGGTCCTCACTCTGAACAACTTCTCTTTCCAATCCTCCCACTTCCTCCAAAACAAAGGAGTAGCCATGGGCCCCAGCTATGCCTGCCTCTTCGTCGGATATGTGGAACAGTCCATCTTCTGTAGCTACATTGGCACCACCCCCCACCTTTCCCTCTGCTACAACGATCGGCGCTACCTCGTGCTCCCATGAGGAGGATGAACAGTTCATCCACTTTACTAACACCTTCCACCCCGACCTCAAATTTACCTGGACCGACTCAGACTCCTCCCTCTCCTTCCTAGACCTCTCCATTTCTATCTCGGATGACCGACTCAATACGGACGTTTACTATAAACCGACTGACTCCCACAGCTACCTAGATTACACCTCCTCCCACCCTGCCCACTGTAAAAATGCCATCCCATATTCCCAATTCCTTCGCCTCCACCGCATCTGCTCCCAGGAGGACCAATTCCAATCCCGAACAACCCAGATGGCCTCCTTCTTCAAAGACCGCAATTTCCCCTCAGACGTGGTGGATGATGCATTCCACCGCATCTCCTCCACTTCCCGCTCCTCCGCCCTTGAACCCCGCCCCTCCAATCGCCACCAGGACAGAACCCCACTGGTCCTCACCCCACCAACCTCCAGATACATCGGATCATCCTTCGTCATTTCCGCCACCTCCAAACAGACCCCACCACCAAGGATATATTTCCCTCCCCTCCCCTATCAGTGTTCCGGAAAGACTACTCCCTCTGCGACTCCCTCGGCAGATCCACACCCCCCACCAACCCAACCTCCACTCCTGGCACCTTCCCCTGCAACCGCAAGGAATGCAAAACTTGCACCCACACCTACCCCTCACTTTCCTCCAACGCCCCAAGGGATACTTCCATATCCGTCACAAATTCACCTGCACCTTCACACACATCATTTACTGCATCCGCTGAACCCGATGTGACCTCCTTTATATTAGGGAGACAGGCCACCTACTTGCAGAACGTTTCAGAGAACACCTCTGGGACACCCACACCAACCAACTCAACCACCTGAACACTTTAACTCCCCCTCCCACTCCGCCAAGGACATGCAGGTCCTTGGCCTCCTCCATCGCCAGACCATGGCAACAAACCTGGAGGAAGAGGGCCTCATCTTCCGCCTCGGAACCCTCCAACCACAAGGGATGAATGCAGATTTCTCCAACTTCCTCATTTCCCCTCACCACACCTTTTCTCAGTCCCAACCCTCGGACTCAGCACCGCCCTCTTGACCTGCAATCTTCTTCCCGACCTCTCCGCCTCCACCCCCTCTCCGGCCTGTCACCCTCACCTTAACCTCCTTCCACCTATCGCATTCCCAACGCCTCTCCCCCAAGTCACTTCTGCCTACCATTTATCTTAGCCTGCTTGGTGTACCCTCCTCATTCCTGAAGAAGGGCTTATGCCCAAAACGTCGATTCTCCTGCTCCTTGGATGCTGCCTGACCTGCTGCGCTTTTCCAGCAACACATTTTTCAGCTCCGATCTCCAGCATCTGCAGTCCTCACTTTCTCCTGGGTCAGAAATTGGCTTGCTGAAAGAAGACAGAGGGTGCTGATTGATGGGAAATGTTCATCCAGGAGTTTAGTTAACAGTGGTGTATTGCAAAGATCTGTTTTGGGGCCACGGCTGTTTGTCATTTTGATAAATGACCTGGATGAGGGCACAGAGGATGGACGAGTAAATTAACGAATGACACTAACTCCAGTGGTGTTGTTGACAGTGCTGAAGGATATTGCAGGTTACAGAGAGAGACAGATAAGCTGCAGAGCTGGGCTAAGAGGTGGCAAATAGAGTTTAATGTGGAAAAGCCTGAGGTGAATCTCTTTGGAAGGAACAACAGGAATAAATAGTATTGGGCTAATGGTAAGATTCTTGGTAGGAAAGATCAGCAGATAGATCTCGGTGGCCATATACATAGATCCTTGAAAGTTGCCACCCAGGTTGATAGGGTTGTTAAGAAGGCATATGGTGTGTTAGCTTTCATTGGTAGGGGGACTGAGTTTCAGAGCCATGAGGTCATAGTGTAGCTGTTCAAAACTCTGGTGTGGCCGCTCTTGAAGTATTGCATACAGTTCAAGTCACCGTCTTATAGGAAGAATTTGGAATCTTTGGAAAGGGTACAGAAGAGATTTAATAAAATGTCATCTGGTTTGGGAGGGAAAGTCTTATGAGGAAGGGCTGAGAGACTTGATACTGTTTTCATTTGAGAGAAGAAGGTTGTGAGGTGACAATAGAGACAAATAAGGTAATCAGAGGGTTAGGTAGGGTGGAGAGTGAGAGCCTTTTTCCTCAGATGGTGATGGTTAGCACGAGGAGACAGAGCTCTATTCCCACTTTTCCTATCTCTCTCTCTCTTGGTCACTTATTCTCTCTCTCACCCTGCCTTTCTCTCAATCTCTTTGTCTCTTTCAGACCTGAAAGCGTCCACACAATTTCGCATCCCTCAATATTTTGCCCCACAATTTGACTCCCATCCCAAATTTATGCCCTTCCCCAAATATTTTTCCCTCCCAAATTTTTGCTTCACCAAGTACTGTGCTGAGCCACAACCCCGGGACAGAGGTAACTGAGTCTGTGTGAACTGACTGGCCGGTGATTGACTGCTTTATTGCACAGCAAGATCCCAATTCCTGAATTACAGAAGCCACATATTGCAGAGGGAGTCCTTTCAGCCCATCCTGTCTGCCCCCTCCTACCCCCCCCCCAATTAATTGATCCTGGTCCAGTCTGGCTCCTCAGGATTTGCCCCTGAATGGCCTCACTGCCTGCCCTTCCTGTGGAGACCACTCCTCTGCCCTGTCTCACCTCTGCCCACCTCCATCTCTATCTCCTACAATAGCCCCATCCCTCTCCCCCTTCATACTCCTGTCAAACATTCCCCTCTCTCTCCTGATGGCAGGACGGTCTGATGAAAGGCGACCTTGGCCCAGAGATTGATCAGGTCCTGGTAAAAGACAAGCAGCATCCTGAGGGAGACCCGAAACCCTCGCGGCCAATAAACAGGAGCTGTTGTGTTGCAATTGAGGTCACCTTCCTGAAGGAATCAAATATCCTACTCAGGCACACCATTCGGAGGAGGCTCGGTGTAAAGGGATTGCTGCAAGTCGTCTCCATCTCTCTCTCATGAGAAAGTGGGACACTGGTGTCTTTACCTTACTGTTCAGGCTCAATACCTTTATTTTGAGCAAAACAATAATTGACATTTGCTCAAGCATCTCCTCAGAAACAATATAAAATATAAATTGGCATTTTTTTCACTGGAATGTAGGAGGTTGAGGGGTGACCTTATTCAGGTTTACAAGATCATGAAGAGTTTTGATAAGGTGAATGGCAGATATGCTTTCCTGAGGGTGGGGGAAGTTCAAAACAAGGGGTTAATGTTTTAAAGAGATTAGATTCCCGACACTGTGGAAACAGGCCATTCGACCCAACAAGTCCACACTGACCCTCCGAGAGCAACCCACTCCACTCTGACTAATGCACCTGACCCTGTGGGCAATTTAGCATGGCCAATTCACCTGACCTGCACATCCTTGGACTGTGGGAGGAAACCCATGCAGACACAGGGAGCATGTGCAAACTCCACACAGACAGTCACCCAAGGCTGGATTTGAACCTGGGACCCTGGTGCTGTGAGGCAGCAGTGCTAACCATGCTGCGTCACAGGAGAGAAGAGAAAGAAAGTGGTAGATGCAGGTACAGTGTTATAAAGTTGAAGGCAGGTACTGTAACTTTAAGAGAGAATGAAAGCTGGCAAGTACCTGTCTAGTCGGAGATTTGGACAGCTTTGACCAGATAAGATCCCAATTTGTGTTGTAGATCTTTAAATAAAACATAAGTGCGACAATTGGCTTAACTTTGATTACTTACGGTTGTAAAATTAGGAGAGACAGAAATGACTCTTAAAATTGCTAAAGGAGTTCTGGGGTTTGAATATGATGCACACATTTGCCAATAAAGTTTAGAAGGAAAGCAAAAGACCTTACCTTTAGAATTATCAAAGAAGTTGGAAATGGGTTTAACCAAGGACAAAAGTAAAGATGAAATTGGAAGGGAGTTGCTCAAGCACTGAGGTTTCTCAGAGAAACAGACAAGTGCAGTAGAGGTAGAAAAACTTTAATTACAATTGAAGAAAATGGAGTTAGAAGGTATCAAAAACAAAGAGAAAGAGAGAGAAAAGAAATAAAGAGAGGAAAAAGAAAGAGAAGGTTCTTAGCTGAGCAAAGAGAGAGAGGAAGAGAAATAGTGAAGAAAGTTGTGAGGTGACTTAAACTTCAGAAGTTGTGACTTAATCAGGAAAGTCAAAGTAACAGGATGGAGATGAAGAGAGAAGGGAGTGATATATACAAATATGTTCAAACACTGCCACATTTTGATGAGAAAGATGTCGATGCCTTCTTTATTTCATTTGAAAAAATATCTAAGCAGATGGAGTGGGCAGAGGACTTGTGGGTAATGCTAGTTCAGACTAAACTGGTAGGGAGAGTTAGGGAGGTATTTGCAGCACTCTTACATGAGGGGTCAAAAGATTATGAAGAGGTTAAACAGGCTAATTTAACTGCTTATGAATTGGTACCAGAAGTTTATGTTCACAAACATAAAGAAGGAACCAGGTCAAACTTATGCTTAGTTTGAACGAATTAAACAGATGGGGGCGAGGCTTAAAAATAGATGAGGCCTTTGAGGCTCTAAGAGAGATTATTCTGCTGGAGGAGTTTAAAAACTCTCTTCCAGAGATAGTAAGAATTCATGTGGATGAACAGGAAGTTCAAGATGTGAGAAGAGCAGCAGAGACGGCAGATGGATATACAGTGGTACATCAGGGAAAGTTTAGTTTCCGGCAAAAATTTATTTTTGTGAGGGACAGAAATTGGGAGAAGGGAAGATCCTACACTATGAAACAAAGTGTAGAGAACACTGGTTCTTGTTTGCCACAGGTTAAGAAGGAAGCCCAGGAAGTTGGAAAGGAGGTGAAGGGCTTCTTCAGGTGTTTCCTCTGTGATAAAGTGGGACATGTAAAGTCACAGTGCTGGTCATTAAAGAAAGGCATCGTGGGAAAAGATTGGTAATAGAGGCTAAGGCATTAGTGAAAGCAGTAAAGGAAACCCCAAGAAAAGCCGATGAGCTGCAGGAGAGTGCACAGCCTAGGTAGCGGCTGGGTATAGAGTTGGTACCTGATCTCTATAAAGAATTCACTTCTGTGGGTAAAGTTTACTCAGAAAGAGTGGGTCGGGGGAAGAGCAAGTAGCTATAATTTTGAGAGATACAGGAGCTAATCAGTCTCTAATAGCAGGAGATGCACGTATTTGTACTCTATCTGACCTGTTACCCAAGAGTATGGTAATTTGTGGGATAGATGGAGAGAAATTTAGCGTTCCCCTGTGTAAGATCAGTTGGAGTGCCAGCTCAAGACTGGGGAGGTTACAGTGGGAGTGATTGACAGGGTATCAGTTCCAGGAATCCAGTTTGTGCTTGAGAATGATTCTCCTGCTCCTTGGATGCTGCCTGACCTGCTGTGCTTTTCCAGCAACACATTTTTCAGCTCTGATCTCCAGCATCTGCAGTTATCACTTTCTACTAGCTGTGTAGGCCCCACCCAAGACCTAAAGTGGGAATCAATCCTTGCTAACCATATTGGATAGGTACATCAAATTTCTGGAGGCAATTTCATTATGGAGTATTAAGGCAAAAAGGGTGGCAGAGGAGATAGCATCAATCTTTACGCAGTATGGGCTACCCAGAGAGATTCAATCAAACCAAGTGTCTAATTGTACTGCCAGGCTGTTTAAGGAAGTCATGGAGTGCTTAGGAATACAGCCCTTTAAATCAAGTGCATATCAATCTGAATCCCATGGAGCTGTGGCAAGGTAGCATCAGATCCTGAAGACCATGTTGAGAGGGTCCTGTCAGGATTACCTGAATGATTGAGATAAAGGTATCCCATTCATATCATTTGCCATGAGAGATGTCCCAAATTAATCTACTCAGTTTACTCTCTTTGAGTTAATATTCGGACATGAAGTGAGATGCGCTTTGAAATTAATGAAAGAGAAAGTGACAGGACCAAATTCGGAGATCTCAGACTTGGATTATGAATTGGAAATGAGTGAGAGATTAAATTGAGGAGGAGAGTTAGCTCAGCAGCACTGAAAAAGGGCACAGCATAGAATGCAGCAGGTAGCAAATTAAACTCTGAAATTCGGACATTGTCAGTACAGTAGGAGATCCCTTCAAAGCCAGGTTTAGTGGTCCCTATCCAATTGAGAAAAAGTTGAGTCTGGTAAACTATCTGGTAAAGCTGCTGGATAGAAAACAAAAAACATGTCGCATGTGTCATTTTGAAAATGTTGAAATCTTATTATAATGGAGAGAAAGCACTGGTGTTAGTGATTACCCTGCAGAGTGAGATACCAAATACAGATCTTGTGGAGTCTGATATGCCACAAAATACATTAAACAATGAGGAAGTCCTTAAAGAGTGGGATAGGTCTCAGGAGCAAAGAATACACTTGAGAGACTTGTCACCGTAGTATGAGGACATATGCAAGAATAAGATGGACAGGACAAATGCATGAGATGGACATAGATAAAAGAAGAGGCTTAATCCTTTCCAAGCCAGACATCTCCAGAAGGTTGCGATGTTCAACGAAGGTATCACCAAACCGAGTCAGAGTGAATGGGGTTCACCGATCACGTTAGATTACTTGTAACAGGCCCTTTGGCCCAACAAGTCCACACTGACCCGTCACCCACCCAGACCCATTCCCCTCCACCTAACAGTACAGGCAATTTAGCATGGCCAATTCATCTAACCTGCACATTTTTTGACTGTGGGAGGAAACCCACGCTGACACGGGGAGAATGTGCAAACTCCATACAGTTAGTTACCTGAAGTGGGAATTGAACCCAGTCTCTGGCATTGGGAGACAGCAGTGCTAACCACTGTGCCACCATGCCACCCACTAGTTCCCAATCCTGATGGGACTCAATGATTTTATGTGGATGATCAGAAGGTCAATGCCGTAACAAAGTCAGACTCATACCCAATACCAAGGTTGGAGGGAGAAAGTGAGAACTGCAGATGCTGGAGATCAGAGTTTAAGAGTGTGGTGCTGGAAAAGCACAGCAGATATTGGAAGAGCAAGAGAATCGATGTTTTGAGCCTTTGCATTTGCTCAACACGTTGATCCCCCTGCTCCTTGACCTGCTGTGCTTTTCCAGCACCACAGTCTTCGACCATGATTGGAGGACTGGATGGAGAGAGTGGCATAAGCCAGTTACATCATCAAAGGTGAACTTGATGCATGGTTATTGGCAGGTACCTTTATCAGTGAAACCAAAAGACATTTCTCTATTTGTATCCCCAAATCGGTTATATGAATTTAAAGTGATGCCCTTTGGAATGAAGAATGCACCAGCCACATTCCAAGATTCATGAACACAGTTGTGTATATAGTTAAACTGGAAACAGTGTAAAGAAGCTTTCCAAGGATTATGCCAGGATGAGTATGTCTGAGTTAGAGGGAAAGGTTGGCCAGCATTGAACTTTGTTCTTTGGAACATAGGAGAATGACAGATGACCTTATTGAAGTATATCAAATCATGAGGGATTGAGATAGAATGAATACCTATTGTCCTTTTTTCCATCAATGGAGAATTGATAACGGGAGGGTTTAAGGTGAGACAGGAAAACCTAAGATGGACCAGAGGGGCAACTTCATCATGCAGAGAGTGGTGTGTATGTGGAATGGGCTGCCAGAGAAAGTGGTCGAGGCAGGTACAATAACAACATTTAAAAAACAACATTTGGATAGATACATGGATGGGAAGGGTTTAGAGGGATATAGACCAAATGCAGGCAATTGGAATTAGCTGAGTGGTCACCGTGGTCAGCATGGGACAGTTTGGGCTGAAGGGCCTGTTTCCATGCTGTATTACTGTATGACTCTGTCACCTCATTCAGAGCAAGAAACCCCCAAAGAGAGAGCAGGGCCCCTTAAAGATTGACAAGGTTATCTTTGTGGTGAACTTCAGAAGATAAGGAAGACATTAACTTCATATTTGTTGTCAGTTTTTACTATGGAAAAAGAAATTAAAGGTAGAGAACTCAGGGAAGTAAATACTGACATTTCTGAAACCATTCACATTACAGAAGAGGCACTGCTGGAGGTCATAGAAAATATAAAGATAGAGAAATCTCTGGGACCTGATCGAGGGCATTCCAGGACTTTGTGGGAAGTTAAGGAGGAAATTGCGGGGCTGTTTGCAGAAATATTTGTATCATCTATAAATATTGACGAGGTGCCTGATGACTGGAGAGTAGCTAATGTTGTTCCTTTATTTAAGAAGGGATGTAAAGAGTCTGGACTTCACTGGTAGGTATGTTGTTTGAATTGATTCTGAAAGAGAAGGTTTACATGCAATTGGAGAGGCAAGGAATGATTCGGGAGCGCGGGCATTGTTTTGTGTGAGGGAAATAATATCTCCCAAACTTGATTGGGTTTTTTTGAGGAAGTAACCAAGAAAACTGATGAAGGCAGACATTGTTTACTTAGAGTTTCAATTTGATTCCCTACAGTGTGGAAACAGGCCCGTTGGCCGAATCAGTCCACATCGATCCTCCAAACAGTAACTCACCCAGACCCACTACATTCTGACTAAGGCACCTATAGCAATAGGCAATTTAGCATGGCCAATTCACCTGACCTGCACATCTTTGTACCCACAAAGACACAGGGGGGATGTGAAAGCTCCACACAGACAATTGCCCGAGGCTGGAAGTGAACCGGGGACCCTGGTGCTGTGAGGTGTAGGTATTGGTGGAGGTTACAGAGATAGGTAGGGGTGTGGGTGTTGGTGGAGGTTACAGAGATAGGTAGGGGTGTGGGTGTTGGTGGAGGTCAAAGTGAAAGAGAGGTTTGTAGATGCTGGAGGTACAGAAATTGGCTGCCTTATTATTGGTGGAGGATATGGAGATATGTTCAAGTGTAGTGGCGAGGAGGTTATCGAGATAAGGGGAGATGAAGGGGCTGGAGCTGGTTACAATTCTTGGTTGCAATGTAGAAGCCAGAGAGGTTTATGAGATAAGGAGGTACCATTGGGATGGAGATAGTTACAAAGTTGGGAACTGGTGTCGGTACTACGGGTGGTCACGAAATCAGGACGGGTGTGTGTGCGAGAGTAGCTTACAGAGTTGGGGTGTAGGAGCTGGAGGATTTTACATAGATAGGTGCATTGGGGTGGAGGGGTTACAGAGATAGGGAGGAATGGTGCCTGATGTGAATTCTCAGTTCCATCACTGAGCAGCTTCTCCCAGCCCTTGGTGTATTACCAAGAGAAAGCACAAAGGATCATGGCAACTTCATGACTGCCCATCACCCATATCCCAAATCCTACTGTCAATGTCTGCAACTGTGTTGTGCATTCTGAAATATGAGCATATTCTAACCTGAGAGAAGTGAAGGTAACTCCATCCTTGATCGTGGTGAGGCCTCTTGAACTGAACAAGACAATGTGTGATCTCGCAGACCAAGTGTGACCTCACCGTGTCCATCACAGACAGAGATCAGACATCACAATCAGTTTGTAACCTGGCTTCACCTGAGGCATGAGGCTGCACAAGGAAACATGGGGAAGGCAAGGTCACTGCACTGACTATGTCACGGGTTGATCTGTCTGGGAGTGAATGTGATCAGGAGGCTGATCAAAACAGCTTCACCTTACAAACACTCTCATCAAGGTAATCAGAGAAAATCTTCCTCAGAAACTGACTGAGGGTTTTGGTGGAATAGGGAATTAATGTTCTCAGATATATTCAGAAGAAGTTTAGAGTTTATTCAAACTGGCAAGATATTCAGAACTGATTCTTAAACTGGGACAGAAATCTTAAACTTAAAAGTCACTCTTTTCCTCTGATCTAGGTAATCCTGATATTCCTCCCACTGAAGACCTTCGCAACAGGAAAAATGTACAGTAGAAAATGGATGTGTCATTAATTTGAGGAATGCAACAGAAAGCTCAAAGACAATCCATTGAGAGGGAGGAAAACAGGAGCAGAAATTGAGGTGGAGAGGGATTGATGGAAGTGGAACTGGATGTGAGAGATTAGAATGGGAGAGCGGTATCCCATGGTGAGCATTAGAGGGGAAGGCATTGTGGATAGTACAGAGATGATGCCCATTTTCCTGAATTCCACCAATGTTCCCAAGGGTGCCAATCTCAAGAGCTTTTCGAGACGCTAACCATTTTCAGCAAGTGGCCATGGATCTGAATACGCCTCACCAGCTTTAAGAAGAATGTTTCATCCTTGAGATTTGTTGGATACTTGGATGGAATTGATTGTGGAATTGAAAATCTACACCGTCTCCTACAACCCAGGTCACAGTGATGACAGGGGAGATTACAGGAAAGTTGAAATGGAGAAAGATGTCCTTCCAGTTTCAGGAAAACGTCTCTCCCTTTGTTCAGGGCGGATTTATTTCCTGGGATTGCCGAAATGGGTTATTGTTCATGATGAATGAGAATGTGTTTGTGGAATTGAGTCAGAAACTATGTTTTTTGTTTCATGATGTTCACTCTCTGCTGGAACCAACACCCACCCCCGCTGCCATTGGACTGGTTTCTGTGACATTCTGTGTGGGTCCTGACCTTCCAGTGGTGAACCTGAAGACTGGCACCTGCACTGGCCCTCCGACCACTTCATTCATTTTAGTCAAAGGCAGACATTGTATATTCGATGTTTCCTGCTCTGTTTGTCTTTCAGGAGTAACATGGAATATTTTCTCATTCTCTCTGTTAAATAAGAAACAATGAAGCTCATCTGCATTTGTTTGCGCTGAACATGAGGTTATTTTTCATCTTGCCGTGTTCTCTTTCAGTATTCCATGACCAGGTTCAAATTCATTGATTCACTTCAGGAAGTGGAGCTTTTACTGATTTAGCTTTGATGTTCTGACCCCAGATCCTGAGGACACAAATTGCTGGAAGTTCTGCTCCTTATCCTCTTGCTTTCATTGTCGCAGACCCAGATTCCAGTTCATATTTAATCTATGATCTGTCTCCACATTCTGATTTCTCCATCTCTCCCTCAGCCCTTGAGCCTCTCACCAATCCTTCACTGTCTGGTGTTCTGGGTAATAGGCCCAACTTCACTCTCTGTCTCAGTCTGCCTTTCTCTCTGATTATTCACTGTATAATCCTGAATCTTCCCCAACAGGGCTCAGGCTTCCCTCTGGATATTAACTTCAGAGTTAATTTTATCCTTATTCTGAGATTAAACATAAATGTCTCATCATAAAAATGGCCACTGTCACCTAAAAGGGCAAGTTCCATAGGTAATTAGGAATGAAACTCTATTGCATTTCACTCAATGTCATTTCATCAAAAAATCCTGGAAATTCCTCCTTTCTAATCCTGGGATTTACGTACATCTGTTAGTCCACATTCCTTCAGAAAAAGAGAAACACACTTTTCTCAGCTTCGTATATCCCAAAGAGATTTGCAGAAGTTGACGTTGATTAAGCCAATGAAGGGTGGTCCCTGTTACAAGGGAGGGAAATGACAGCAACATTACACACATGGAACTTCCACAGACAGTAATATTATCAGAACCAGGTCACCTTTTATTTCTTTGACCGCGGGAAGAATTGTGGGAAAGAATTGTTGGTCACAAGATACGGGGGATATTTCTGCTGCCGTTCCTTCAACAGCGAGAGGAGTCAGGTTTGAATTGCTGAGCCAATGGAACAGCTTCTCTGCTGTGACCCTCCAATAGTGCAACATTTCTTCATTAATGACCATTCAACTTCTCACACTATCTTAGAATGGAGGATCCATAAATTATCACTGAAATTCCTGCAATGCAGTGCTCCCCCAGTTCTCTACCCCAACCCTGCCAGTCCAGCAGACACTGAGAACTACCTGAATATAGTGCAGCACTCTCTGATGACTGGCATCTGAACAATACATGACTCCTTCAACCATGAGGAGAAAGTGAGGACTGCAGATGCTGGAGATCAGAGCTGAAAATGTATTGCTGGAAAAGCGCAGCAGGTCAGACAGCATCCAAGGAACAGGCGAATTGACATTTTGGGCATAAGCCCTTCTTCAGGAATGAGGAAAGTGTGTCCAGCAGGCTAAGATAAAAGGTAGGGAGGAGGGACTTGGGGGACGGGCGTTGGAAATGTGATAGGTGAAAGGAGGTCAAGGTGAGGGTGATAGGCCGGAGTGGGGGTGGGGGCGGAGAGGTCAGGAAGAAGATTGCAGGTTAGGAAGGCGGTGCTGAGTTCGAGGGATTTGATGAAACAAGGTGGGGGGAGGGGAAATGAGGAAACTGGAGAAATCTGAGTTCATCCCTTGTGGTTAGAGGGTTCCTAGGTGGAAGATGCGGCGCTCTTCCTCCAACCGTCATGTTGTTATGGTCTGGCGATGGAGGAATCCAAGGACCTGCATGTCCTTGGTGGAGTGGGAGGGGGAGTTGAAGTGTTGAGCTAAGGGGTGGTTAGGTTGGTTGGTCCGGGTGTCCCAGAGGGAGTCACGGAGGGAGTGGTCTTTTCGGATCTTGCGGTTGCAGGGGAAGGTTCCAAAAAGGCCACTCCCTCCGTGACTCCCTCGTCAGGTCCACACCCCCACCAACCCAACCTCCACTCCAGGAACCTTCCCTTGCAACCGCAAGAAATGCAAAACTTGTGCCCACACCTCCCCCCTTACTTCCCTTCAAGGCCCCAAGGGATCCTTCCATATCCACCACAAATTCACCTGCACCTCCACACACATCATCTATTGCATCCACCGCACCCAATCTGGCCTCCTCTATATTGGGGAGACAGGCTGCCTACTTGTGGAACATTTCCGAGAACACCTCTGGGACACCCGGACCAACCAACCCAACCACCCCGTAGCTCAACACTTCAACTCCCCCTCCCACTCCACCAAGGACATGCAGGTCCTTGGACTCCTCCATTGCCAGACCATAACAACACGACGGTTGGAGGAAGAGCGCCTCATCTTTCGCCGAGGAACCCTCCAACCACAAGGGATGAACTCAGATTTCTCCAGTTTCCTCATTTCCCCTCCCCCCACCTTGTCTCCGTCAAATCCCTCACACTCAGCACCGCCTTCCTAACCTGCAATCTTCTTCCTGACCTCTCCGCCCCCACCCCCACTCCGGCCTATCACCCTCACCTTGACCTCCTTTCACCTATCACATTTCCAACGCCCGTCCCCCAAGTCCTTCCTCCCTACCTTTTATCTTAGCCTGCTGGACACACTTTCCTCATTCCTGAAGAAGGGCTTATGCCCGAAACGTCGATTCTCCTGTTCCTTGGATGCTGCCTGACCTGCTGCGCTTTTCCAGCAACACATTTTCAGCTCCTTCAACCATGACTCCCACAACCAGAGACCACTGTCACTCTTGCCCCTCTGACAGTGTCACACACCCTCAGTACCACTCCCTGAATTTCAGCTTTGATTGTACAATGTGTGAGTAACAAAGGTGAAGGTCCTGCAGACCCAGTTCTAGATAGATACCCAGTTATCGATCATGCTGCTTATCAGATCGCACTGCATGAAAATGACTCAGGTTTTGTCAAGAGTTGATAAAAAAACAAGGTATTAATTTTAGGTTTTCAAGATTATCAAAGTGATATGAAAGATAGTAAACAATGAACCTGGAGTGAGTGCTCAGAAATAAATTAGAGTGGTGATGACTGAAATAACTCCACAAAAGCCAGTATCCCGTCAATAATTCATCATTTATTTCCACCTTCTTGGTACATGACACTGACCCAGCTAACACAGAGCGACTCCGACTGTGAGCAGAATACCAGATGAACAACTCCAATTAGGGAACTCAAATTGTATGAGGTTCAGCTGGCTGACCTCATTCCAGTCACTGCAATGACAGTGACATGTGAGAGTGTTTTTCCATGTTGTTTGTAACAGATTTGAGCAGGGAAGCATACTGTACACCTGTCACTGTATCCAGTGATGATCAGGTAACTGTCCCACAAAGACCTGAAAAATATGAATATTAGTACATGCCACAACTCAGCAATTGTCTTGAAAATTATATATCATTTTATTTAGGGCAGGGAAACAAGACATAACCAAATTTCATGAGATTCCCAATACTCCCCAATAAATCAATCCTACGTAGGGTCCAATAAGGTCTTGTTACAGAGTAAAACATCCACTGCACAATCACTATCAGATATTCTCAGACAAGTACAGCATGGGGTTGAACAATCTAACATTCCTGAGGCAGGTGTAAACTTGCTCTAAACTTTCCAAATGGCAAGCAGTAAATGTCTATTAAGGGAAATGAAGCCTCGAAGCTGTGTCATCAAAGCCGTTACAGCACAGGGACAGCAAGATCGACAGAGCTCAAAGCGGTGATCTCACAGAGAATGAGTTTAGTAATTGGTGGATTGGGTGAAAGAGGGAACAAAATACTCTTTTCCATTTTTCATTTACTTTAATTTAGTAGACAAATGTCCAGTGTTTAGTTCCTAAGACAGTCAGCAGAAGGAGATGTTTTGGGACTAACTGGTCAGCTGTTTAACATGTAACTTTAAAATAAAGTTAGACAGTTCCACTGCAATGACATGGTCAGCTTGTGGAATGTGGGATTCTGGGATGCTTGACATCTGAAAATATCTGTAGGAGACGTCACAGGCTGCAAAAACTGGAGTTCGATTTTCTGGATCGGGAGTAATGGGGGGGGGGGGGCATCCATGGGGCTGAGGACGTGGGGAAGAACACATTTATGGACGTGGCTACACCACAGTTTATGGGCTGTGTGACAGCCAGGTAGTCCAGGAGTTACCTGAGAGGATCTAAGTCACAAATCAGTTTCCTCCTTTGGAAACGAGTGATGGAGAGGATTCATCAGAGGAATGCAGACAGAGTCGCGTCAGTGACAGCATGTCCAGCTCAGCTGGACAGGAAGATAGGAAGAAGAGGGTGGGTTCTTTAGTTTGATGAACAGGGTGGTGTTTCTACAGCCACAAACATATCTCCAGTGTACTATCATAACCTCCCTACTGCAACGGTCAAGGACATTACAGAACAACTGCAGGAAATTCTGCTGGATCAAAAGACAGAGGCAACGCTTCATGTTGGTGACAAAGACCTTGATAGGAAGGCAGGAATGTGATCCATAAAACAGATTTGAGGCAGCTGGGAGTAAGATTGAAAAGCTGTAACACAGTCATCTCAGAATCACTGCCAGTCCCACATGCTGGTGAGGATAACCATTGAGCGGTTAAAATGTATCTGGAAAATGGGTTCAGGATGGCAGACAGCATATTTCAGAGGCATTGGGACCAGTTCTGCAGCAGGTTGACTTCAACAAGTTGGACAGTTTACATCTTGGCACGACTGGAATGGACATCCTCACCCTCACAAACAGGTTTGCGAGTGCTGTTGGGGAGGTGGCAAACAAGATTGGAAATGGCCTGGGAACGTAAGAGGAATCTTACCTTCAGGGGAATGCTGTATTGATATTCTTCCTCCCCAATCAGTTTCTGGGCCATTCTTTGCTGTGTCCTAAATTGCTCCCAATCGTTAGACTTACCGTGGTTTCTGTCATTCTTACTGACCATTTCAAATCACTGAATGGATTGCAATCTGTAAGTTTGTTTATTATCACACTAGCTGGTAACATTGACATCAGAGCAAAATGTCTGACACTTCCATCGAGATTTTACAAAACAAGATTTACACCAGTCCAAGAAAGCAAAGAAATAAATAGATGACATTGGAACATTTTGGATAGATGAGTGCGAATTTAAAATTGACAATTTGGAAGACAACATGCCTGTGTAGGTCACTGCAGTCAGTGAATGATCAGGAAATGGGATTTTTTGGCAAAGAAAACCAGGAGGACAGAAGGAAATTGGACAAAGTAAATGTATGGAGTATATAATCTGGTGGCGGGCCAATATGGTGCTGGAATACAAGGGTCCAGAGGTAACAATGGAATGGATGACCGTTTCACCAATTATGAGCAGAGGCAGGGATTGGTTTGGGATCTAATTTGAAGATGGAAACAATAATTCTTGGTGATGATGCGGATATCTTTTTGAATTGATCTCAGGTTCCAATATGAAGCCACAAGCAAACAGGTTTCATCCAGAGTCAGTTCCCACTGAGCTCAATGAAGTCAGTGAGAGCCACAAAACATTTTCATGGAAGCAACGAAGATATTGGCTCATCTACTACATCCGACCCTGTTCCTGATCTTCGGACGTTGTCTGTCACTGAGCTCACTGATTGGGCCTTGGATTTCCCCATCATTTCAGCAACTGATTCATGGGAAGAACCAAATTTTAAAAAAGAAATGATATCACCATCAGGCCAAGGGGAACTGAATGGAAACTGACACAAAGTAAATTATTGCTGAAAATACATTTGAAACTAAAAGATCCAGAATTTTAACTGAAAATTATTTACTCTTTAAAACAGATACTTAAAAAAAATTGTCCAGATGTGTGGATCAGAGAATTCCATGGGGAAGAATGAAGAAGAGGTTGTCTTCACATTTCCCACGCTGGCCTGCGGTGAACAATGATCCTTCCCTCCAGCTCCTTTATTTTAGGATCTGGCTCATTCGCTGTGAAGTGATGGATTGGGATGAATATTTTTTCTGGGCACGTCTGATTCTTCTTTTGCTTTTGTTGTTCAGCTTCTCCTAACTGTTGCTGATCGCGAACAGCAATTTACACTGGCTTTGATCCTCCAGTCTCTTTCTGTTTGCTCCTCAGATGGAGTCGTCCCTTGCCCATCACAAAAGGAGTGTCATCATGTTGCTGCTCCTCCTTCACCTTTCAGTCCATTCCTCACGTGGACTCCTCATTCCATTATCTGCTACATCTAATGTTGGCTCTCAGTTACTTGGATTTGTTCATCAACTGAATTATTTTTATAACTGGATATTTCACGGCATGCTTTACCTGGTCTCTAAAACTATTCTGTGCCACCACGTAAATAAGTGCATTTGTGCAGCAATTTAGGTTCCGCAGCATATATGCGATCAGTTCAAAGAGTCTAAATGCAGAATTATCCAAATGATTAACAGCTTGAAAGATGTACAATATGTACACAAACCAGAGAAGTATGAAGCTGGCAGATATGACAAAGAGTAAAATCACAGATTTCTTTCTGTTCTCTGTCTCTGGATCATTCTGTATTTCTCTCTGACCCCTCAATCCCTCACGCACCTTAACGGCCTGAAAGATATGTGTGACGGTCAGAACATTGAGAAAGAGAACAAAGGTGAATGGGAGAAATGGTGTTAAAAAATGTTCAAAATATTTAAAACTTGCCCACCGATGGTCAAAGAAGTAGCTCGACCTGGTTTTACAGTACCATGGAACATTGTTGATGACCATTCCTGGTCTAATTCGAAAGTAATTGGGAATGTTCTTTAAAGAAAAGAAAATACAGATTGTTGCTAGAACTGTCACTGCAGTTTTCTCTGTACAATAATTCGTTTTCATCTGATGTAAACAAATGGCAACAAATCGATCAAATGAAAAAGCAGCCGTGAACCAGACAGAACAATCAACGGTCAGCTGGCACAGGACCGTGACAACACTACAAACAGGAGTGATGTCCAGGAAACATCTTGGATAAAAATGGTAACTAAATCTCCAAATTATGACATCAAAAACAATGAACAGTAGATCAGACACTGCCATGGCCACAAGATAGCGAGTACTGCATTTAGAAAGACGACACTTGCCCCAAGCCAACGAGACAATTGCCACTAGACTCACTGTAAGAGAGAGAAAGCAAAAGGAGAATCAAAGTTATGAATCAGACATTCTGTGAGCCTCATCTGTCAGTGATGGATTTTAGCACAAAATTAATTGGTTTTCCACGTCACATGAAGTTTAAAGAATCTGAACAACAACACCAAACTCTCTCTTTCTGAATTATTTGCCATTTTAAAAGGTATGGGAAGGAACATGCACACAATTTTTTTCCGGGGTCAGTAGCAGTTAATTTCACCTGCATTGTAGGTGCTCTGACAGGCTGGTGTTTCCCATAAGACCACAATGTCTACACAAAGACACCCAGGAGCAGGAAAACAAAGAATGGGAGACACCTAACATGGACATGAGTTACAAAATTCCTGTATTCACTTTTGGGGTGTCCACAACCCAAATTGCCTCCCGAAGCGTCCAACCACATAGTATAAACTACATTACAAGGCATTGAATCATTCCATAGTGTCTAGAAATGGATGTCCTCAATACTCTAAAAGAGGAAATGATAGGGTATTAAGTCCCTCTCACGTGTAAAAGACTGAAAATCCTGGCAGTCTGAACGAGGAAGGTATTCAGCAGTGAATACCATTTCCCAAGTTGGATACTCACTGTAATCATAAGAACATCAACATTTTGCAGAGAGTTCGTCCACATATCCAAGACTGTACACCACAGCCTCTACCCAGATAAAATCTGAATCCATGCAGCACTGGCCATTGCAACTTTCCAGTTTAGAAATCACACACTTTCGGGCTCAAATTAAACAAAGCTTCCTGCCCAATGTCCAGGCTCAATGCAACCTAAGCTCCTCTCCTCAGCCATCTCCTTGTGAACGGAGATCACCTTTCCTATTGCAAGTTCCTATTGAAAGAGACTTGAAGGGTTATTATTCTGCATTTGTAGGAGATATTTATTGCTGGTCATGTGTGCCATTGGTGAAGGGAATGACTACAGAATGTGGTGCTGAGCACGCCAATGTATCGGCTGTTTATCCTGCACAATGTAGAGCTGTGTGAATTGTATGCTCAGAATCATAGAATCCCTGTAGTGTGGAAATTGGCCCTTCAGCCCAACAAGACCCTCTGAAGATTAACACACCCGAACCCATTCCCCTATCCTACTACTCTACATTTACCTCTGACTAATGTATATAGCCTGCACATCCCTGAACACTATGCGGCAATTTAGCATGGCCATTTCGCCTAACCTGCATATCTATGGGCTGTGGGAGGAAACCAGAGCACTCGGAGGAAACCCGTGCAGACACGGGGAGAATGTGCAAACTCCACACAGACAGTCCTGAGGCTGGAATCGAACCTGGGTCTCTGGTGCTGTGAGGCAGCAGTGCTAACCACTGGTGGCTGCCTCTATGATGCATTCGAGTTGCTGTCAGCCAGATACATGAAAAACATTCTACTCCACCCCTGAGCTATGCTTTCTGGGTGGGGGACATGGATTGGAGAGCAGGCAGGAAGCTCATTAGCTGCAGTAATCAGACATACTCCTGTGGCTGCAGCACTTGTCTGGCTGGAGCAGGTCATTTCCTTGTTAATGGTGAGCCCAGGTTGGTGCCAGTCATGCATTCAGTGATGGTAATGTCATCATAAGCCATGGGGCATTTGTAGTGGTTTGAATCTGTCGCTTCCGGTTGTCAGTTCCAGCTGTCTGTTGCAGGACATTGGGTCCTGGTCATGTTGTTTCGTGGCTAATTGGTGTTTATGGAGACGGATCATTAGCTGTCATCCTGTTTGTCCTATGTAGTGTTTTGTGCAGTCCTTGCATGGGATTTTGTACACTACACTGGTTTTGCTCATGCTAGGTATCGGGTCCTTCATTCTGGTGAGTTGTTGTCAGACACAGGACAAACAGGAAGATAGCTAATGATCTGCATCCACGAACAAACTAGCCACGAAACGACATGACCAGCTATCCTTAGTAGCCACACACGCAGATGACAAGCAACATGAATTCGACTGGGACAACACTACTATTATAGGACAAGCCAAACAGAGAACAGCCAGGGAATTCCTACAGACATGGCACTCATCCACAGATTCAATCAATAAGCACACCGACCTGGACCCAATATACCGACCACTGCAACAGACAGCTGGAACTGACAACCGGAAGCAATAGATTCAAACCACTACAAATGCCCCAGAGGAAAGATCACAGAAGCGCTTCACAGGAGGCTCCCAAGCACTGAGGATGTCACCTAGACAGGGGGCGAAACGTCTGCAACACAAATTCCCAGCTCGGCGAACAGAACCACAACAATGAGCACCCGAGCTACAAATCTTCTCACAAACATTAAATTTTATATATTGCCTTAAAACTGATTGATGCAAAACTGATTGATGCTCTTCCAAGCAAGAGCAGCAATCTCTGAAAAATTAACTGTGGAAAGATTATGAATTACAGATTCAAAAATTGTTCATCTAAATCAAATCAGATGAGTCTAGCCATGTCCCACAAATTTTCCTAATCCTGTTGGAAGATTAATCAGTACCAAAAATATGATTTGAGTCAATATAATATGTATATCGGGTATTTAACTAAACTAACATTGTTGCTCTGCAATTTTCCTTTCTGAGAAATATCACATCTATTTATCTCCATTGGGACATTTCACTTTGTAAACTTAACACTAAACAAATGCAACCGACCCTGAAGATTTTCCCATTTGCTATCCATTTTATAATTACAAACTCCATTGACTGGAATTCCTCCCTAATGACATTGTGGGTTAACCCACTGCAGATGGACTACAGCAGATGAAGAGGCAGCTCACCACCACCTTCTCAAGGGCAACTTAGGGATGGGCAATAACTGCTGACCTGCCAGCACCACCCACATCCCACAAATGAATTAAAAAGGCAGCTCCATCAGAGGAACAGAACAGAGGAATGTAATATAAACGAAGCACTGCATGGTTCATGTCGCCATGGTCCTAGTTCCCACTGCGGCCAGGTATTCCATTTCATTCAGTTCCCCACAAACAGTAAATTCTATATTTAAAGATACTCCTCCTTGCACAAGACTACTCGGGTAAGATGTTCTACTCCAGTTAGTAACCAAACTCAGTGTAATTTTACTTTGAGAGATGCTCCCAGTGACACTTTGTAGGGATGGCCCATACCTGCTTATACCAAAATGACCCATGCCCATTACGCAAAATGGATACCAGTCCCATTAATGAAAGGATGATTGTCCCAGTAAGACCTAATTCATGGACCAATCAAGTTAACTCCCTCAGCAGCTGCTCTGACAACAGCTAAAGTTAGTTCATAGTAAACATTTGCTTCTCTAAAATTACTTGCAATATTAAGCAATAGTTTCTCACTAAAGGTTCTTCAAATAATCATAGAGGTAGTTTTCAATATAAAGCATAGATACACATACAACTAAAGGAAATATAAGCATGAGAAATAAAATTTAAACATAGATGTGAAAGTTAAGTAGCTTCAAGAAATGTCCTCCCTTATGCCCTGAACAAAATAGATTGTTCACAGCCCATTAATCACAAAGTGCTCACAGTAGAAGTGGCTGTATAACTTTACACTTAATAACCAACTTTATAACAGAAAGCAATATTACAACTCTTATAGCAAGTATTCAAATCTAACAGTCTTTTGTATCCTTAAAAATATAATTAGAATAGTGGGAAATATAAGAGGAATACTAGAATTTAAGCTATCCTTAGAGATTATCCAACCTGAGACAGATCCAAAGAAATATAGCCAGTAAGTTTGGAATGTAAATGAATAGGAAGCTGAGGAAAATCCCAAGGCCCAGAGATTATAGTGTCTGGTAAACACCAAAAGATCTTGGGAATCTGGGGTAGTCTAGAGGGATGCCCTTTATTAATTAGGCTTCTCTTGGGATTGAGTATGCGGAGTAAGAAGGAAGGACATAGTGACCATGTTGTATTGGATTATTGTAACTCAAACTGGACGAAAATGCTGTGTTTCCCTGCAAAAATCAGCATGTGTCATTGACCGGTCTTCCGATCTGAGCCAAAGATGAAACAAATAATCATGTTTGTACATCAAGGCCAGATTCAGGGAAGATCCTTTGGCCCTCTCCCTGCATTAACCGGATTCTGCTTGAATAAATGTCTTCTCCTTGCCTGAATCCTTCCTTCCTCCTGAGTCTTCAATCCCAGTCGGGGCTAACAGTTTTACAAACTTGGACACTGAGGTTAGTTATTCCCCTTTGGCTAGGAACCCACACTCAGTAAAATTCAAATTGAAAGATGCTCACTGAATCACATTTTACCATTAGAATCAGATGTTCCCTTCAGGCTATTGACCCACATGTTCTACAGTGAAAGATATTCCCATTAATATTTATGATTGAGGTATTATTAGTGCTCTGAACTTACTACAACGCTGCATTTATAGGTACCCGAGAAAAGCAAGAATACCTGGTCACGAGTTCCTATTTCAGCAGTTAGCCACACTCAGTACAATTCTACAATGACACATCCTCCCAGCAACATGAGGCCACAGCAACCGGAGGGTCCAGCCTGAGGTTTGTGATTCCCATTCTGTACAATTCCATGATCAGTAATACCTTCACTCAGAGGAATTCCTGGAGATCAGGATCAACATTATACAATATTCTAGTCAAACACTGGATCATGCAGAGTGTCTGTGAGCTCCAGACAAAAGGTTGCTTTATCTCATTTGAGGAAGTATATCATAGAGTTAGCTTGGAAATGTTCACTGTGTCCATTAACATTTCACATTAGGAACTCATACTGCCCCAGTCCAGTGTCCAATAAATCAAGGGTTAAATGCACAGCAATGGATCAGCTTTCAGGCAGCACTTGACATCAGTGAGTAGGAGCCTCTGGAGAAGTAAAGACTGAACTTCTGAGAAGAATAAAAGACTCCAGCAGAGCCCATTACAGAATGCTAGTGTCCCACAACACTCTGTCTTCTGCACTGTACTCACCTCTGGGGATTATGGCAATAACACATGCTCTCTGAAAGTCTTATTGGCTAGCAAATGAAATTTGTTTGATGTCTTGCCTCCCAACATTCCAATAATTGCATTTTCCTCAACTGAACTATCTTGGACTTGAAGAGACAGGTCATTCTTGCATCAGAGAGTGTGATCCACTGTGTTACTCCCCTGATGTAAAACCCACGATGTCCCAGCCAGCAGTGTTGATGCAGCAGCCCTGATATTTACAATGTACTGTGGGAATATTCAGCTCAGTGTTATCGTTACTGCAAACATTTTTAAACTTCCAAGTGCTTGCTGGCAACAACAATTCCCTTCAATGCTACCTCAGTCCCACCACAACATAACTTCCATCCCCTTATGGTCACAAATCATTCTGGGGTCACTCAGCACCTAAATGTGACCTCCAATAAACCACTGCACCTTGATAAAGGTGATCAACATGGAAATTTTCATCCAAGCTGAAGGAACTGAACACACTGAACTGTCCTGTGTGGGGTCAGTTCCTTAAATGACCATCCTCAACCAGCACAGGGTCTAGTCATGAACAACTAGTCTAGTCATGTGGGCGGCACGGTGGCACAGTGGTTAGCACTGCTGCCTCACAGCGCCTGAGACCCGGGTTCAATTCCCACCTCAGACGACTGACTGTGTGGAGTTTGCACGTCCTCCCCGTGTCTGCGTGGGTTTCCTCCGGGTGCTCCGGTTTCCTCCCACAGTCCAAAGATGTGCAGGCCAGGTGAATTGGCCATGCTAAATTGCCCATAGTGTTAGGTAAGGGGTAGATGTAGGGGTATGGGTGGGTTACGCTTCGGCGGGGCGGTGTGGACTTGTTGGGCCGAAGGGCCTGTTTCCACACTGTAAGTAATCTAATAAACTTCCCATAAAGTGAACACAGTCAAGCAGTCACTGCCACCCACACCCACATCCCAATTATCCAGAGTGCAAGGTAGATGTGACACATTTCTCAAGGACAGATTAGTATAACTACAGCAAGTCACGTTTTAACTGTTGGAAGCTACACATTTATACAAATATATCTCTGTGGTGTGAACCATAATCCCTATTTGGACAGACATTCTGTGTGACAATCTTTGCAAAGATGTCCCACACCATGAGGCAAAGAGCATCAGGGATGACAGATGATTTATTTTTTTTAGCAGTGAGCTGCTGATGAACTGTGAATCCACTGGTGACCCTGATATAGTATTCAACTCACCGAGCCCCTCACTGATAAACATTACATTAACTGGGGGTCACAACAGCAGGAGTGACTTTCCCTCCATTTGGCTGGATGGTCTAGATCTTGATTGGAGCCACGGAGTAGCACAACAACATCAAAGAGCTGAAATTACATGTCAGCCACACCAAACCAACTTGTCTTTCATCAGTGTAAAATCCTGCTGTACCACCCAATCTTCACCGTTCTGTGGCTCCTGGACCAGACACAAAAGCAGAGATTTCACAAAGTTGATGGAGTACTGCACTCCATGGTGTGACACTATGGCCTCATGGTGAATTGGTCTAAAAATATATCCACAGTTTTCACTTCTAAAACATCAGTGTCATTTAAATGACAATAAATAAAAAAACAGGCATACAAACAGATCTAAATTGATAGCCAAAAACAAAATAATAATCCCAAATGAATGGCCGTGGGAGGAATTTCACCTGGAGCATTATTGTTTGGGGAACATCAAAAGATAACAGCAACAAAGAGCTGGGTGGGAAACATCCTGTTTGACAAAGTGGATTAATCCTTTGTGGGAGAGCTACGACCACAACATTCCAGATCTCAGCATTTGTCCTATTAAACTCTGCACCACAGTACTGTGCATCTTCTTACAAAATGACACAACACACAACTCTTTTTGACAAATAATTCATGCAATATACATCAAAATTGAAACCCTGTGCTCCATATCCCTCCCAGCGATCTGCCTTCACAAATATCCCTACGCACCCACTGATTGATGAAAGTACACAAGATGGTAGAAGCTATTCCGTGCTGTCCCTCTCTTATCACTCAATAACAACCTGCTGAACCCACCCATTGCCCTGTTGTATCTGGGCTCTCATTTGAAGCAAGCTGCCTGAGCATCAATGCAGCCTCAGTGTAAACCCATTCTGCACAGTATAGAGGAACAGACAATGCTGCATATTACTGAGGAGCCTCCGAACTGACAAACTATTCACTTTAAACTCAGTAAGTTCGATTGTCTGGCATCAGAATTTGCCTTGCTGAATGGGAATAAAATAATTATCAGTCAAAGAGTGGAAGTAAGTAAGGTTTAATGCAGAGTTTTATAAAACTTAAGTGATTACAAGACTTACCAGGAACACCAACAATGACAAGGATGATGTAATATACTTTGGCAATCAATCTTGGAATATACATTTTGTTGCTTGTAAAACAAGCTCTCCCTTTCTGTTGCTGACAATCCGTCAGAATTGGAGAATTCTCTCAGAATTGGAGCTGACACTGTTCCAGAGACTTTATCATATATTGAGTGGCATCTCCACTGGGAAACTGGGATTGCATCTTCAATTTTTTTTAATCATTTTGACGAAACAGATTACGACAACAAGTTTATTTTAATGTTGTGATATCATTGAGAGTTAATTCTGTATCTGAATTCCCCAAAGACTGGTTTAATCTGATCTGATCAGGTCTGAAATGATAATTGCAACTTGTCTCCAAGCAACAATACTTGCATTATTTCACACACTAGCAGTCCCATCTATGTCTAAACATTTTTTGATATTCTTATTAGTGATGGTCTTGGTTTTTCTGAGGCTGTTCAGTCATTTGATACCTCATGATGTAGAGCTCCTTAGAGCTGCTCTACTGCACACTGTCTCACTGCTTCCCTCTTCATTCAGTTTTACAGCTCATTTGGGAAATTCTATCTGTGAATAAGCACTCTAACACAGAATCTGAAACTGATACTGATCACAATAATAGCTGGAACTTACATTAGGTAATATTTTCACAAACAAAGACAAAACAAAATTAACAGAATGATATAGAATAGAAAAGGCCCTTCAGCTCATATTTTTTGTCCAACCATAATTATACTAAATTGACATGAATCTCACTTTGCAGCACTCAGCCGTGATGTTATGACATTTCAAACAGTCATCCAAGTACATTTTAAAGGTTCTGAGACTTCCCTTCTCCTGCACAGTGCACAGCAACCCCCGTATCATTGTCAGGGTTAATAGATTTTTTCCCATGTCCCCTCTAAACCTCCTGCCTTTCAGCTTCAAATTTCATCCACCCTGTTCTGACCCTTCGACTTAGGGGAACAATTGCTTTCTATTCACTTTCTCCATGCCCCTCACAGTCTTATCTACCCCAATGTCTGCTCTAAAAAGAATAGCCTGAGCCTATCCAGTCTCCATCTTCACAGTTGCTTGGAAACGGCAAAACACATTTGAATTAGACCCATTGATTTAAATTATACCCTGAAAAATACCAAATTCCAGTCACGTTTGAATTGTGCGTATTTACAATCTTAAAAGTCAATGACACAATTCGATGCTTTGGGGTGTAAGACCAGAGAAGTTTGAATAGTTGGAAGGAGAACTGCCACCAGACCAAAAGCTGTAGACTGCTAATCAGAACTCACTGAGAGGTACCTGTGTAGAGAAGGAGTTCACACAGAGGAAAACCTCAACACTGAGCTGGAGAGCCAATCTACCGACGAAGATAAAGAGAATACTTGACCACAGGCTCATTTTAAAATTTGGCATTTTCTGTAACTCTTAAATGGGAGTTTTATTGGACTTGTACTATAGAAGGGAAGGAAAAAGGTAGATTAGAGAATTGAGTTGTAAATAGTTGTTAGTTAATTATTCTCTGTTATACTTTAAGAAATAAAGTTGTTAATTTTTACTTTTATAGTTCTTATCCACTTGATAAATCTTTCCTGTGTTGCTAGTTTTAAATTAAGCAGGAAGGTTTACCCCGCATCTTAACATTATTCATTCATGGGATGTGGGCATCAATGAATGGGTCAGCATTTATTACCTGTCCCGAGTTGCCCCTTGAGAAGGGGATGGTGAGCTGCCTTCTTCAATCACTACAGTCCAAATGCCATCAGGGAGGGAATCCCAGGATTTTGACCCAGCGACGGTGGCCAAATGGTGACGTATTTCCAAGTCAGGATGGTGAGTGGCTTGGAGGGGAACCTTCTGGGGCTCGTGTTCCCACGTAAGTGCTTCCCTCGTCCTCTAGACAGAAGTGTTCATGGGTTTGACATAAATTAGATTACTTATAGTGTGGGTTTGGATGGTGTTGTCTGGGGATCTTTGGTGAATGTCTGCAGGGCACCTTGTAGATGGTACACACTACTGCTACTGAGTGCCGGTGGTAAACAGAGTGAATGTTTGTAGATGTGTCAATCAAGTGGGGACTGCTTTGTCCATGGACAGTCTCAAGCTTCTTGAGTGTTTGTTGGAGTTGTCCATTCCAGGCAAGTGGAGAGTATACCATCACAGCCTGACAGAGAGACCTTATCTCAGTACAGGGAGAGAGTTGAACTGAGAACCTGCAGATTCCCCATCGTAGAATTTCTGGGTAATCGCTATCAGATTGGAAAGCTCTGTAAGTCTCCATCAAAATCAAATCCTTTGGGGGCTTCTGATGCAATTAAATAGAATTGTTAATCAGAAAATTTTCCAATTGAACAGCACCCCATACTAAAGTCACAAACCACCAATTTTGAGCTGTTTTGACATGAGAAATTGTGGCAGGTATCAGAACCCACCCACCAAACAAATTACAAGAAATGGCTGGGCTCCCATTTTTCAGCATCAAGTTGCCCAGTTACAATGGGTAGCGAATAAAATGCAGTCGAATCAGACACTTCCTGTCATGGGTGGCCAGGGGGAGGGGGGACTTGTGTTGGAAGTGAAACAATGCTACCCTCTGCTAGTCTCCTAATGCCACTGTACAGGTGGTGGTGAAGGCTGAAACTCCTCAAGGATTCAGTTAGAGAGGAGAAATGGAGGATAGCAATTCACAGCACCAGCAACACAGACACACACACACACACACAAACACACGGCTGTTTTGGAATTGGTTGCAATTGGACTAAGGTCCCTCAGTGTAGAATGTGCTCACGTTGTGGTCCCTTTGCAATGTGGAAATAGTTTGTCTTTGACCAGTATTCTTGACGTCATGCACATTAAATAAAGTGTTTCCACTGCAACTGTATCCAGGCACCTCCAAGTGAACCATTTCTTGAGGAGACAGGGTGAATTTTATTGCAGTTCTACAGCTCCCAGTGTTTTCTGATGTCCTCTCGCAAATTCTGAGTGTGAAAGGATTCGAAGGTGTTAATCTTCTTCTTCTCATATCTCAGGGACAACATTGCAAGGAGTCCGGCAACACTGCTCCTTGTCTCCAAATATATTCTTTGAAGAATGAAACAAACGTACAATGTGAGAGATTCACAGACTTTGATATTTTTTCCTAAGAAAACAGTTGTTTGTGCAGTGGTGTTGGGATTCCAGCAGAGAGTGGCATTGTATCACTGTAAACACAAGAGGGACAAGGTTAAAAGATCACATGACACCAGGTCAACGGGTTTATTTGAAAACACTAATTTTCAGAGTGTTGCTCCTTGATCATATGCTAGTGTGAACGAAAACCTTAGACACAGAATTTATAAGAACAAAGTGTCATGCAACTCATGCGAACAAATTGAACAGAGCTAATATGGCTATAAAATTGCTAATCAATTAGAATGGAGGTGCAGGTTTTGATTAATTAACACATAAATCCCAGAACTTCTTTCAAGTCACTGCCCTGAAATAACTTCAGGTGTTATCAATATGAAGGAGGTGACACCTCTAGTCAGACTACGCATTTTAGGTGTGAGGTGCTGCTTGGAGTCTGTCTGTATCTCAACCTCGAGTCAGACTGGTTTTATTTCCAAAGTAGTTTATAAAATGCGACAGTGACCGACTGCCTACAGATTGTGTGCTTTTTCAATAGAATAAAATGCACGTGCAAATACAAATCTGCAAATACAAATTCACCCCATAGATTTATATGAACGTGTCTGTGTGAGAGATGGAGGAGAGAGTGTGCGTGTGAGGGGAGGAGAGAGTGTGCGTGTGAGGGGGGGAGAGAGAAAGTGTACGCGTGTGTGATGGGAAGAGAGAGAGTGTGTGTGTGTGTGTGTGTGTGTGTCAGAGAAAGAGAGAGGCAGAGTGACTCCAAGTTAAGACCCAGGCTGACGCCTCCAGCTCATTGTCTGACCTGAGGTGTCACTTCCTTTATATTGATAACACCCCAAAGTTATCTCAGGTCAGTTACTTGAAAGAATTGCTGGGATTTGTACGTCTATTCTAACTGACTAGCGATTTAAGAGCAATCTTAGCTATGTTCAGTTTGTTCACATGAGTTGTGTGACCCTTTGATCTTTTCCTTATAAATTCTGTGTCTAACATTTTCCTCTCTCACTAACATGAGAGCTCTCTCACTAAATCCTTTGGACTAACATGGTGTTATGTGATTTTTGACCTTGTCCAACAGTGGCACCCCCACAAGAGGGACAGAGAGAGGGGGGACGAGAGAGAGAGAGAGAGAGGATTGACTCCCAAAACAACAGAGACCCCATTGGACAGACACACATAAACATAGTTAAAAATCACACAACACCAGGTTATAGTCCAACAGGTTTAATTGAAAGCACACTAGCTTTTGGAGCGACGGTCCTTCATCAGGTGATAGTGGAGGGCTCGATCGTAACACAGAACTTATAGCAAAAATTTGCAGTGTGATGTAACTGAAATTATACATTGAAAAATTGATTGTCTGTTAAGCCTTTCACCTGTTAGAATACAGTGATAGTTACACCTCTTTCATGTGTAAGTCATAAAACCTTTTTTTTAAAGTTGCATTCTCGGGTTAGCTGTTAACAATGGTGATAGCTAGACAATATGTTGAAGGTGTTGGCCCCCTGTGTTCTCTGTCTATGACCTGATGATTAGATTGATTCTAATGTGTCAAGGGGGGGGATTAACCCTAATTCTAATACATCGACACTCAACCTATTTCCAGTGGCACGAGGAGTTGGAGTTCAGTCGGGACTTCTTTAGAAAATTATTCATTGACATGATGAGGGCGTCGCTGGCTAGGCCAGCATTTATTGCCCATCCCTAATGGCAGTTAAGAGTCAACCACATTGCTGTGGGTCACACTTAGGTCAGACAAGGTAATGTCAGCAGTTTCCTTCCCTAAAGGACATTAGTGAACAGAGGGACCTTTTCCAGACAATCAACAATGGTTTCACGGTTCTCATTAGACTTAATTCCAGATCTTTTTTAAAAAGTGAATTCAAATTCCATCTTCTGCTGTGGCAGGGTTCAAACCTGGATTCTCAGAACATTACTTGGGTCTCTGGATGAACACTCCAGTGATAATACCATGACCATCAATCTCCCCAGCAACAGCCTGAAGATTGGTTCAGTTGCAGTTTGTTGCAGCTCTGCAAGTGCTTTGCAGCTATAGACATTAGATTAGATTACTTACAGTGTGGAAACAGGCCCTTCGGCCCAACAAGTCCACACCGATCCGCTGAAGCGCAACCCACCCATTCCCCTACATTTACCCCTTTACCTAACACTACGGGCAATTTAGCATGGCCAATTCATCTAACCTGCACATCTTTGGACTGTGGGAGGAAACCGGAGCACCCGGAGGAAACCCACGCAGACACGGGGAGAACGTGCAAACTCCACACAGTCAGTCGCCTGAGGCGGGAATTGAACCTAGGTCTCTGGCGCTGTGAGGCAGCAGTGCTAACCACTGTGCCACCGTGCCACATCTGAAAAAGACCAACAAGGAAGACCTCTTTCCCCCTTCACAGTGAAACCACAAACAAAACTTCATACAGAGAGAATTCTCAAACAAGATCCCAATCCCACTCAAGACATGAAGACCAAGTATCACTCTGTAGACATTGTGTCATTGTTCGTAGACAAACCTGAAATCTGAAAGAAATAAATCACTACCTATGGTCTGGACTTTTGATTTACAGAAATTTTCCCTGCCTGTATTTCCAGCCATAACATTTTTGTTAAACATTCTGCTTATGTCTATCTTATGCAAATGAGTAAGTGAAGGGGGTCTGTGACACCGGGGTGGGGGGGTGTTGCCTGGTGGGGTGTGGGATTAAAATGGTAACAGTTGAGGTACCAGTGGTAAATCAGTAATCCATTATTGTAATTTGTTAAAGTTGTTGGTTTACAGTAAATAGAATCATTTTCCTGTTAATGACAAGACCTGATATGAACTACTTTTATCCTGAATCGCAGTCAGGCAGGCAAATCGACTGATTGGTGGTTTATTTGGGTGCCGACACCCTATTTGTGACAGCCTGTGGAATAATGGAGCTTGATAACACACTTCCTCATTGAGTCATAACAATATATATTTTAAAACTTGCAAATCTATCACATTTGCCAACTTTCCACTCCCAACAATACTGTCCATGAGCCTCCGAACTTCATACCATCAGCAAACCCAGAGGAAACCCACGCAGACAATGTGCAAACTCCACACAATCAGTCGCCTGAGTCAGGAATTGAACCCAGCTCTCTGGTGCCGTGAGGCAGGAGTGCTAACCACTGTGCCACTGTGCCACCCACGGCTTGGTGGAGATCATATCTGGATTTTGGGTTTCAGTCTGGGTTGCTCGACGTGAATGCTGCCCGTCTGGTGCTATTCCTTTGTTGGGTCACTTGCAAACAGCAAAGAGCTGATACTGCTAGTACAGGTCCACAGGGGACATGTCTATTTACATCTTGCATCCTACCCACTTTGCTCAATTCACCATATCGTTTGGCAATCTTTTCATTCTTCCTCATTCTGTAGTAGAAAAAGGTAGTTGGTTAAAAAGCAGGACTTCAATGGTTATAATCTTTGAATTACTCCCTGTACCACATGCTAATGATTTTAAAAATAGGACAATATGTTAAATGAATGTACAAATCAAGAGTTTTAGATTAGATTACTTACAGTGTGGAAACAGGCCCTTCGGCCCAACAAGTCCACACCGCCCCGCCGAAGCGTAACCCACCCATACCCCTACATCTACATTTACCCCTTACCTAACACTATGGGCAATTTAGCATGGCCAATTCACCTGGCCTGCACATCTTTGGACTGTGGGAGGAAACCGGAGCACCCGGAGGAAACCCACGCAGACACGGGGAGAACGTGCAAACTCCACACGGTCAGTCGCCTGAGGCGGGAATTGAACCCGGGTCTCAGGCACTGTGAGGCAGCAGTGCTAACCACTGTGCGACCGTGCCGCCCTTCCACAGTTGGTGCATGTGGAAGAGGATATCGAAAGGGTGTTAAATGAATACTTTTCTTTTGTCTTCATTCAGGAAAATGGAGAATGCCAGTATGGGATTCAGGAAAAGTTACTGAGGGGACCTTACAGATTGACATAGGAAATGGGGAGCTATTGGAGGCCCCATCAGGCTCAGAAACTGACACATCCCTTGGCCCGGGTATGTTATATCTCAGGTTTCTGTGGGAGGTGAGACAGGAATTTGAAGGGGCTCTGACACACATTTGTATTCCTCTCTGGCCACAGGGGAAGTACCAGACGACTGGAGGACAATAAATGTGGTTCCAATTTTCAAGGAGGGTGATGGAGATGTATCAGGAAATTACAGACCAGTGTGTCTCACATCAGTGGGAGGGAAACTGTTGGAGAAAAATCTGAAGGAATGAATGAATACCCACTTGGAAAAGTATGAGTTAATTAGGGGTAGTCAGTATGGCGTTGTCAGAGGGAGGTCATGTCTAATAAATTTGACCGACTTTTTTTCAAGATGGGACAGTGAATGGGGGGAGTTCAGTTGATGTAATTTATGTGGATTATAGCGACGTTTTTGACAAGGTCCCACATGGGAGACTGATTGAGATGGTTAAAGAATTGACAGAAACTTGGTGAGTTGGATCATAGACTGGGTTAGGAATAGGACACAAAGGTGGCTCGATTGCCATTAGGCTAGCATGCTGCAGGATCCCACAAGCATCAGTACTGGGATCCTTCTTGTTTATTACATACATAAATGATACCGATGAAAATGCAGAAGGGGAGGAAATGCTAAACAAATTAGCAAACAACACCAAGATTGGTAGAGTGCTTAAGAAGATGGTTGCAGGTTCCAGGAAGATATCAATGGGTTGGGCAGATGGGCAGACTATTGGTAGATGGTGTTCAACCCTTGTGAGTGCAAGATGATGCACTTTGGAAGAAATAACAAGATGAGGGAGTATTAAATAAATGGCAGGACACTGGGCAGCTCAGAGGAACAAGAGGGATCATGTGGTAATAATTCACAGATCCCAGAATTTGGCAGAGCGTGTGAATAGAATTGTCGAGAAGGCAGATGGGACACTTGCTTTCATCAGTTTTGGCAAAGAGTAGAAGAGCAAGGAGGTAATGGTTGAGTTGTACAGAGTGTTGGTTAGGCCACAGCAGGAGCTCTGTGTGTAGTTCTGGTCACCTCACCACAGGAAAGATGTGACAGCCCTAGAGGGGATACAGAGGAGGGTCACCAGGATGTTGCCTGGGATGGAGCAATTGAGTATAAGGAGAGGTTAGGTAAGGTTAGATTGTTTTCATTAAAGCAGAGAAGATGGAGACAGGACATGATTGAGGTGTGTAATATTCAGAGGGGTATGGAGAGGATGAGTAGGAAAAGCTGTTCCCATTGGTTGGGGGGTCAATTATAAGGGGTTACGGTTTTAGGGTAAGGGCCAGAGACTCAGAGGGGATCTCAGTACATGACAGGGACAGTGTCTAGGCCCATCACATTCCTTGGGTTGACTGCAGCGGTGATAGAGGGAACAGGTACATCCGGGGGTTTTGGTGCAGGTGTCACCGTGCCTCTGGCACTCTGTGCAAACCGAGCATAAAAAGCATTGAGCACATCAGGGAGGGGGGTGTCCTTGCCTGCTACCTTGCACTGTTGCATTTTGTTTCCCATTATTTTGTTTCGGCCTTGCCGCAGGTGGTGGGAGACCATATGATTGGTTTTGGCCCCTAACTTGGTCTTGTACTGCCTTGGCGTCCCTGATTAGATAACTTACAGTGTGGAAACAGGCCCTTTGGCCCAACAAGTCCACACCGACCCGCCGAAGCGCAACCCACCCATTCCCCTACAATTACCCCTTTACCTAACACTACGGACAATTTAGCATGGCCAATTCACCTGACCTGCACATCTTTGGACTGTGGGAGGAAACCAGAGCACCCAGAGGAAACCCACGCAGACACGGGGAGAATGTGCAAACTCCACATAATCAGTCGCCTGAGTCAGGAATTGAATCCAGCTCTCTGGCGCCGTGAGGCAGTAGTGCTAACCACTGTGCCACTGTGCCACCCACGGCTTTGTGGAGATCATATCTGGATTTTGGGTTTCGGTCTGGGTTGCTCGACGTGAATGCTGCCCGTCTGGTCTTCAGTAGGCTGAGGGTTTCCCAGTTCCTCCAAGATTTCCGATTGGAGAACACTCGGATTGACTTCTTTGGCATACAGTCCTCCAGGCATTTGCGAATGAAGTCCATGGCAGTAGTGACATGCTCATCGAGGTTTTCTGCTGAGTTCTTGAATATGGTCCAGTCCACTGATTCCAGACAGTCCCAGAAAGGTTCTACCATTGCCTCAGAACAGTATTGTACTAGATTCAGCCACACATTCATCTGCTTTATCCTCTTATTCCTACCCTGACTAGCTTGTAACATTGGGTGTAATCCAGATATTACTACCTGCGAGGACCTCCTTTTTAAATTCCCGTCTAACTTTCAATATTCGGGGTCGGTTCCTGAGGACTGGAGGGTGGCTAATGTTATACCACTTTTTAAGAAAGGTGGGAGAGAGAAAGTAGGAAATTATAGACCAGTTAGTCTGACCTCAGTGGTGGGAAAGATGCTGGAGTCTATTATAAAGGATGAAATTATGGCACATCTGGATAGTACAGAGTCAGCATGGATTTATGAAGGGGAAATCATGCTTGACTAATTTTCCTGAATGTTTTGAGAATGTAACTCTGAAGATGGACGAGGGAGATCCAGTAGATGTAGTGTACCTGGACTTGCAGAAAGCTTTTGATAAAGTCCCACACAGGAGGTTAGTGAGTAAAATTAGGGCGCATGGTTTTGGGGGCAAAGTACTAGATTGGATTGAAAATTGGTTGGCTGATAGGAAACAAAGGGTATTGATAAACGGCTCCATTTCGGAATGGCAGGCAGTGACCAGTGGGGTACCGCAAGGATCCGTGCTGGGACCGCAGCTTTTTACAATATATGTTAATGATATCGAAGATGGTATCAGCAATAACATTAGCAAATTTGCTGATGATACAAAGCTGGGTGGCAGGGTGAAATGTGATGAGGATGTTAGGAGATTACAGGATGACCTGGACAAGTTAGGTGAGTGGTCAGATGCATGGCAGATGCAGTTTAATGTGGACAAATGCATTTCTGGATTAGTGGTGCTGGAAGAGCACAGCAGTTCAGGCAGCATCCAAGTAGCTTCGAAATCGACGTTTCGGGCCAAAGCCCTTCATCAGAAATTATGAGGGGCTTTTGCCCAAAACGTCGATTTCGAAGCTACTTGGATGCTGCCTGAACTGCTGTGCTCTTCCAGCACCACTAATCCAGAATCTGGTTTCCAGCATCTGCAGTCATTGTTTTTACCGAGTGGATAAATGTATGGTTATCCACTTTGGTGACAAGAACAGGAAGGCAGATTAATACCTCAATGGAATCAATTTAGGTAAAGGGGCAGTACAGAGAGATCTGGGTGTTCTTGTACACCAGTCAATGAAGGCAAGCATGCAGGTACAGCAGGTAGTGAAGAAGGCTAATAGCATGCTGGCCTTCATAACAAGAGGAATTGAGTATAGAAGCAAAGAGGTGCTTCTGCAGCTGTACAGGGTCCTGGTGAGACCACACCTGGAGTACTGTGTGCAGTTCTGGTCTCCAAATTTGAGGAAAGACATTCTGGCTAATGAGGGAGTGCAGCGTAGTTTCACGAGGTCAATTCCTGGAACGGCAGAATTACCTTACACTGAAAGACTGAAGAGACTGGGCTTATATACCCTTGAGTTTAGAAGACTGAGAGGGGATCTGATTGAGACATATAAGATTATGAAAGGATTGGACACTCCGGCAGCAGGAAACATGTTTCCGCTGATGGGTGAGTGCCAAACCAGAGGACACAGCTTAAAAATAGGGGGTAGACCATTTAGGACAGAGATGAGGAGAAATTTCTTCACCCAGAGAGTGATGGCTGTGTGGAATGCTCTGCCCCAGAGGGCAGTGGAGGCCCAGTCTCTGGATTCATTTAAGAAAGTGTTGGATAGAGCTCTCAAAGATAGTGGAATCAAGGGTTATGGAGCTAAGGCAGGAAGAGGATACTGATTAGGAATGATCAGCCATGATCATATTGAATGGTGGTGCAGGCTCGAAGGGCTGAATGGCCTACTCCTGCACCTATTGTCTATTGTCTATTGTCTAATATTCCCCCTGCAGGATCTCCTCATTTTCCCTTCCTATGTTGTTAGTTTCAATGTGTACAATTAAAGGACAAAACACAGCAATGGACATGCTGGTGCAGCCAACAGTTTGGATGGAAGATGGTATAGGAACAGATTTTACCAGAGATTGGAGAACAACAGTGAGGAAAAAGCATCAGATTATTGCAATTCTGCACTGAAACATTACAATTTACCAGGGATCAATTGTCTTTTGCTGAAAACACAATCAAACTGGTATGAGCCTATCACTCCCTCCATTCCGAAACACTCATTAACCTCTACCCTGTGTTCTGTCTCTGAGCCAATGGTGAATCCATTCTGCTACTGACCCTTTTGTCTCAAGGGCATCAACTTTTCTCACAATTACAATTGGACGCCTTCACTCATCCATGTGAAGTAACTGATTCCACTCGCATCTCCATTTACACTCTCTCCCATCAACCTTCATAAGATTCATACTGCAGAGCTTAAACACTGTTCCTAATGAACATTCCCAGGGCAGAGGTAGCACAGGGGTTAATACAAAGTAAAGCTCCCATTAAACTGTCTGCATTTAAAACTCCAGGGCAGGGAGAGAATGGGGATAGATACAGAGTGAAGCTTCTTCTACACTGTCCCCATCTAACACTCCCAGGATAGGTACAAAGTTATGCACAGTGCTGACAGTGCAGACAGTACCATAAAATTACAAAGGGATATTGATAGACTGGGTGAATAGCTAACACTGTATTAGTCAGAGTTCAGGCCAAGCAAGTGTACAGCTTCCAGGTTGGAGTATAAAGACGGAGCATAAAGGAGGTTTACAAGAATGATCCTGGACTTTAGGGGATATATTCTGAGGGGATATTACACGAATGAGGCCTGTTTTTTTCCTGGAATAGAGAAGGTTTAAGGTGTTATCTGATTGAAGTCCTCAAATATCAACAGGACAAGGCAGGATGGTTCAAGATAAATGATTCCCACTGATTGGAGATTCTAGAATGAGAGGAAACAGAGTTTGAGAATTGGCACCACAGCACTCAGGGGAGATGTGAGGAAGCACTTTGACACAAAGGGAGGGAGAGGTTTAGAATTCTCTTTCACGAATTTCAGTGGATGTTGAATCTGTTGCTCAGTTTAAATATGAGGTAGATATGATTTTGTTAAGTAAAGGTATTAAGGGATATGGGCTTAGGGAAGGAATGTGGAATTAGGCTAAGCATCAGCCATGATCCCATTGAATGATAGGGTAGGCTAGAGGGGCTGAATGGCTGACTCATGTTCATGTATTCCAAAATAAAGATTCCCCAATACTGTCCCCATCAAACACTCTCAGGACAGGGACAGTAGGGGTTACATACAACACACACACACACACACCTTCACAAATTCAACACCAAGGTCTTTGTTTGATTGTCTCTGCTCTGTTCTGATTCCCTATTAGATTGCTGGTTCTGAACATCCACATGGACAGTCATCCTCATCCTATGGTGCCGTGCCCTGCTCCAAAACACAGCATCTGATTCCAATCCAGAGTGTGATCGAGGAGGCTCTCAGCGTCGGGTGGAGGTGAATCTTGAGCTGACCCAGATGTGTGAATGTCCTGTGCACATCTGTCATCCAAGGATTCTTTAATGGAGCTTTAATATCGGAAAATCTCAGTTTTGTTTTGTCATTCCATGTCTCTGCATAACTGTGTGTGTGTGTGTGTGTGTGTCAGTCACCAAAGCCCTGCACAATTGAGTCAAATCCTCCTTCTCTCTAGTAATTAATCAGTTTTAAGCATTATTTTCCAGATCCTTGCATGGAAATCACAATAACTTAATGTGTTGGTGTCACCAAAAAGAATCATAGAGATATACAGCATGGAAACAGTCCCTTCAGTCCAACTCGTCCATGAGAACCTGATATCCCAACCTAATCTAGTCCCTTTTGCCAGCACTTGGCTCATATCCTTCTAAACCTTTCCTATTCAAATACCCATCTCGATTCCTTTTAAATCCTACAATTGCACCAGCTCCACCATTCCTTCTGGCAGCTCATTCCATGAACGCACCACCCTCTGTCTGAAAAACTTGCCCCTTAGGTCCCTTTTATATCCATCCCCTCTCACACAAAACCTATGCCCTCTAGTTCTGGATTTCCCCACTCCAGGGAAACGACTTTGTCTGTTTATCCTATCCATGCCCCTCATAATTTTATAAACTTCTATAAAGTCATCTGATGCTCCAGGCAAAATAGCCCCAGCTTATTCAGCCTCTCCCTGTTGGTCAAACCCTCCAACCCTGACAACATCCCTGTAAATCTTGACTAAACCACTTCAAATTTCAAAACATCCTTCTGATAGGAAGGAGACCAAAATTGCACGCAATATTCCAATAGTAGCCTAACCAATATCCTTTACAGCCACAACATGAAATTCAAACTCCTGTACTCAATCCTCTGACCAATAGAAGAAGGCATACCAAACACCTTCTTCATTATCCTATCTACCTGTGACTCCACTTTCAAGGAGCTATAAAACCTGCACTCCAAGATCCCTTTGTTCAGCAACACTCCCCAGGACCTTACCATTAAATGTGTAAATCCTGCTCTGATTTGACTTCCCAAAACGCAGCACCTCGCATTTATCTGAATTAAACTCCATCTGCCACTCCTCAGTCCATTAGCCCAGCTAATCAAGATCCCTTTGTACTCAAAGGTAACCTTCTTCACTGTCCACTACACCTCCAATTTTGATGTCATCTGAAAACTTACTAACTATACCTCCTATGTTCACATCCAAAACGTTTATATAAATGATGAAAAGTGGGCCCAGCACTGATCCTTGTGGATGGTTTGCCAATTAATAGCAGGGCATGGGACTGGGGATGTGAGGAAGCCTTGCTTCATCTGCAGACTTAGTCAGGTGTCAGTCAGTGAGTTACACAAAGGAGTACAGTCAAGGGGTATGATGTGGTTCGTATTTAGATTGATTGACACTGGGTTGTGAGTTACTGACAAGAATTTAATTGCAGAGTTTGAGATGTTTATATATAGAATTACAGATACTCTGGTGGGAGATATAAGCTGGAATCTGATCAAAGAGTTCAGGGTGATTTATATATGGAATAACAAAGACCCAGGAGCGAGTGATGAACTGCAATCTAATGGAGAGATTCAGTGTGGTTTCTATGTAGAATAACAGATAAATAAAGTCCGTTACAGATTGGAATATTCTTGAGGGGGTTGGGTTGTTTTTTAAAGAATAACAGTTACTCGAGAGTGAATTACAGATTGGAATCTAATCATGGGGATTGGGGTGCTTTATATATTGAAGAACAAATACCCGGCAGTGAGTTCCAGACTGGAATCTGATTGAGGGGAGATGAGTGTTTTTTATACAGAATAACTGATACCCCGGAGTGAGTTTTAGACTGGAATGGATCAAGGTGGTCAGGCTGGTTTATACACAGAATACTAGATACCCTGATGCATCTTCTCTCGGGGCAACTAGAGACAGGTAATAAATGCTGACGCAGCCAGTGATGCCCACGTCCCACAATTGAGTTAAAAAACAGTCTGAAAATAGGACTCTTGTGGGCTTCATTAAGGACTTTTATTTGTTTACAATGCAAGGAATTTGTATAACCAGGTATTTTACTGTGTTACTTATTTTTGCTCTGAACCTAGACAATGTTGTTCTGTAAATAAATGTGTTTGTGCAACAACTTAGGATCGGCAGCATGTAACCAACTGCAATGAAGTCACACAGAAAAGGCAAGTAAGTGTCAGGATTGATCCTTGGATGACATTATATAAGAAATCTACAACAAAGACTAACCACAGGAGGATATAGCTCTCAGATATGGTGAAGTGCATCGATGACTGAGGGGTAGAAAGTCCTATTCCTGACCTTAGTTCTTATGGTCTTATGGGAATCAGGGGGAAACTCTCTGTTGATTTGACATTTAGCTGGTTTACAATGAGATGATTATAGTTTTTTGGAAGTCAAGTGTTTTCAGCTTCAGGACTTCTCTATAGGAGTTCCTCAGGGGCGTTTCCTCTGCCCAAACTTCTTTACCTGCTTCATCAATGGCCTTCCCTCCATCATAAGGTCAGGAGGGTGAATGTTTGCTGATGACAGCACAATGTTCAGCAGTATTTGTGACGAATCAGATACTGAAGCAGGCCATGTCCTAATGTAATATGATCTGGACAATGTGCCAACTTGGGCTGACAAGTGACACGTAACATTCTTACTGCACAAATGTCAGCCAATGGGCATCATGAACAGTGGGAAATCTCACCATCATCATTCAACATTCAATGACATTACTATTGCTGAGTAATTTGCTATTAGCATCTTGGAGCTTGTTTTCCAAGACCATACAACCGTTGTGGTTACAACAGCAGATCAGGAGCCAGGAATCCTGCAGCTAATAACTCTTCTCCTGTCTCACCAAAGTCTGTCCACAATCTATGAGACTCAAGTCAGGAGAGGGATGGATTACTCCACACTTCTCTGAATGAGTGCAGCTCCACCAGTACTCAAAGTGTTTGACACAATCAAAGAACAAGCCGCCCAGTTGATTCGTTCCCATCCACAATCACTCACTCCTTCTGCCACTGACCCTCAGGAGCAGGCGTGTCTATCGTGATGCTCCTTTGACAGCACCTTCCACACCCATTACCATTGCCATCTGGAAGAAAAAAGGTAGAATTTTGGTAACAGTGAGCATATTTCAGTTGAGTCTAACATAATTTATTTAAATTAACAAAGACCTATGAAGAGCTGAGTTTTTAAATTTGAGTCAGTTCAATTTTACTAAGCTGAGAAAAGATTTAGTTAATGTGAACTGGAAGCTGCAATGGGATCATAAATTAGAATCAGAGGAGTGACAGTTCGTCTGAAGGGAGAATGAAATGGTTCCAGGAAAATCTGTTCTCACAAAGTGAAAAGGGTCAAGCTACTCAATTCAGTGCTCCCTGGAAGTCTGGAAGTGGACAGACAGAACAGGAAAGCTAATGTCAGACAGTGGGAACTCAAAACTACAGAAATCTAAAAGGGGCCATAAAATGTCTTTGCCAGATAGTATGAAGGTAAATCCCAGACCATTTTATAGAATATAAGGAACAAGGGGGTAGCTAGGGAAAAGTTAGGTCCACTCAAGGACAAATAAGGGAAATTGTGTGTGGAGCTGGGTAAAGTGAAATCCTTAATGATGAATTGGTATTCACAAAGCAGCAGGCATGATGGATGGTCAGTCCAGAAATGAATGATGAGAATTTGAGAATATTTCAATACAAAAAAAGGTGATGCTGGGTGTTTTGTCACTTATTCAAGATATTCAATCAAGTTTGTGAGATAAAACCGTCTCAATATCTGATGGGATCAATCCCAGAATTTGAGTGAGAAAATTGCTGCGACCTTGTACAAAATCTTTGTGTCCTCTTTAGTGACAGGAAAGATAATAGAGAATTAGAGAATAAACAACATTGCTCTTTAAAGGAGGTCAGCAGGGCTAATCCAGGAAATTGCAGGGCTGTGAGCATTACATTCATGGAAGGGAAATTATTGGAGAACGTTCTTTTGGGATAGGATTTACTCACTTTTCAAAAAGGCATCAGGACTTACGAGCGATAGGCAGCAAGGTTTTCTGTAGCCAACATTTTATCTCACAAACTTGATTGAATATTTTGAATAAGTGACAAAATTGATTGAGGAGGGCATGGGGCTAGGAATTGTCCATATGGACATTGGCACGATGTTTCATAAGGTCCCTCATGGCAGGCTTATACAGAAGGTGAAGACAAATGGGATCTGTGGTGAGCTGGTAAGGTGGATACAGATCTGACTTGGTCACAGTAAACTGGAAGGGTGGTTTTATGATTGAAGATCTATGACCACTGCTGTGCTGCAGAGATAAATGCTGGGATCGATGTTGTTTGTAAAATATGTGAATGATGTGAAGGAGAATATAGATAGCCTGATTAATAACTTACCAAAAGACTCAAAGATTGGAGGCTATGGAATGTGAGGATGAAAGCCAGAGGACGTCGCAGGGTATAGATGGAGAAAAAGCAGATTAATTTAATCTGGACAATCATGAGGTGAGGCATTTTGGAAGGTCTAAAGCAGGAAAGACGTGTACAGTAAATGGAAGCATCAACATCTGAAAGGACCGAGGCATACAGGTTCACAGTTCACTGAAATGGGCCAGACAAGTGGATCAGGTGGTCAAGGAGACATATGGCAGGCTGGCGTACATCAACCAGGACATATGGGAAAAGAAAGGCATGCTGCTGCTGTACGCACATTTAGTTCAGCCACATTTGGAATGTTGTGTGGAGTATTGACTGCCACACCGGCAGACAGATGTGGAGGTGGTGGAGAGAATAAGGAAAAGGTTTAGCCGGATATTGCCTGGTTTGGAGGGTATTCGCTTTGAGGAGAGATTGGACAAACTTGGTTTGTTTTTCTTGAACATCAGAAGCTGAGGGACCACCTGATAGAGGTTCACAAAATCATGAGAGGCATGGACAGAATGGATAGTCGGAATCTTTTTCCCAGGGTAGAAATATCAGTTACCAGGGGTTATTGATTCAATGTAAATGGGGGAAGGTTTGAAGGAGATATGTAAGTGCCTGGAATGTGCTGACAAATAAGATACAACAGCAACATTTAAAAGGCATCTTGATGGTTAGATCAACAGGCAAGGAATAGAGCAACATGGATTGTGCAGAGGCAAAAAATCTTTTCAGTTTAGAACATATTATGGGTTAGCACAGGCTTGGTGGGCTGAAGGGCCTGCTCCTTGCTGCACCATTCCTGGAAACAGGATTCTTGCAATGGAGTGGTAACATACTGACTAAGTGATTATTGGTTATGAAGAGCCACGTTAATTTCAATCTCTCCTCACCAACTTACAGCTTCATAGCCTCCCTCTCACTGTGAGGAGACTCAACACTGAGAATTTGATGTGAAAGTCAAAGCTGGTAACTGGTGACTCCATCTCGCCCCTCACTCCTGTGGACTTCTATCTTGAACACCAAAACACACTCTACACCCATCAAAGTTGGCATCTGTCACATGCCAGCCTCACGATGTCATTATAGCCCACCTCTGACCCGCTCACCATACACATCTGTACCTCAATGCTGCAGCTCAGGGTGAAGTGACAACTCTCACTGCAATGCTACTGCAAAGACAACTGTACTCAGGAACATACACCCAGCTCATGGACTACACTTTCATGGATTCCACACTTGCAGAATAATTGCCTTGCCTCACCCTGCCATTCGTGGTCTTTCCCCTCAGCCAGAGCTATCAGGCTCTCACGACTGACGCAAGCAAGCTCAATATCATTGTCCACAGTCAGTCAAGTTCCCCAGCACAGTGAGTCAAGGGGAGTCTGAGATACCAGTCTGGGAGCTTGGACACAGTCAGCCAACTTCTTGTGGTTATTAGGTCAGGGAGTGAGGAGCTGAAGGTCAGGCAGTCCCCCATCCCTCTTGATACTTTCTGCCCTACTGTCGGATGATTCGTTCTAGAATGAGAGAATTACCTGTGCTGAAATTCCTGTGCTGTCATGTAAAGGCTCAGTACAACAGAGCTGAAAGTAGTCCTCCCACAAGACCGTGGTGATGAGCTGGGAATTTATGCTCTGTATTTACCCTTCAGCACTGTATCTATCCTTTCCTATGTGTCAATGCCTTGAATTGCTCTCTGCTGTGTTCAATGAGATTGATCTTACTGCGCTGCAGGATTTATTGAAGGCTCCAGATCCCCCCTTTTTCCTCTCTGGCTGACCAAACATCTTCACTGTGGTGAGGAGTTGGGAACTCTGCTGAAGCAGGATCTTCCTGAGTAGCTGCAAGAGACAGAAAGATAAATAGAGTGAGGAATTAGACTGAGGAAGTGAGGATTACACATGTAGAATGGCATGGAGTCTCACAGATTTCTATAAAATCCCAGCCTCCATCCTTGGCCTGTGCTGCCTCATCTCTCTGGAGTGGAGAATTCGGTTGGCTCAGGATCTTACAGGAGCTGCATAAGGTGTAGCCAGAGGCAGCAATTAGATCCACACAGTGAGAGATCCCACATGGAGAGATACTGAGTGATTTCACCAGAGTTCAGGAGGGTATCAGGATCAGACAATGATCAGAAAGAAGGGGCTTTGATTCATGGTGCACTGGTATTAGCACTCAGGGACGATCAAGCTATCAATGGGACAAGTGATGGCATAGTTTATTCCCAATTGACGATTAATCCAGAAACTAATGCCAATGTCAGAAATACCTATCTGACTACATTATATCCTACAGGGAATGAAATCTGCTCTGCTCATCTGGTCTGGCCTACATATGACTTCAGACCCAGAGCAAAGTGGTTGACTGACCTTATCTCGCTGAAGGATCCAGATCTCCCTGCCCTTGGTCTCTCTAACTGACCAACCATCTTCAATGAGGTGATGGATGACACAGGAGTTGGGAATTCTACTGAGTCAGGAACTTCCTGAGTACCTACAGGAAACAGGAAAGGAGCTCTCCAAATCCAAAGAGAAAAGGTGAAGCACCAGAACAGCATGAGGATGTGGCTGAAGACAAGCAGAAAGGAACCGACAGGAACAGAGTTTAACTGAAACTGTACGTTGGTGACAGGAAATTATCATGTTCTTTTTGAATGGACAAAGGATCTGGAACAAGGTGGATGGATTTGTGAAACAGACATAAATGAGATTTAGACACCAGAGAGACGTGGTTACAGGGTGAGCATAAGATACAACATTAATACTCAAATGCGCACAAACTTACAGAGACACAGGCAGTTTGGAAAAGCAGGATGAGTGACCCTGAATGGAATGGATAACAAAGGTATTACAGAGAAAGCATTTGGCCTCAGATTATGGAGTAGAATCAATATTTCCTTGCTTGTCACTGCCTTAAACAGGAATTAATTAGAATTTGTAACAAAGAGACTGTGATAATTCTGGGATACTACATCTTCATATAATCTAGGACAATTTCAGTTTGCAAGGGTGATATTTGAAGAGGAGTTCAGGGAATGTTTTTGTGGGTGTTTCTTTGCGTAACACTTTGTGTAACTGGCTGGGAATGTAACTATCTCAGATCGACTGTCGTGTGATGAAGTTGAGTGAATCAGTAATGTCACACTAAGAGATCCTCAGGGAATTTGTGATAAAGTGGAACTCAAAGGGACTATGATGTTTTGAAATGATCATACAAAGAATAAACAACAATCAGAAACAGAAACAGAGCCAATTATATGAGTTGAAGAGAAGAGATGTTTGAGATTAATGGGGAAACAGTACAAAATGTATAAACTGTGGAAAACAGTTGAAGGAGCAGTGTAAAATATTCAACAAAAGGACATTTGATTGTAACAGAATAAAATCTTAGCAAGACATTCCCACATGTCCCTCACTCAGGACAGAAAGGATCAGATTTGATTAAGAGACACTTAAAAGACCACCAAAAAATCCTAACAATACTGAAGAACGCTAGTGATTTAGAAAACAGCAAAGCTCCACCAAAATATGGAAGTATGCCCAAAATAGGAACAGGGAGAGTTGAAGGTGCTGGAGGTGATGAGACTGTTACAGTGAGTGGCAAGGGCCTGTACAATGTTACAAAGCCAATACAATTGCTGCAGCTAATTACCCAGAGGGCGGCTCAGAGTCAGCTGGTGGGTCTGGAGTCCCATGTAGGCCAAAGCAGATAAGAATGTCAGATGTCCTTCCCTAAAAGTACACAAGTGAACCAGATGAGTCTTTCCTGATGACCAACAATGGAATACTCCTTGCCTGCTCTTTGCAGCCTGCAACAAATTATCGACGAGGATGAGCACGTGGCCAAGACCTTCCTTGCACCTCCTCTTCTCTCATTTAAACAACCACTAAACCTTAAACAGATCATGATTTGTAGCAAATTGCCAAGTCTTCAGAACAACATCGGGCAACATTGTCACAGCAGCCATTGCAAGATGTGTCAGAGTATCGACACAGGTAACACCATTATATGTGGGGACACCTTACCGCCATGTATGCGGCGAGTATTCATGTGACTCAGCCAACGTTGGCTATCTCATACACTGCAGGGAAGGATGCCCCAAGGCATGATCCATTGGCGAGACCGAGCAGACGCTACAACAACGGATGAATGGACACTGCACAAGATCACCAGGCAGGAGTGTTCTTTCCCAGTCAGGGAATACTTCAGCGGTCTGGGACATACAGCTTCGGACCTTTGGGTGACCATTCTCCAAGGCAGACATCGGGACAGGCAACAACGCAGCGTGGCTGAGCACAGGCTGATAGTAAAGTTCAGTGTCTATAGGGATCACCTCAACGAGGACCTTGGGTTCATGTCACACTGCTGGTGACCCCACTGCACTACACACTCTCCAATACACACAGACACTTACACACTCACATACACACACTCACACACACACTGATACACTCACAGATGCACTCTTGCACACTCACATACTCACACACACATTCCTACAAACTCACGCACCCATGCAGACCCTCCCTCATATGCAAGCTCTCTCTAATTTGCACACACGTACATCCCCAACACTCACACCAACATACACACCCTCACACACATACCCTATCATACAACACACTTAACCAAGCTTACACATATATGCACACACACTCTATCATGTGCACTCACATCCATATGCACACACTCACATGCACATTCAATCTGTTGTCCCTATATGCACACACATATAAGCTAATGGGTGTACTCGGTTTTGCAGAATTATATTTTATTTTGCTGCATGAATCCATGTAAAACTCTCTAAAACTAACAGAGGGTTCGTCAGTCTGACATCACATTGGGACACAGGCGCACTTCACACCTATTGTTTAAAAAGCTGAGTGATCTTGAGAATGTGATGTAAAAGAAGTTTTGGGATTTCCACATCAAAGAACAGAAACCAGCGTACCCCATTTTAAAAGGTGAAAGTTTTAATCTAAGATTGTTTACTGTATCACATCTCCATGACACTGGACTCCTTTGGCTATATGTTCCGTGAATATGATCTTAACCTCCACAACCACCTGATCAAGGAGAAGCACTCCGAAAGCGAATACTTCCAATTAAACCTGTTGGACTATAACCTGGTGTTGTGTGATTTTTAACTTTGTCCATCCCAGTCCAACACCAACACCTCCAAGTCAAAATGCCATAGCTTGCATTTATCTAATTAAACTCCATGTGGTATTCCTCAGCCCAGCTGATCAACAGCCCATTGTACACTTTGATAACCTTCTTCACTGTCCACTATACCAACAATTTTACTGTCACCCACAAACTTACTAACCATGCCTGCTATACTGCCATCCAAGTCATTTAAATAAACTGCAAATAACAGTGGACCCAGCATCGATCCTTGTGGCGCACCATTGGTCAGAACACTCCAATCAGGTCAACAAACCTCTAACAGCACCATCTCTCTCCTGTCATCAAGCTAATTTTGTTTCTATTTGTCTAGCTGTCATAGAGTCATAGAGATGTATAGCATGGAAACAGAACATTCGGTCCAACCCGTCCATGCCAACCAGATATCCCAACCCAATCTAGTCCCACCTGCCAGCACCCGGCCCATATCCTTCCAAACTCTTCCTATTCATATACCCATCCAAATGCCTCTTAAATGTTGCAATTGTACCAGCCTCCACCACTTCCTCTGGAAGCTCAATCCATACCTATACCACCCTCTGTGTGAAAAAGTTGGCCCTTAGGTCTCTTTTATATCTTTCCCCTCTCACCCTAAACCTATGCATATCTTTCCTTATAAATTAGTCAACCAGGCAAAAAGTTATTGATGGCCTTGCTAACGTCCATGTAGACAATGTCAACCACGCTGCCTTCATCGATCTTTTGGCCTCAAAAACTAATTTTTGTGTGGCATGATTTTCCTTGCACAAAGCTGGGTAGTCGATCCCTTCCAGTCCTTGCCTGTCTTTCTCAATCTGCTCCAACCACTGCCATCAGTCTCAAGGGTTTGTAGTTTACTGGTGTTTCCTTTCAGCCCTTAAGTAGCCTTAAGAACAACAGTAGCCTTTCTCCAGTCTTCCAACACCTCATTGTGGCTATTGATGAAACAAATATCTCTGAAAGGAACCCTACAATTTCTTTCTTAGTTTCCCACAATATGCTGGGATGCACCCGAACAGGTTATCTAGCTTTATATGTTCATGACCTCTAGCCCCACCTGTTCTCTCTTGTGGATTATTTTCAAGACATCACTGTTTACTTCCCCAAGTTCCAGAAATGACTTGCTCCACAGTGAATACTGATGTGGTTGTTCAGGATCTCCCCCATGTCCCACAAGTCTCACACATAGATGGCTTCACTGATCTTGAAGTGGCACTATTGTCGACCTCGCAACTCTTCAGCCCTTGTTGAAACTTCCTTCTAAAAATTCAAATAAACCACACTCTGACTAACAATCTGCTCCCCACCCTTATATATTCAGATGTTTATAGCCAAACCAAAAATTAAAATCCAACAAGTTGGTCAAAAACATTTCTCTTTTATAAAATCATACATCACCAATTGTTTCTAAGGGTCCAGTTATTGTTTATTGTCATATCCTTTACAATATACTCCAGCATGTTCCTGACTTACTGTCAGGCTAACACTGTTTGGTTTCAGACTGACTGCACAATAGGTTTTGGGAGTCCTTGCGTATTGATCTGAAAAAAAAAACTTACAGGTTCAGCCAGTAATAGAGAAAGCTAATCAAGTGCTAGCATTTATTACAAAGGGAATGGAGTCCAAAAATAGGGAGGTCTTGCTAAAACTATGCAAGGTTCGAGTCAGACCACACCTAGAATATTCTGAATGGTAAGAGTGCCCAAAGGAAAAGTATTCTTTCATTGGAGGCAGGCCAGAGAAGGATCACTCAACTGATCATGGGAAAGGGGGGATTGTCTTATGAGAAGAGGTTGAATGGATTGAGCTTAATCTCATTGGAGTCGAGAAACATGGGGGAGAAATTGAATGAAACCTTCAAAATTCTCAGGGGTTTTGACAGGGGAGTTGCTGGGAAGTTAGAAAATAGAACAATACAGCACAGCAATAGGCCCTTTGGCCCATCAAGGCTGTGTCAACCATGATGCTAATCTAACGCCATCGGCCTGCACATGGCCTATATCTGTTTATTCTCTGCCTCTTCATGTGTATAACTGCCCCTTAAAAACCTTTGCTCACATTTTTAATTTGACCACCTCCCTAAGGTGACTCATTAGTTAGCACTACTACCTCACAGTGCCAGGGACCTGGACTTAATTCCACCCTGGGGCGACTGTCTGTGTGGAGTTTGCAGATTCTCCCTGTGTCTATGTGGGTTTCCTCCAGGTGTTCTGGTATCTTCCCACAGTCCAGAGATGGGCAAGTCAGGTGAATTGGCCGTGCTAAGTTGCTCATAGTGTTAGGTGGGAAATGTGTCAGAGGGAAATGAGTCTGGGTGGGTTCCTGTTCAGAGGGTCAGTGTACACTTGTTGGGCCAAATGGACTGTTTCCACACTGTCGGGAATCTAATCTAAAAGCAGCTACCACCTTCTATGTGTAAACAACTTACCTCCCATATCTCATTTCAACCTTCTCGGTCTCTCACCTTAAACCGATGAACACTAGTTCCATTTCCACATTGGAATCGTGATTCCGAATATCCACACTGTCCACCATTGATACACATGTACCAGGTCACCCCTGAGCTCCTGCAAAAAACTATCCAAGTCTGTCCAACCTTTCTGTGCAGCTTTAACAGTCTCATTCAGGTAATAGTTGAAAATGTGTTGCTGGAAATGTGCAGCAGGTCAGGTAGCATCCAAGGAGCAGGAGAATCGACGTTTCAGGCATCAGCCCTTCTTCGAGTAATATTCTGGTAAATCTCTTTTGCACCATCTCCAATGCCTCAACATCCTTCCTATAGTGTGGCAACAAGAACTACTGCACACAGCCATCCAAATGTGGCCAAACAGTAGTAGCTCCATTTGTAACATGACTTGCAAACTCCGATAATCAGCACTGCGACTAATGAAGGCAAGCATGCAGTAGCCTTATTCTTATCCTCTCATCTACTTGTGTTGCTATTTTCAGGGATCTATAGATTTTCACCCAAAATCCCTTTCTTTATCAATGCACCTAAAGGTTGGGTCATTCACAGCAGATTTTTCCCTTGCATTTGACCTCCCAAAATGTATCTCCTCACATTGTCCTGATTAAATTCAATTTTCAATCTTGCCGACCAAGTTTCCAGCTTGTGGACACATTGCTGCATCCTTTGACATCCTTGCTCACTATCCACAATCCAGCAATTTTTGTGTCACCTGCAAAATTGCTAATCAGACTATGAACATTTTCATCTAAATCACATATGAATTACGCATACAGACCGCAGCACTAATCCTTGTGATACCCTAGTGGCCACAGATCTCCAATCAGAAATACATCCCTCTGTCTTTTGTCTCCAACTTGCCAACCACCATTGATTGTGCGAATTGTTATTTAAACTTCTGGACCAACCAATCATGATGATAAACCTTGTTAAATGTCTTATAAAAGTCCATGTAGACAACATCCACTGCCTTACCCACAGTAAACCACTGCCACGTCCTTTGGTTTCCCTTGTGTGAGAATCTGTAAGGAGAGAGCATTAAATCCCAGCAAGGGCTCACTCATTCAAGACAGAGATGCGGAGGAATTTCTTCACTCAGAGGATAGTGAATCTGTGGAGTTCCTTACTGCAGAGGGCTATCAAGGCTGGGTCATTAAGTATATCTGCAGCAGAGATGGTCAGACTTTAATTCATCAGGGAAAAGGCAGGAAAGTAGAGTTGCAGATCATTGAATCAACCATGATCTCATTGAAGGGCGAATACTTGATGGGCCTCATGGTCCAATTTCGCTCCTATGTGTCATGGCCTTAATTAGATCAGTTTCAAACTCAATAAAAGATTGCATAATATTCCTTGCACACAAGGCTTCTTTATAACGAGCTTATTAGAATATTTGATCCAGAATAGACCATTCACTTGATGGCTCCTTGACATGCAATTACAGAAAACCATCTTGTATACAATCCAGGATTCTATCTATTACAGCACTGATGCTCATTAGTTATTCAGTTGAGATGTGGTCTCTTGTCACTACTGCTCTTGCTACATGTACATGCAATTTTCTGATTGTAACTATGTTTACGTTTTTATCATTGGCTGGTACCTGTAAAAGAATTCCTGCCAACTGTTGCTGTTCCTCAGCTCCAGCCAATCGACCACATTTTGATTCCCAAATTGAATCGGTTGTCTCATGGAATGTTAATAAGTAGGGAGGGTTGCAACGGTGAGAGGAGCTTTCAGCAACTTGGAGGATACAGGACCAAATGAAGTTGCACAAAAAGCGACAGTTGCAGAGTTTGGGGGGTGGCTTCCTAAAAAACAGAAGATAGTCACTGGATAAAGTGAGGACTAGTGGCAGGCAGAGTTGAAAGAGATGAGGAAGTTTTAGGGGCTGCAGAAGATGACAGAAATGAGGGTTGTATCAGTTGGTAGATGTACTTAAGTAGGAAGGTTGCAGGGACTGGAGCAGTGTACCATGATAGGGAGGGGCATAAAGAATGGAAGATGTTATTGAATTGGAGAGGTTTGAAATCATTGGTGGAAGTCAGAGATATCGAGAAAGTTGTAAGGTCTGGTGCAGGTTCCATAGATTGGGAGGGTTGTATGGACTTGATCATTTTGTACATGTAAGTAGAGTTGTTGGGACTGAAGATGGTTACAGAGATAGGGAAGGCTGTCGGAGTTTACAGACAAAGGGAGGATTGTGGAATTTGGTGGAAGTTCCATGCAGAGGGACAATTGTTGCAGCTGCAGGACCTTCCAGAGATAGGGAGGTTTGAAGGGGTTGGAGCAGGGAAACAGAGACAAATGTAGTGACCAGAGGGTACAGGGATGGCGAGGGTTGTAGAAGACACTCAAAATTTGGAGCACTGTAGGAGCTGGAGGAGCTCACAAAGATGAGAAGGATTGTACAAGTGTGAGGAGTTTACAGAGCTTGGGAGATCTGTAGCATTCCGAGTATTCGGCATTTGATTATTTGAATTTTGAATTATCCAAACAAGATCGCAAGGTCCCGATGCATAGCTCTGCTATGTTATCCGGCATTCGATTAACCAAATGAAATACTCCCCCACCGTGGCCTTCAGATAATTGAGGCTCCTCTGTAATTAGTGGTTTGCAGGTTTCAGAATTCGGGAGGGATGGAGCAACAGGATGTGGTTACAGAAACATAGAGGGATATCGACTTGGACAGTTTGGTCCTGTGCCGCTGAGGGTCATCACGATGAGTTGCCCTTATTAAAATGTACAGATCCTCAGAGGAGTTGATAGAATGGATGCTGGAAAGATGCTTCCTTTCCCTTCTGGGAGAGAGAGACAAAGAAGGAGACAGAGTTTGAAAAAGACACCTCCCATATAAGGTGGACAAGTGGAGAGTATTTGTTTTCAGTGGCACAAACCTACGTCATTTGTTTCTACTCAGCTCACAGGAACTCGATGAAGAGATCTTCCAGTGTAGTAATATCTGGATTTCTCCCGGTGCTGTGAGCTAGTGAGGGTAGGAGTAGAAGGACAGTGCAGATGAATGCATGGCTGAGGAGCTGGTATATGGGAGAGGATTCACATTTTTGGATCATAGGAATCTCTTCTTGGGTAGAAGTGATCTGTACAAGAAGGACGGATTGCACCTGAATTGGAAGGGGACTAATATACTGGCAGGGAGATTCGCTAGAGCTGCTCAGGAGGATTTAAACTATTAAGGTGGGGGGATGGGACCCAGAGAGATACTGAGGAAAGAGATCAATCTGAGACTGGTACAGTTGATAAAAGGAGTCAAACAATTAGGGCAGGCAGGGACAAAGCAGAGAACAAGGGAGGACTGATAAATTAAGTTGCATTTATTTCAATGCAAGAGGCCTAACAGGGAAGGCAAATGAACTCAGGGCATGGTTAGGAAAATGTGACTGGGATATCATAGCAATGACAGAAACGTAGCTCAGGGGTGGACAGGACTGGCAGCTTAATGTGCCAGGATCCAAATGCTGCAGGAAGGAGAGAAAGGGAAGCAAGAGAGGAGGGGGAGTGGTGTTTTTGATGAAGGATAGCATTCCAGCTGTACTGAGGGAAGATATTCCCAGAAATAGATCAAGGGAAGTTATTTAGGTTGAACTGAGAAATAAGAAAGGGATGATCACCTTATTGGGATTGTATTATAGACAGAGGAAAATTGAGAAACAAATTTGGAAGGAGATTTCAATTATCCTTAAGAATAATAGGGTGGTTATGGTAGGGAATTTTAATTTTTCAAACATATACTGGGTCTGCCATCATGTTAAGGGTTTAGACCGAGAGGAATTTGTTAAATGTGTACAAGAAAATGTTCTGATTCAATGTATGGATGTACCTACTGGACAAGGTACAAAACCTGACCTACTCTTGAGAAATAAGGCAGGGCAGGTGACTGGAGTGTCATTGGGGGAGCACTTTGGGGCCAGTGACCATAATTCTAATAGTTTTAAAATAATGATGGAAAAGGATAGAACAGATCTAAAAGTTGAAGTTCTAAATTGGAGGAAGATTAATTTTGATGGTATTAGGCAAGAACATTCAAAAGCTGATTGGGATCAGATGTTCGCTGGTAAAGGGACAGCTGGAAAATGGGAAGCCTTCAGAAATGAGATAAAGAGAATTCAGAGCAAGTATATTCCTGTCAGGGTGAAAGGAAAGACTGGTAGGTATAGGGAATGCTGGATGACTAAAGAAATTGAGGGTTTGGAAAAGAAGGAAGCATACGTAAGGTATAGACAGGATAGATCAAGCGAATCCTTAGAAGAGTATAAAGGCAGTAGGAGTATATGTAAGAGATAAATCAGGAGGGCAAAAAGGGGACATGAGATAGCTTTGGCAAATAGAATTAAGGAGAATCCAAAGGGCTTTTACAAATACATTAAGGGCAAAAGGGTAACTAGGGAGAGAATAGGGTCCCTCAAAGATCAGCAAGGCGGCCTTTGTGTGGAGCTGCAGAAAATGGGGGAGACACTAAACATGTATTTTGCATCAGTATTTACTGTGGAAAAGGTTATGGAAGATATAGACTGCAGGGAAATAGATGGTGACACCTTGCAACATGTCCATATTACAGAGGAGGAAGTATTGGATGTCTTGAAATGCAGAAAGGTGGATAAATCCCATGGACCTGATCAGGTGTACCCGACAACTCTGTCGGAAGCTAGAGAAGTGATTGCTGGCCTCTTGCTGAGATATTTGTATCATCGATAGTCACAGGTGAAGTGCTGGCAGACTGGAGGTTGGTTAACATGGTGCCACCTGTTTAAGAAGGGTGATAAGGAGAGGCCAGGGAACTGTAGGCCAGTGCGCCTGAAATAGGTGGTGGGCAAGTTGTTGGAGGAAATCCTGAGGGACAGGATGTACATGTATTTGGAAAGGCAAGGACTTATTAGGGATAGTCAACATGGCTTTGTGCATGGGAAATCATGTCTCACAAACTTGTTTGACTTTTTGAAGAAGTAACAAAGAGGATTGATGAGGGCAGAGCAGTTGATGTGATCTATATGGACTTCAGTAAGGCATTTAACAAGGTTCCCCATGGGAGACTGGTTAGCAAGGTTAGATCTCACGGAATACAGGGAGGGCTAGCCATTTGGATACTGAACTGGCTGAAAGGTAGAAGACAGAGGGTGGTGGTGGAGGGTTGTTTTTCAGACTGGAGGCCTGTAACCAGTGGAGTGCCATAAGAATTGGTGCTGGGTCCTCTACTTTTTATCATTTATATAACTGATTTGTATGTGAGCATAAGAGGTACAGTTAGTAAGTTTGCAGATGACACCAAAATTGGAGGTGTAGTGGACAGTGAAGAGGGTTACCTCAGATTACAATAGGATCTTGATCAGATGGGCCAGTGAGCTGAAAAGTGGCAGATGGAATTTAATTCAGATAAATACGAGGTGCAGCATTTTGGGAAAGCAAATCTTAGCAAGACTTATACACTTAATGGTAAGGTCCTAGAGAGTGTTGCTGAACAAAGAGACCTTGGAGTGCATGCTCACAGTTCCTTGAAAGTGGAGTCGCAGGTAATTAGGATAGTGAAGAAGACATTTGGTATGCTTTCCTTTATGGGTCAGAGTACTGAATACAGGAGTTGGGAGGTCATGTTGCAGCTGTACAGGACATTGGTTAGGCCATTGTTGGAATATTGTGTGCAATTTTGGTCTCCTTCCTATCGGAAAGATGTTGTGAAACTTGAAAGGGTTCAGAAAAGATTTGCAAGAACGTTGCCAGGGTTGGAGGATTTGAGTCACAGGCTGGGGCTGTTTTCCCTGGAGCACGGAGGCTGAGGGGTGACCTTATAGAGATTTACAAAATGAAGAGAGGCATGGATAGGATAAATAGATAAAGTCGTTTCCCTGGGGTCGGGGAGTCCAGAACTAGAGGGGCATAGATTTAGGGTGAGAGGGGAAAGATATAAAAGAGACGTAAGGGGCAACTTTTTTACACAGAGGGTATGGAGTGAGCTGCCCGAGGAAGTGGTGGAGGCTGGTACAATTGCAACATTTGAAAGGCATTTGGATGGGTGCATGAATAGAAAGTGTTTGGAGGGATATGGGCGGGTGTTGGCAGGTGGGACTAGATTGGGTTGGGATAACTGGTCAGCATGGACGGGTTGGACCGAAGGGTCTGTTTCCATGTTGTGTATCTCTACGACTCTATGGCCGTAATTCTCTTTATTTAAGTTAAACACACTTGATTCTGACCCAAGTTGCCCACTCTCAAACTGAATTTTATGTTCTATCATGTTAAGATTGCTCCTTCCCAGAAGATCTTTTACTCAGAAGTCATTCCTTAAACTGCCCCGTTACCCGTTACCAGATCCAGTATGAACCACAATGGGTTTCCAACAACTTCCAAATCATCCAATTATGACACAAAGCCTGTCACTGCATCTCCATTTTAATTTCTTAGTTTTTAAGTTGTCTTTTTAAAATTTCACACTGGTCCATTTGTTTTTGCTCTGTATAATGTTTCTTTGATTTATGTTTAATCTGAAAGTGACATGTAGGAGTCACTTTTCCATTCATTCACAGAATGATGGCATCACTGGCGATGCCAGCAATAATTGCAGTTAAGAGTCAACCACATTGCTGTGGGTCTGTATCCACATGTCAGCCAGACCAGGTAAGGATGGCACCAAAGGGCATTTTTGACCCAGATGGATTGTTCAGACAATTGACATTGGATTCACAGTCACCGTTAGACCCTTAATTCCCGACACTTAATGAATTCAAATTCCACTATCTGCCATGATGGGATTTGAACCCATGTCCCCCAGAAGATTCCCTGATTAACAGTCCAGCAATATTCCCACTTAGCCATTGCATCACCAATTATCAGCTGTCAGCAACCAATAAATTTACAGTTTTCCTGTGATGTCACTTTTTCTTTTGTGCTGGACCCTGGGTTCTCTGCTTCAACTGATCCTGTTAAAACATAACTTTACAATCCATGAAAACTATGTAGGAGATGGCTGCGGACTGGGATCTTGCTGTGCAGTCTGTTAATATGCCGGTTAGTCTCTGCACATGCTCAGTGTGTTCTCTTCTCCACGGGCTGTGAGTCTATGAGGGGGTGGGTAGCCATGCCCCTGAGTTGCAGAGGGGCAAAAGTGTGGGAAACAGGGAGGGGGGGCAGGAGACCCTGAGAAAGAGGCAGAGAGGGAGGTGCTCTTGGAGAGAGAGAGAGAGAGAGAGATGGAGATGGATAGAGAGGCAGAGTGTGAGACAGGACAGATGAGTAGTTTCGAGGAGAAAGTGAGGACTGCAGATGCTGGAGATCAGAGCTGAAAATGTGTTGCTGGAAAGGCGCAGCAGGTCAGGCAGCATCCAAGGAGCAGGAGAATCGATGTTTCGGGCATAAGCCCTTCCGTCGATTCTCCTGTTCCTTGGATGCTGCCTGACCTGCTGCACCTTTCCAGCAACACATTTTCAGATGAGTAGTTTCCGCAAGAAGAGGATTCAGGGGCTAATCCTGAGTAGCCGGACAGGACCAGGATCATTAATGAGCAGCAGGTATGATGGGCCAAAGGACTCCCTCTATGTTGTGAAGCTTATGTAATTCTGGGACTGGGATCTTACTGTGCATTGTAGCTCAGTCAACACAGACTTATTTACCTTTGTGTCAGGGAATGGGGTCAGTACAATGTTGGGGGCAGCAAAATATTTGGTGAAAGGTACATTTGGGAGAGTGAAATATTTGGGGTGGTGCATAAATTTAGGAGGGGAGTGAAAATAGTGTGCAAAATATTTTTGAGGGAATTCAAAATTGGGTGGACACTTTCAGGTCTGAAAGAGAGTAAAAGAGAGAGAGAGAGAGAAAGAGAGATTGAGAAAGAAATGGAGAGAGATGGAGAAAGAATGTCAGGGAGAGAGAGTAGGACCAAGAGAGATAAGGACAGAAAGAGAGTGATAGAAGTACAGAGAGGGAGAGAGGAAGAAGGACAGAGAGAGAGGACAGAGAAAGAGAGAGAGAGATGGGGAGAGACAAAGAAAAAAGGAGAAAGAGAGGGAGAGAGAAAAAGAAGTACAGAGAGAGAGAGGACAGAAGGACACAGAGAGAGAGGGAGAGAGGGAGAGAGAGAGAGAAAGACAGGGAACGTGAAAGGATAGGAAAAATCAGACAGAGATAAACAGGAGTTAAGACATGGACAAACTGAAAGGGTGATACTAACTATTCCATGAGGGACAGACTCTGCTCCTGGGGTTTGCTTCAGTTTGGGAATGTATCAGTGAGTCTCTATGTTTGTGTCAATCTATGTTTATGTGCATCTGGCCAATGGGGTCTCTGTTGCTTTGGGGGGTCAATCCTCTCTCTCTCTCTCTCTCTTTCTCTCTCACCCCCCCTCTCTCTGTCCCTCTTGTGGGGGGTGCCACTGTTGGACTGGGTTGGACAAGGTCAAAAATCACCACGTTAGTCCAAAAGATTTATTTGAAAATGCTGCTCATTCAATAGGTGTTAGTGAGAGAGGAAGACTTTAGACACAGAATGTATAAGGAAAAGATCAAAGGGTCACACAACTCATGTGAACAAACTGAGCACAGCTAAGATTGCTCTTAAATCGCTCGTCAGTTAGAATGGACGTACAAATCCCAGCATTTCTTTCAAGTCACTGACCTGAGATAACTTTGGGGTGTTATCAGTATAAAGGAAGTGACACCTCAGGTCAGACAATGAGCTGGAGGCGTCAGTTTGGGTCTTAACTTTGAGTCACTCTGCCCCTCTCTCTCTCTCTGACACGCACACACACTCTCTCTCTCTCTTCCCATCACACGCACATACATTTTTTCTCTCTCCCCTCACACACACACACTCTCTCCTCCGTCTCTCACACAGACACTTTCATATAAATCTGTGGGCTGAATTGCATTTGCAGATTTGTATTTGCAGGTGCATTTTATTCTGTTCAAAAAGCACACAATCTGTAGGCAGTCGGTCACTGTGGCATTTTATAAACTCCTACTTTGGAAATAAAACCAGTCTGACTCGAGGTTGAGATACAGACAGACTCCAAGCAACACCTTTTATATAAAATGCGTAGTCTGACTCGAGGTGTCACCTCCTTCATATTGATAACACCTGAAGTTATTTCAGGGCAGTGACTTGAAAGAAGTTCTGGTATTTATGTGTTAACTAATCAAAACCTGCACCTCCATTCTCATTGATTAGCGATTTTAGAGCCATATTAGCTCTGTTCAATTCATTCGCATGAGTTGCATGACACTTTGTTCTTATAAATTCTGTGTCTAAGGTTTTCGTTCACACTAGCATATAATCAAGGAGCAACACTCTGAAAATTAGTGTTTTCAAATCGACCTGTTGGACTATAACCTAGTGTCATGTGATTTTCTAACCTTGTCCCTCTTGTGTTTACAGTGATACAATGCCACTCTCTGCTGGAATCCCAACACCACTGCACAAACAACTGCTTTCTTAGGAAAAAATATCAAAGTCTGTGAATCTTTCCCATTGTACGTTTGTTTCATTCTTCGAAGAATATATTTGGAAACACGGAGCAGTGTTGCCGGACTCCTTGCAATGTTGTCCCTGAGATATGAGGAGAAGGAGATTAACATGTCACCCCCTTCACCTTCGAATCCTTTCACACTTGGAATTTGCAAGAGGACATCAGAAAACACTGGGAGCTGTAGAAATGCAATAAAATTCACCGTCTCCTCATGAAATGGTTCACTTGGAGGTGCCTGGATACTGGATTAGTGGTGTTGGAAGAGCACAGCAGTTCAGGCAGCATCCGAGGAGCAGTAAAATCGACGTTTCGGGCAAAAGTCCTTCAACAGGAACACAGGCAGAGAGCCTGAAGTGTGGAGAGATAAGTGCTTATCCCTCCTCTCACTTATCTCTCCACCCTTCAGGCTCTCTGCCTGTATTCCTGTTGAAGGGCTTTTACCCGGAACGTCGATTTTACTGCTCCTCGGATGCTGCCTGAACTGCTGTACTTTTCCAGCACCACTAATCCAGAATCTAGTTTCCAGCATCTGCAGTCATTGTTTTTACCTAGGTGCCTGGATACAGTTGCAGTGGAAACTTTATTTAATGTGCATGACGTCAAGAACACTGGTCAAAGACAAACCATTTCCACATTGCAAAGGGATCACAACGTGAGCACGTTCTACACTGAGGGACCTCAGTTCAATTGCAACCAATTCCAAAACAGCCGTGTGTGTGTGTGTCTGTATTGCTGGTGCTGTGAATTGCTATCCTCCTTTTTTCCTCTCTAACTGAATCCTTGAGGAATTTCAGTCTCTACCACCACTCAACCAGCATATGCTTATACCCACCAGAGTTTGTTTTAATCAGGAGTCAATAACGAATGAGATTCCAGAATCATGGAAGCAATAAAAGCAATGGCAGCAGAGTAGAACATATGGTTCCATGCAGTTCCAAGTTCAACATCTTGATGGGACAAGTTGCTCTGATTTGAATATTTGAAACAGGAAAGCAGTGCTTCCGATTCCGAACATCATGGAAGAAAACATTCAGCATCTTCACTTTAGACATCCCTATTATTCGAAAGGTCGTGGAGGACAGACCAACACTGACTCCTCACACTATCTATATCATAGGGGTTACCATTAACTAGAATGTGAAGTTGAATTGACATAAAAACACGAGGGCTACAACAGCAGGTCTGAGGCTAACAATCCTGCAGTGAATAATAGACCATATGAATATAAGGGCGTGAGATATGATAGATTTTGGCCATTCAGCCATCCAGTCTATAATGAATGAATGTCACTAACTGGGGGCTGACACCTGCCCTGACAGACCCAGATGGACCTGTTCCTGCTGTCACCACTGCTACATCAGATCGGTTTTCCTGGGAATCAACCCAAGGAAAGTGACAGGCCTGGATGGTGTCCCCGACCGAGCACTCAGATCCTCTATGGACCAACTGGCAGAGGTATTCACCAACACCTTCAGCCTCTCTCTCCTACAAGCCGAAGTCCCCACCTGCTTCAAGAAGACCACCATCATCCCTGTTGCTAAGAAATTACATTCAACGTCCCTTAATGTCTACCACCCAGTGGTTCTGACCTCCATAATTACAAAGTGCATCAATAGGCTGGTTATGGCCCACCTCAACTCCAGTCTCCCAGGCTGTCTCGATCCTCAACAATTTGTGTACTTCTGCTCCCCCTCCTCTAAGAAAGATATTACAAATCTGGAAATGGTTCAGAAAAGATTTACAACGATGTTGTTAGGTTTGGAGGGTCTGACCTACAGGGAGAGGCTCAGTCGGCTGGACCCATCCCCATTCCCAAAAGGGTGCAACCTCAGTCCTCTATTGTACTTTTGTACACCCATAATTGCATTGTCAAATTCTGAAAGAATGTCATCTACAAGTTTGCTGACAACACCATGTTGGGCTGGATAGCTAACAACAATGAGTCAAAATACAGAATGAAGATAGAGGACTTGGTGACCAACTTCTGCAGATGCACCATTGAGAGCATACTGTCTGGGTGCATAATGGCCTGGTAGAGCACCTGCTCTGCTGAGGACCAGAAGAAACTACAGAAGGTTGTGTGCACCGACCAGGCGATCAATGGAGCCAACCATCCATCATGGATTCCATTGACATGGCTCACGGCTGTGGAAAACTTGCTGACATCATCAAATACCCTTCGCACCCCGGTAATGGTCTCCTATAACCCATTCCATCAGGCAGAAGACACAGAAACCTGAACACACACATCAACAATTTCAGAAAAGGCTTCTTCCTGGCCATTATTGGACTGATGGGTGGAGTCTCTAAATTCAAATAATTCTGGTTTTACTAACGTTCAACGCTCTTGTACACCCGAAGCAATGTTTTCAGTATGTCTCCTTCTGAATCTTTTTTTATTATTCTGTCTGGATGCATCACTGCCTGATTTGGCAACTGTACCATTCAAGATCGGAGATGGTTACAGAGAGTGGTGAACTCAGCCCAGACAATCACGAAGGCCAACCTCCCATCTATAGAATCCATCTACCAGGCCCGCTGTCAAGGAAAGACCGCCAGCATTCTCTTAGATCTATCCCACCCTGGCAATGTTTTTCTACAACCTCTAACATCAGGGAAAAGGTACAGAAGCTTGGACACATGCACCAGCTGATTTCATAACAGTTTCTAACCTACTGTTGTTAGAATACTGAATGGACTCGCAAACTCTTAACATTCGCCTGCACTTGTGTTTTTGTTTTTGGCGCTGTTTACCTATTATTTATTATCTGTGCTACTTAACTCTGTGATCTACCTGTATTGTTTGCATGACAAAGCTTTTCACTGTGCCTTGGTACACATGGCAATAAATTCAATTCAATTCAATTTTCTGTACAGCCTTGCTTTCTATGATCTGTCTGCACTGTTTTTAAACAAAACTTTTCACTGTACTTCAGTATCTATGACAATCAATCAATTAATAAGGAGAAATTCACAAAGTAATGAATCATTCAAGTGGGAATTCTCTTTCCCAGAAGTTTGAGCTAGCTAGATCTTTAAGTTATATTGAGACTGACTTTGTTTGATTTTAAATAGAGAGGTGAATCAGGAATAATGGGGTACTGACAGAAAAGTGCAGTAGGGACAGTGAGATGAGCCATGATATTATTACTGTTGGGGTAGTGTCAAAGGGCCAATGGACCACGCGTGCTCCTCATTCCTATACTCTGATGTTCCATTCAGCCTTTTGAGCCAGCTACACAGGAGCAGATGAGGTTGCTTCAATGGTTAGGTGTAGCTTGGAAAATATCCTTGGAAAATCAAGGCTGGGTCAGGAAGTAACCTCTTCCCCCAATTCGTGTTTACAGGCTTCCCGTCTCTATAATTTCTGCTCCAGATATTGATCAGAGTGCAGACCCGGGTTCACTGCAAATCCGGCCCCCATACCCCACCCAGGGTTAGCTCAACAGAATCCTCTGGTGTCCCTAAATTGCACAACATGAGTTCAGCAAAATAATGAATTACTTTCCAGTAACAGAGCATGCGAACATTACCTACCTACCCACCTACCTACTTATAATATATCATATATAGAACATAGAACATAGAAGAATACAGCGCAGTACAGGCCCTTCGGCCCTCGATGTTGCGCCGATCAAAGCCCACCTAACCTACACTAGCCCACTATCCTCCATATACCTATCCAATGCCCGCTTAAATACCCATAAAGAGGGAGAGTCCACTACTGCTACTGGCAGGGCATTCCATGAACTTACGACTCGCTGAGTGAAGAACCTACCCCTAACATCAGTCCTATATCTACCCCCCCTTAATTTAAAGCTATGCCCCCTTGTAATAGCTGACTCCGTACGTGGAAAAAGTTTCTCACTGTCAACCCTATCTAACCCCCTAATCATCTTGTACACCTCTATCAAGTCACCCCTAAACCTTCTTTTCTCCAATGAAAACAACCCCAAGTGCCTCAGCCTTTCCTAATAGGATCTTCCTACCATACCAGGCAACATCCTGGTAAACTTCCTCTGCACCCGTTCCAGTGCCTCCACATCCTTCCTATAGTATAGAACATAGAACATAGAACATAGAACAATACAGCACAGAACAGGCCCTTCGGCCCACGATGTTGTGCCGAACTTCTATCCTAGATTAAGCACCCATCCATGTACCTATCTAAATGCCGCTTAAAGGTCGCCAATGAATCTGACTCTACCACTCCCACGGGCAGCACATTCCATGCCCCCACCACTCTCTGGGTGAAGAACCCACCCCTGACATCTCCCCTGTACCTTCCACCCTTCACCTTAAATTTATGTCCCCTTGTAACACTCTGTTGTACCCGGGGAAAAAGTTTCTGACTGTCTACTCTATCTATTCCTCTGATCATCTTATAAACCTCTATCAAGTCACCCCTCATCCTTCGCCGTTCCAACGAGAAAAGGCCGAGAACTCTCAACCTATCCTCGTACGACCTACTCTCCATTCCAGGCAACATCCTGGTAAATCTTCTCTGCACCCTCTCCAAAGCTTCCACATCTTTCCTAAAGTGAGGCGACCAGAACTGCACACAGTACTCCAAATGTGGCCTAACCAAAGTCCTGTACAGCTGCAACATCACCTCACGACTCTTGAATTCAATCCCTCTGCTAATGAATGATAATACTCCATAGGCCTTCTTACAAACTCTATCCACCTGAGTGGCAACCTTCAAAGATCTATGTACATAGACCCCAAGATCCCTCTGTTCCTCCACCTGACCAAGAACCCTACCATTAACCCTGTATTCCGCATTCTTATTTGTTCTTCCAAAATGGACAACTTCACACTTGGCAGGGTTGAACTCCATCTGCCACTCCTCAGCCCAGCTCTGCATCATATCTAAGTCCCTCTGCAGCCGACAACAGCCCTCCTCACTGTCCACAACTCCAGCTATCTTTGTATCATCTGCAAATTTACTGACCCACCCTTCGACTCCCTCATCTAAGTCATTAATAAAAATTACAAACAGCAGAGGACCCAGAACTGATCCCTGCGGAACTCCACTTGTAACTGGACTCCATGCTGAATATTTACCATCTACTACCACTCTCTGACTTCGACCGGTTAGCCAGTTTTCTATCCAATTGGCCAAATTTCCCTCTATCCCATGCCTCCTGACTTTCCGCATAAGCCTACCATGGGGAACCTTATCAAATGCCTTACTAAAATCCATGTACACTACATCCACTGCTCTACCCTCATCCACATGCTTGGTCACCTCCTCGAAGAATTCAATAAGACTTGTAAGGCAAGACCTACCCTTCACAAATCCGTGCTGGCTGTCCCTAATCAAGCAGTGCCGTTCCAGATACTCGTAAATCCTATCCCTCAGTACCCTTTCCATTACTTTGCCTACCACAGAAGTAAGACTAACTGGCCTGTAATTCCCGGGGTTATCCCTATTCCCTTTTTTGAACAGGGGCACAACATTCGCTACTCTCCAGTCCCCTGGTACCACCCCCGTTGCCAGTGAAGACGAGAAGATCATTGCCAACGGTACTGCAATTTCCTCTCTTGCTTCCCACATAATCCTAGGATATATCCCGTCAGGCCCGGGGGACTTGTCTATTCTCAAGTTGTTCAAAATGTCCAACACATCTTCCTTCCTAACAGATATCTCTTCTAGCTTATCAGTCCGTTTCACACTCTCCTCTTCAACAATACAGTCCCTCTCGTTCGTAAATACTGAAGAGAAGTACTTGTTCAAGACCTCTCCTATCTCTTCCGACTCAATACACAGTCTCCCACCACTGTCCTTGATCGGACCTACCCTCGTTCTTGTCATTCTCAGGTTTCTCACATACGCATAGAATGCCTTGGGGTTATCCTTGATCCTATCCACCAGGGATTTTTCATGCCCTCTCTTAGCTCTCCTAATCCCTTTCTTCAGGTCCCTTCTGGCTATCCTGTATCCCTCCACTGCTCTGTCTGAACCTTGTTTCCTCAACCTTATGTAAGCCTCCTTCTTCCTCTTTACTAGACATTCAACCTCCCTCGTCAACCAAGGCTCCCTCACACGACCATTTCTTTCCTGCCTGATCGGTACATACATATCAAGGACACGTCGTATCTGCTCCTTGAAAAAGTCCCACATTTCCACCACATCCTTCCCTGACAGCCTATGCTCCCAACGTATGCTCCTCAAATCCTGTCTTACAGCATCGTAATTTCCCTTCCCCCAATTGTAGAAACTTCCTTGTTGTGCGCACCTATCTCTCTCCATAACCAAGGTGAAAGTCACAGAATTGTGGTCGCCATCACCAAAATGTTCACCCACTAACAAGCCCACCACTTGTCCCGGTTCGTTACCGAGTACCAAATCCAATATGGCCTCCCCTCTGGTTGGACAATCTACATACTGCGTTAGAAAACTGCACACAATATTCCAGATGCGGCCGCACCAGAGTCTTATACAACTGCAGCATGACCTCAGGACTCCGGAACTCAATTCCTCTAACAATAAAAGCCAGTACGCCATATGCCTTCTTCACTGCACTATTTACCTGGGTGGCAACTTTCAGAGATCTGTGTACATGGACACCAAGATCCCTCTGCTCTTCCACACTACCAAGTATCCGACCATTAGCCCAATACCCCATCTTTTTATTACTCTTACCAAAGTGAATCACCTCACACTTAGCTACATTGAACTCCATTTGCCACCTTTCTGCCCAGCTCTGCAGCTTCTCTATATCCCGCTGTAACCTGCCACATCCTTCCTCACTGTCTACAACTCCTCCGACTTTTGTATCATTAGCAAACTTGCTCACCCAACCTTCTAACCCTTCCTCCAGGTCATTTATAAAAATGACAAACAGCAATGGTCCCAAAACAGATCCTTGCGGAATACCGCTAGTGATGGCACTCCAAGATGAACCTTTGCCATCAACTACTACCCTCTGTCTTCTTCCAGCCAGCCAATTCCTAATCCAAACCTCCAACTCACCCTCAATGCCATATCTCTGTATTTTCTGCAGTAGCCTACCATGGGGGACCTTATCAAACGCCTTACTAAAATCCATATATACCACATCTACCGCTTTCCCCTCATCTACCTCCTTAGTCACCTTCTCAAAGAATTCAATAAGGTTTGTGAGGCACGACCTGCCCTTCACTAAACCATGCTGACTATCCTTGATCACATTATTCTTATCCAGATGTGCATAAATCCTATCCCTTACAATTCTCTCGAAGACTTTGCCCACAACAGAAGTGAGACTCACTGGCCTATAGTTACTAGGATTATCCCTACTCCCCTTCTTGAACAAGGGAACCACGTTTGCTCGCCTCCAGTCCTCTGGCACTACTCCTGAAGACAAAGAGGACACAAAAATCAAGGCCAATGGCTCTGCAATCTCCTCCCTTGCTTCCCAGAGAATCCTAGGATAAATGCCATCAGGCCCAGGGGACTTATCTATTTTCACCCTTGCCAGAATTTCCAACACCTCTTCTCTACATATCTCAAAGCCATCCATTCTACTTATTCGTGCCTCAGTATTCATATCGACAACAATGTCCTGTTCCTGAGTGAATACTGATGAAAAGTATTCATTCAGTGCCTCCCCAATCTCTTCAGCCTCCACGCGCAACTTCCCATTACTATCCTTGATTGGACCTATTCCTACCCTAGTCATTCTTTTATTCCTAACATACCTATAGAAAGCCTTAGGGTTTTCCCTAATCCTACCAACTAAGGACCTTTCATGTCCCCTCCTTGCTGCTCTTAGCTCTCTCTTCAGGTCCTTCCGGGCTACCTTATAACTCTCAATCGCCCCTATTGAACCTTCACGCCTCATCTTTACAAAGGCCGCCCTCTTCCATTTAACAAGGGATTCCAATTCCTTATTAAACCACGGCTCCCTCACATGACCCTTTCCTCCCTGCCTGATAGGTACGTACTTATCAAGGACACTCAATAGTTGCTCCTTGAACAAGTTCCACATATCAATTACGCTCTTGCCTTGGAATCTACTTTTCCAATCCACACATCCTAAGTCATGCCTCAACGCATCATAATTTCCCTGCCCCCAGCTATAACTCTTGCCCTGTAGTACACACTTATCCCTCTCCATCGCTAGAGTAAAAATCACCGAATTGTGGTCACTGTCCCCAAAGTGCTCACCGACCTCTAGTTCTAATACCTGGCCTGGTTCGTTACCCAGAACCAAATCCAGTATGGCCTCACCTCTTGTTGGCTTATCTACATATTGTGTCAGGAAACTCTCCTGCACACATTGCACAAACACTGACCCATCTAACGAACTTGAGCTATAGCTTTCCCAATCAATATCAGGAAAGTTAAAGTCTCCCATAACAACCACCCTATTACTGTCACTCTTCTCCTGAATCATCTTCGCAATCCTTTCTTCAACGATTCTAGGACTATTAGGAGGCCTGTAAAAGACTCCTAACAGGGTGACCTCACCTCTCCTATTCCTAACCTCACTCCAAACTACCTCAGATGGCAAATCTTCGTCCATCTTCCTTTCCACCGCTGTAATACTATCTTTGACAAGCAAAGCCACACCCCCCCCCCCTCTTTTACCCCCACCTCTGACCCTACTAAAACATTTAAACCCTGGAACCTGCAACAGCCAATCCTGTCCCTGATCTAGCCATGTCTCCGTAATAGCCACAACATCGAAGTCCCAGGTACCAACCCACGCTGCAAGTTCACCGACCTTATTTCGTATACTTCTGGCATTAAAGTATACATACTTCAAGCCACTCTTCTGTTTACAGGCAACCTCCTTTAAGATTGATGCCACATTCCTTACCTCTCTACACTCCAGGTCCTGCACCCTAAAGCTACAGTCTGGGTTCCCATGCCCCTGCAGAGTTAGTTTAAACCCCCCCCAAGAGCACTAGCAAACCTCCCCCCAAGGATACTGGTGCCCCTCAGGTTCAGGTGCAGACCATCCTGTTGATAGAGGTCCCACATTCCCCAGAAAGAACCCCAGTTATCCAAGTACGGAAATCCCTCCCTCCTGGACCATAACTGTAGCCACGCATTTAACTGTTCTCTCTCCCTATTCTTCGACTCTCTATCACGTGGCACGGGTAACAAACCAGAGACAACAACTCTGTTCGTTCTAACTCTGAGCTTCCAACCTAGCTCCCTAAAAGCCTGTCTAACATCCTCAGCACTCCTCCTACCTATGTCATTGGTGCCAATATGGACCACGACTTCAGGCTGCTCCCCCTCCCCCTTAAGGACCCGGAAAACACGATCAGAGACATCACGTACCCTTGCACCTGGGAGGCAACATACCAAACGTGAGTCTCTCTCGTTCCCACAAAACTGCCTATCTGTGCCCCGAACTATCGAGTCCCCAATTATTATTGCTCTGCTCTTCTCCACCCTTCCCTTCTGAGTAGCGGGGACAGGCTCCGTGCCAGAGGCCTGAGCCCCGTCACTTACCCCTGGTAAGTCCCCCCCCCCCCACAAGTATCCAAAACGGTATACTTGTTCTTGAGGGGAACGACCGCAGGGGGTCCCTGCACTGGCTGCTTCCTCCCAGTCCCCCTCACTGTCACCCATCTATCTGCCATCTTTGGAGTTACTACTTCCCTATAGCTCCGATCTATGACCCCCTCTGCCTCCCGAATGATCCGAAGTTCATCCAACTCCAGCTCCAGTTCCCTAACACAGTCTTGGAGGAGCTGGAGATGGGTGCACTTCCTGCAAGTGTAATCAGCAGGGACGTCCATGACATACCTCACCTCAAACATGTTGCAGGAGGAACATTGCACTGCCTTCACTGCCATCCCTCTAAAGCTAACCTTTATTTTAAACAAAACTGGGTCTAAAGAATACAACAAGCAAAGTTCAGCACTTACCTACTTACCACAACGGATCTTATTATTAGGTTAGAGGAGGAGGGCGGGCGGGAGGCACTACCTCCGTACTGCCTCGGGTTCTTCAGCTGCGCGCTTTTAAAGGGGAAACAAACCTGAATATATGTGTATATTCTATACCTTTTACCTCTGGAACATCAACAATGCTGTCGACCAGTTCCCCTTTATCAGGTCTGCTTTTTTTAGATTCGATTACTTAGTGTGGAAACAGGCCCTTCAGCCCAACAAGTCCACATCGACCCGCCGAAGCACAACCCACCCAGACCCATTCCCCTACATTGACCTCTTCACCTAACACTACAGGCAATTTAGCATGGCCAATTCACCTAACCTGCACAGTTTTGGACTGTGGGAGGAAACCGGAGCACCCGGAGGAAACCCACACAGACACGGGGAGAATGTGCAAACTCCACACAGAGAGTCGCCAGAGGCGGGAATTGAACCCGAGTCTCTGGTGCTGTGAGGCAGCAGTGCTAACCACTGTGCCCCTATTCCACCACACCGCTTGTTTTGTTCTCAGTGATCGCCAGCAAAATTTTGCATAGTTTTACAGGGCTGAACATAACTTCCCTTTCACAATACCATGTTGACTCTGATTGCATTCAACTTTTCTACATGTGTTGCAATTCCTTGCTAAATAATGAACTCTAGAGGATTCCAAACAATAATTGTCAGGCTAAATGGTCTATAAGTTCCTGCTTTCTGTCTCGCTCTCTTCTTCAAGATTGGCACCTCATTATTACATTAATATTATTATTGCAGGTTCATCCAGAGAGTTATGGAACATTAAAAACAATGCTGTCCCTCACTGTGTGACTGCTTCTTTCCCAACTGTATCAGTTGCTGCTGACTTATCTACCCTTAGACTTATCTGTTTGTTGAAATCTTGTTCCTTATATTTGAGACAATTCAAGACCTTTCCTCTTATTACCATTTACTCAGATCATTGAAATTCTTGGGGTGTCTTCCCTGTTATTTAACTACTCTGCCTGTTCCCTGTAATCAATTCCCCAGTCACATCCTACAGGTGTTCCATGTATACTTTCCCGACTTTCTTTCTTTCAAGGATCATACACTCATCTTGAACTATCTTTTTGTTTCCACAGAAAAACTTTTGCTGCTTGCTTTTATATTTCTTGCAAATGTACTTTCATAAAATCTTTCTCCCTTTTGTTCACTTTAGAGCATCAGTCTCTAGTTCCATAAATAGGCCTCCCAAATCTGGCCTACACAAGCTCTTACCAATTTGAACTCTTTAGTTTGTGATTGAGTCGTATCCTCGACAATATTTGTGAACAATGGGCAGTTCATCTCCTTGTCAAGTCCTTCTTTTTGAATAGAAGCAATCATTGCTGAGCATTATAAATTTGTTTCTATACTGACTGACACCGTCCATTCACTGATCTTCCTCTGGGTCTATTTTGTTTTCAACAAGATGTAAGACAAAAATCTGCAATTGAGATGCGAAGCTGTTTTCAATCATTCAGCAGGAACCTGAATGCTGAACACATGACCAGCTGAAAGTGCCTCTATTGTCCTGCTTTCTCTGCCTGTATTATTTCTGTTCAATAACGCCACTTCCGTGGGAAGTCTACGACATAACCTCCTTTTTGACTGAAATGAGACATTCCCCTAATGCTGGTGCACAACACCTTCAGCTGTGACTAACCCATGCTCCTGTCCTCACCCCTTCCCCTCCTTTCCAGAACAATGATAGAAATCCCCTTGTTCTCACTTTCCACTGCTCTCGTATCCATACTCAAAGAATTAACCTTCGCCACTTCCGCCATCTGCTGCAGGAGAGCACCATCAAACACACCTTCCTCTCCAGTCCCCTAAAGGCATTTCCTAAGGAATGTTCCCTCTGTCACACCCTCCATCACCCCAAACACTTCCCCACTCCTCAGTGACATCTTCCCAGACAATTGCAGAAGCTGTAACACTTGCCCATTCACCACTTCCATGCTCACTGTTCCAGGCCCCCCACATACCTTCCAAGTGGAGCAACATATCACTTGTATTCCTTCAATCTAGTCTCCTGTCTTTATTTCTCACAATGCAGTCACTTTTATATTGGCAAGACCAAACAGAGACTTTTTGAGGAACACTTCTACTCTGTCTCTAGGAATAACCCTGATCTTCCTACTGCTTCCCATTTCAATAACCTACCTTCCACTCATGCTAACATTTCAGTCCTGGGCTGCTGCGCCATTCCAATCATGCACACCCCAAGCTCGGGTAAGACTTCACTTTACTCTTTGATACTTTATAGCTTGGAGGAGTTAACGGGGTCAGGCTGTGAAGTTATGGAATTGAACATTAAATTCTCCGGGCTATAAAGTACCAAAGAGTAAAGTGAAGTGTTACCCGAGCTTGGGTTGTGCTTCATTGGAATGTCGCAGCATTCACCATTTCTCATACATTCTTCCTCCTTGTCTCCCGATGACCTTGTCTGGTTTCTGTCTTCTTTATCTGGCACACAATAGAGAGAAACAATTCATATCTTAATTTACACCCATTTTCCATCTGTTTCTCTTCCTGGAGACCTGGTATTCATCCATTGCTGCCATAAACATACATGTTGAAATAGACCCCACCTACAAACCACTACAGAACAAAACCAGAAATAGAACCACCCACCATGACAGACTGAACCGTAAAAATTCTGGACACATCACAACAACATCACTTCATCCAGAGGCTACACAGCAATGAAGATGTCACCATTTGCAAAAAAGGTCAATCAGCTTGGTAAACCAACCAACAACTCCAGCCCATTTGTCTTTTACACTGAACCTCCACACCTGGTTTGCCAACACCGCCTCTGCCTCTGAAATAGTAATAAAAAGCTCATTTTCCAATCCCTTTCATTTCTGAGGAAATATCAGTCTTTACCTCGAAACATTAACTCTGTGTCTTCGTCTTCACAGGTGCTGCCAGACGTGCTGGGTTTCTCCAGAAGAGAAATGCACAGAACAAATTTTGAATAAAACGAGGAGATGTAGGTGTCGGAAGTTTGAAACAAAAACAAACATTTCTGAAGAAACTGCGGAGTTCTTCAGAAGGGTCACCAAACTGGAATCAATGGCTGTGCTTCATTCCAGTGATGCTGTCAAACCTGTTAAGTTTCTACATCAATTTTGTTTTTGAACAAGTTTCAAAGACGTGTGTTAAAGCTGCACAAATGCTCTGTCTGACATGGAGCCCATACATCGGGAAGCAACCAACAGCAAAAGCTGAACAACATAAGGCTGTTATCACCGACTGTATCAAACTCATGGTCAGAGAGAAGAACAGGAGGAAACTCACTCACTTTAAAAATACAGAATAGGTCAATACTGGAAGGGAATCGATTCAGATGAATATGTGAGAGGATTTTGGAGAATGTGACACATTGGAGGAGTGACAACATGGAAAGACCCTCAGAAGAATGAGAACATTAAAATTGAAGTGTTATCACATCAGAAATCAGAGTAGGTCACCGAATATAAACTAGTGGGTGAATGGGAATTTGATTGAATTAGGGAATAGGTAGCAGAATTGTATTGCAGAAATTTCAACTCAAAATTGGAGATCCATGTGAAACGAGAGACCACAGCAGCAACAGAATTGTATTCAATCACATTCCATAACCTCATACCTGTGAAATCCTCACACTCTACCATTATCATCAAGCTGAGCTATAGTGCAGTGATGATTGTGGGTGAAATTGACCAGGATCAGCAGCACGTGTATATAACAATGATGACAACCAAGTGAAGCTTGGCTACTTGCATGCAAAACAGTAGAACTAACATCCGATACAGACGGTGAAATGATCCCAAGACAAACAGATCAGCATAGGCTCTGCAGTCCTCCCACACACGGTCATAAATAGTGATGGCCTATTAAACAACACACTGGAGGTGGATGCTTCACAAATATCCCCATTGCCATGAAGGAATAACACAGCACATTTGTTGTAAACTACAAAGTACCATCTTTCGTGAAAAACACTGAGCAGATCATCTCATCCTTGTCATGATGTCCACAGAATCACAGATGCCAGACTACAACCAATTTGATTCACTTGACGTGACACTAAGAAACAGCTAACACAGTAGATATGACAAAGACAATAGGCCATGACACCATTCCTGCGATGGGGCTAAAGATTTGTTCTGTACAACAAGCCATGCCCCTGGGGAAGCTGTTTCATTCCAATCCAACTCTGACACCTCCCTGGTAATGTGCAAAATTGCTCAACTGTGTCTCGTCCCCGAAGAGGAGAATAATTACAATCTGACCAATTGTCACCACCCCTCGGTCCCATTGCAAGAGTCAAATTGGTAGAAATTTTCTTTGACAAAGCTGTCAAAAAGCACTTACACAGAAATAATCTGCTCAGTGTGGTTTCCTTTCAGTCCACATGTGGAGATGGTGCTGTTGTGGAAATGTCCCTGGTTCTAGACCAGGCTCATGCTCTGGCAACTAGCGGAAATTAAAAAAAAAATCATAAAATGTCAAGAGCTAAACATCAATTTACTTCACCAAAGTGAATCTTGCATCCTGTCCTGGTCTGGTTTAATAGTGATTCCAGGCAGACAGACATGTGATCAACTTTTAAATGCTCTCTGAAATGTCAAGCAAAACATTCAAAGGTTTCAAACAACTCCAAGATCTTAAAGGATAAATCCAGACAGAACACTGAGCACCAGCCTAGGTATCTGAAACCAGAATGGAAGACCCAGCCCTAATAACTCTGCAGCTTGTGACAACATTGACCAAGCTTTTCCACAGACTGCACAGTTAAAGGAGAAGGTTCAGGCCATTCGGCCCATTCAGCACTCGCCCCATTCCAGGCCACAGCTGAACATCGCCTCAATGCATTTTGTGGATCTCCCTTCATGCAATTAATTATAGAATGAAATAATATAAAATAGGAACAGCAGTCGCCCTTTCGATCCATTGAATTTGCTCGTCTATTCAATATAATGATGGCTGTTCCTTTATCTCGACACAATAGTCCTGCTCTCTCCTTATCCCTTTAGTTTCCATAAACCCATTGACTTGATTCAAATTAACATGCAGTGCCTTGGCTTCCAGAGCCTGACGTGGTAGCAATTCCCCAGGTTCAGCAGTCTCTGAGTACAGACATTTATTCTCCTCTCAATGTATGTGCCTACACCTAAGACTGTAGCCCCTTCTTTTTGACATCCCAGGCAGGGAATTATCATCCTTTCTTCTGTTTTGTCATGCCCTGACAGAGTTTTACATGTTTCACTGAGATCTCCATACATTTTCCGAAACCTCATTACCCAGTCAACCCAAACTCTGCTCACACAACAAACCTGTCACCTAAAGGATCAGTCTGGTCATTCTTTACTGCATCCCTGTAGAACACGTCTGTCCTAGATGAGGTACAGAGACCAAAACTGGCCTCAATACTCCAGAATATTGGAGATGAGGTCTCACCTGTATAGCCACAACAAGACAACCTTCCTCCTGTACAAGATTCTGTACGCATCTCATTTATCCTGTAATATTCTCTGACAGTCCCTTATGCTTTCCACCAATCTTCGTGTCATCTGCAAACTTGTTGATCATACCAACAGTTCCCACTTCCAGATCATTTATGTATATTACAAACAACAGTGGCCCCAATACTGATCCCTGTGGAACACCATTGGTCACTTTTCTCCATTTCGAGAAACTCCCTTCAACTTCTACTCTCTGTCTCCTGTTGCTCAACCAGTTCTTTATCCACCTAGCTCGAACACCCTGCACACAATGTGACTTCACTTTCTCCATTAGTCTACAGTGGGGAACCTCATCAAACGCTTTATTAAAGTCCATGTATATGACATCAACAGCCCTTCCTTCATCTATCAACTTTTTCACTTCCTCAAAGTTGATAAAGCATGATCACCCCTGCACAAAACCATGTTGCCTATCACTGATAAACCCATTCTTTTCTAAATATAAATAGATCCTATCCCTCAGTACCTTCTCCAGCAACTTTCCCACCACCGACGTCAGGCTCCCTCGTCAGTACTTACCTGGAATATCCCTATTATCCTTCTTGTACAGGGGGACAACATGAGCAACCCTCCAGTCCTCCGGCACTTCAGCTGTATTTAAGGGTGCCACAAAGATATCTGTCAGGGCCCCAGCTATTTCCTCTCTCACCTCCCTCAGCAACCTGGGATAGATTTCATCCGGTCCTGGGGATTTGTCCACCTTAATAACTTTTTGTCTATCCAATACCTTCCCTACTTATGTCAACATGATCCAGACTAATCAAACTTCTTTCTCTAATCTCAACATTCATCATGTTCCTCTCCTTGGTGAACACTGATGCAAAGTAATCATTCAGAATCTCACCCATTCTCTCAGGTTCGACACACAGCCTTCCTTTGTTATCCTTTAGTGGACCAACCCTTTCTCTAGTTACCCGCTTGCTTCTTATACAAGAATAAAATGCTTTGGGATTCCCCTTAATTCTGCTCGCTAAAGCTATTTCATCACCCCTTTTAGCCCACTTGATTCCTCATTTAAATCTTGTCCTATTCTTATGATTTTCTTCCAGGGACCTTTCTGTTCTTAGCTGCCTAGACCTTATGTATGATTTCCTTTTCCTCTTGGCTAGTCGCCCAATTTCTCCTGTCATCCACGGTTCACAAATCTTGCCCTTCCTATCTTTTGCCTTCAAAGGGACATGCACTGTCTTTAACCTATCTTTGAAAACTTCCCACATCTCAAATGTGGACTTCCCTTCAAATAGCTGTGTCCAATCCACATTTCCCAGCTCCCATCTAATTTTGATATGATTGGCCTTGGCCCAGTTCAGTACTCTTCCCATAGGACTACTCTCTTCTTTATCTCCGAGTATTCTAAAACTTACAGAATTGTGGTCCCAAAGAAATCCCCCAAAACAACTTCTACCACCTGTCCTGGCTCGTTCCCCAGTACCAGGTCCAATATGGCCCCTTCCCTTGTCGGACTATTGGCAAACTGCTCTAGAAAACTCTCCTGGACGCTTCTTACAAATTCTACCCCATCTAGATCTCTGACATTAAGTGTATCCCAGTCAATATTGGGAAAATTAAAATCTCCCATCACTACTACCCTATTGCCTCTATGTCTTTCCATAATTTGTTTACCTATTTGTTCTTCAACCTCACGCTTACTCTTGGGAGCCTGTAATACAGCCCCAACAATGTAACTGCACCCTTCTTATTTCTCAGTTCCACCCATAATGCCTCACTACCCAAGCCCTCCATAGTGTGCTCCTTTAACACTTAATACCTTGATATCGTCCTTGACCAGCAATGCAACTCCACCCCCCTCTTACTTCCCTCCCTGTCCTGTCTGAAGCATCTATATCCTGGAACATTTAATTGCCAATCATCATGCCCTTCCTTCAACTAAGTCTCTCTGATTGCAATAACATCATACACCCAGGCACCAATCCAAACCCTAAGTTCATTTTCCTTACACATTATACTCTTTGCATTAAAGTAGATGTATTTCATACCATCAGTTTTTTTGCGCTCTTCGGCTCTCTGTCTACTCTTCCCTTTATTAATGCTGTCTTCATCATTCTTACAGTCTCCAGCCTCCACCTCACTATCTACTTGTTTTCTCTTCTGGTTCCCTGTCCCCTGCCACATTAGTTTCAAACCTCCCCAACAGCAGTAGCAAAAAACTCCCCCAAGGACATTGACTCCAATCTGGTTCAGATGTATACCATCCCTTTTGTAATACCACCTTTCCCAGAACTGGTCTCAATGTCCAACAAATCTGAAGCCCTGCCTCCTACACCATCTCCCAAGCCACATGTTCATCCTGCCTATTTTTTCATTTCGACACTGGCTGGCACGTGGCACTGGTAGTAATCCTGAGATCACTACCTTTGAGGTCCTCCTCTTTAACATCTCTCCAGCTTCCTGAATTCTTCTTTCAGGACCTCATCTCATTTTCTACTTATATCTTTGGTGCCTATATGCACCAAAACAACTGGCTGTTCACCCTCCCCTTTTAGAATGCTCTGCAGCCAATCGGTGACATCCCTGACCCGAGCACCTGGGAGGCAACATACCATTTCCAGTTTAGAAATCACACACTTTAGGGCTCAAATTAGACAAAGCTTCCTGCCCGATGTCCAGGCTCATGCAACCCAAGCTCCTCTCCTCGGTCATCTCCTTGTGAACGGAGATCCCCTTCCCAGGTTCAAAACACACACCGGGGCGAGACCTTAACCATAGTTTATCCTACACTCTCCATGGAAATGACCTGAATTGTACTCAGCTTGTTCTCAGCAAATGTTGTAACATTTATTTGGCATCAAAGAATGTTTCTGTGAATTCAGGTCAATCCTAAAGATTAGGGGAAATAGTGGCCTCATAGTCTTATCACGAGGCTGTTTATTCAGAGACTATTAATTCAGAGACTATTAATTCAGAGACCTAGGTAATGTTCTGGGGAGATGGTTTTAAGGCAACAATGGCAGACAATACAATTTTAAATCAATAATAATCTGGAATTCCGATGTTGAATGATAACGATTGTCAGCTGTTGGGAAAAAACCCACTTCGTTCACTCATATCCTTTCAGGAGGGGAATCTGGCATCCTTACCTGGTCTGGGCTTCATCTGATCCACAACAAACTGGTTGACTCTTACCTGCCCTCTGGGCAATTAGGGAAAGGTGGGAAGTATTGGCCTACCTAGCAACACCCAGATCCCTTCTATGAATAAAAGGAAATGGTGCTCCTCATGCAAAGACAACTGCTCCTATTTTAGACCATTCCCTGGGACTGAATATCCCCACACTGAGTCCAGTGTCACAAAAATGAAATTCTGCAAACCGATCCATTTTTGAAGTTAAAAGATCCCTTACCCAATTCAGCATAGTTTCCTGGAGTAGGGAACACCAATGCATAGACTTTTCCACCGCACAGAAAACTGAGGCAAAATAATCTGTCTCCTGCAGATGTGAGAATGGTGATTATTTTCAGATGTACTTATGGAATGTGAGATTTAGTGATTCATTTCCCAGCTCTAACCGTCTTTGCAATGGTGTTCGAGATCTGCCTTTGTGAACATCTGCATTGCATTGGATCCAGAAAAGTTTGCAGTGTTTTCAGAGGAGATTTGTGGAATTTTTTTACTCAACAACAGTGACACAACGATATATTTCCAAGTCAGAATGATTGCTGGCTTGAAAAGGAACTCGCACATGATGGTGTTTCTTTGCATCTGCTGCCCTTGTTCTTCTAGGTTCAGGAGGCCATGGGCTTGCAAGTTGCTGTCAAAAGAGACTTGAAGCGTTACTATTCTGCATTTGTAGGGGTATTTATTGCTGTCATGTGTACCACTGGTAAAGGGAATGACTACAGAACGTGATGCTGAGCACGCCAATGTATCGGCTTTTTGTCCTGTACAATGTCGAGCTGTGTGTGGAAATAGGCCCTTCAGCCCAAAAAGACCCTCTGAAGACGAACACACTTGAACCCATTCCCCTATCTTACTACATTACATTTACCCCTGACTAACGTACCTAGCCTGCACATCCCTGAACATTATGAGGCAATTTAGCATGGTCAATTCAACTAACTGGAACATCTGTGTGACTGAGGGAGAAACCAGAGCACCCGGAGGAAACCCATGCAGACACAGGGAGAATGTGCAAACTCTGTGCTGTGAGGCAGCAGTGCTAACCACTGGTGGCTGCCTCTATGATGCATTCGAGTTGCTGTCAGCCAGATACATGAAAAACATTCTACTCCACCCCTGAGCTATGCTTTCTGGGTGGGGGACATGGATTGGAGAGAAGGCAGGAAGCTCATTAGCTGCAGTAATCAGACATACTCCTGTGGCTGCAGCACTTGTCTGGCTGGAGCAGGTCATTTCCTTGCTAATGGTGAGCCCAGGTTGGTTCCAGTCATACATTCAGTGATAGTAATGTCATCATAAGCCACTGGGAGATTGATAGATTCTCACTTTTTGGTAATGATCATTGCTTGTCGTTTGTGGGGTGTGAATGTTACTTGTCAATTATCAGCCCAAGCTCGATATTACCGTGGCCTGCTTCCATGCTGTAGGGATTATATTCTATTGGTGGCACAGTGGCTCAGTGGTTAGCACTGCTGCCTCATAGCACCAGGAACCCAGGTTCAATTCCAGCCTCAGGCGACTGGCTGTGTGGAGTTTGCACATTCTCCCTGTGTCTGCATAGGGTTCCTCCAGGTGCTCCGGTTTCCTCCAAAGATATGCAGATCAGGTGAATTGGCCATGCTAAATTGCCCATGATGTGAGGTGCATTAGTCAGTGGGAAATGGGTCTGGGTAGGTTATTCCTCTGAGGGTCGGTGTGGACTTGTTGGGCTGAAGGGCCTGTTTCCACACTGTAGGGAATCTAATCTAATACGTGCACAAGTCTTCTTCATTGTCTAAGGAGTAAATGGTGATGAACATTGTGCAATCATGAGAAAGCATCTCTAATTTGGAGGGAAGAGCATTGTTGAGGCAGATGCAGATTTTGGGGCCTAAGATACGACCTTGAAGAATTTCTGCTGAGGTGTCTGATGGTTGAGACGATGGACCTCCAACAGCCATAACCATCTTTACCTGTCATCAGGATGATACCAAAGAGAACTGTGATCTCATTGACTCCAGATTTTCACTCATTTTTGTGTATATGTGTTTATCATTTATGTTTAAGAGCTGAACATTTCTGTTCAGGAGCTAGACATTAGCTGTATAAATAGATGGAACTGACTGAGGAACAGACAATCAATTCTTCTGTAAATGCAAGACAAACAATCCTGAGTTTGGTGCTCTACAGACCGAACATGTTGAGTGTATTGGAAGGTCAGAGGCTATGGTACAAAAATATAGCAATGAGTGAGTCTGGGCTCCCAACAGAATCTGAATGTTTATCATGACCACACTAAATAAAAGGAGATGCTCACAACTCTGAAAATTAGATTGGTTGGCTGTGTTAGTGACAAAGGGTACACAGCTGTATAGAGAGGATAACTGATCAGAGAGACTGCAACTCGCGTTCATGAACTGGAATTGTCATACAGAGTTAGAACAGCCAGTAATGGGAGGGGCTTGTAAAATATTCTGTATTCTGTACTGTTAATTCGAAGTCCAATTAGGTTAGGAATCACTGTGATAATATTGCAGGTACTAAAGTTAGGTTATATTTGTCAACACAAACATTTTTATTCCAGCTACTATATGTATTTGTTAAAATTTTATATGTTGCCTTAAAACTGATTGACGCAAAATCTCTTCCTTCCAAGGAGAAGCAGCGATCTCTGGAAAATTAACTGTGGAAAGACTATGAATTACTGATTCAAAAATTGTTCATCTAAATCAAATCAGATGAATCTAGCTATGTCCCACAAAGTGTCCTATTCCTGCTGGAAGATTAGTCAGCACCAAAAATATGATTTGAGTCAATATAATATGTATATCGGGCATTTAACTAAAGTAACATTGTTGCTCTGCAATTTTCCTTCTAAAAAATATCACATCTATTTATCTCCATTGGGACATTTCACTTTGTAAACTTAACACTAAACATGCAACCAACTCTGAAGATTTTCCCATTTGCTATCCATTTTATAATTACTAACTCCATTGACTGGAATCCCTCCCTAATGAAATTGTGGGTTAACCCACTGCAGATGGACTACAGCAGATGAAGAGGCAGCTCACCACCACCTTCTCAAGGGCAACTTAGGGATGGGCAATAACTGCTGGCCAGCCAGCACCACCCACATCCCACAAATGAATTAAAAAGGCAGCTCCATCAGAGGAACAGAACAGAGGAATGTAATATAAACGAAGCACTGCATGGTTCATGTCGCCATGGTCCTAGTTCCCACTGCGGCCAGGTATTCCATTTCATTCAGTTCCCCACAAACAGTAAATTCTATATTTAAAGATACTCCTCCTTGGACAAGACTACTCGGGTAAGATGTTCTACGCCAGTCAGTGTAATTTTACTTTGAGAGATTCTCCCAGTGATACTTTGTGGCCTATACCTGCTTGTACCAAAATGACCCATGCCCACTTACACAAAATGGATTCCAGTCCCATTAATGAAAGGATGATTGTCCCAGTAAGACCCAATTCATGGACCAGCCAAGTTAACTCCCTAAGCAGCTGCACTTACAACAGCTAAAGTTAGTTCATAGTAAACGGTTGCTTCTCTAAAATTACTTGCAATATTAAGCAATAGGTTCTCACTAAAGGTTCTTCAAATAATCATAGAGGTAGCTTTCAATATAAAGCATAATTAGATACACATATAACTAAAGGAAATATAAGCATGAGAAATAACATTTAAGCATAGATGTGAAAGTTAAGTAGCCTCAAGAAATGTCCTCCCTTATGCCCTGAACAAAATAGATTGTTCACAGCCCATTAATCACAAAGTGCTCACAGGAGAAGTGGCTGTATAACTTTACACTTAATGACCAACTTTATAACAGAAATCAATAGTACAACTCTCCTAGCAAGTATTCAAATCTAACAGTCTTTTGTATTCTTACAAATATAATTAGAATAGTGGGAAATATAAGAGGAATACTAGAATTTAAGCTATCCTTAGACATAATCCAACCTGAGACAGATCCAAAGAAATATAGCCAGTAAGTTTGGAAAGTAAATTATTAGGAAGCTGAGGAAGATCCCAAGGCCCAGAGATTATAGTGTCTGGTAAACACCAAAAGATCTTGGGAATTTGGGGCGATTTATAGGGATACCTGTTATTAATTAGGCTTCTCTTGGGATTGGGTATGCGGAGTAAGAAGGAAGGACATAGCGACCATGTTGTATTTGATTATTGTAACTCAAACACAGTGGGCGGCACGGTGGCACAGTGGTTAGCACTGCTGCCTCACAGCACCAGAGACCTGGGTTCAATTCCCGCCTCAGGCGACTGACAGTGTGGAGTTTGCACATTCTCCCCGTGTCTGCGTGGGTTTCCTCCGGGTGCTCCGGTTTCCTCCCACAGTCCAAAGATGTGCAGGTCAGGTGAATTGGCCATGCTAAATTGCCCGTAGTGTTAGGTAAGGGGTAGATGTAGGGGTATGGGTGGGTTGCGCTTCGGCGGGGCGGTGTGGACTTGTTGGGCCGAAGGGCCTGTTTCCACACTGTAAGTAATCTAATCTAATCAAACTGAACAAAAATGCTGTGTTTCCCTGCAAAGATCAGCATGTGTCATTGACCGGTCTTCCGATCTGATCCAAAGATGAAACAAATAATCATGTTTGTACATCAAGGCCAGATTCAGGGAAGATCCTTTGGCCCTCTCCCTGCATTAACCGGATTCTGCTTGAATAAATGTCTTCTCCTTGCCTGAATCCTTCCTTCCTCCTGAGTCTTCAATCCCAGTCGGAGCTAACACTTTTACAAACTTGGACACTGAGGTTAGTTATTCCCCTTTGGCTAGGAACCCACACTCAGTAAAATTCAAATTGAAAGATGCTCACTGAATCACATTTTACCATTAGAATCAGATGTTCCCTTCAGGCTATTGACCCACATGTTCTACAGTGAAAGATATTCCCATTAATATTTATGATTGAGGTATTATTAGTGCTCTGAACTTACTACAACGCTGCATTTATAGGTACCCGAGAAAAGCAAGAATACCTGGTCACGAGTTCCTATTTCAGCAGTTAGCCACATTCAGTATAATTCTACAATGACACATTCTCCCAGCAACATGAGACCACAGCAACCAGAGGGTCCAGCCTGAGGTCCGTGATTCCCATTCAGTACAATTCCATGATCAGAGGGATTCCTGGAGATCTGGATCAACATTAAACAATATTCTAGTCAATCACTGGATTATGCAGAGTGCCTGTGAGTTCCAGACAAAAGGTCGCTTAATCTCATTTGAGGAAGTAGATTAGATTACTTACAGTGAGGAAACAGGCCCTTCGGCCCAACAAGTCCACACCAACCCACCGAGACCCATTCCCCTAAACCTAACACTACAGGCAATTTAACATGGCCGATTCACCTAACCTGCACATTTTTGGACTGTGGGAGGAAACCCACGCAGACACAGGGAGAATGTGCAAACTCCATACAGTCAGTCGCCTGAGGCAGGAATTGAACCCAGGTCTCTAGCGCTGTGAGGCAGCAGTTCTAACCACTGTGCCACGGTGCCACCCATAGCGTTAGCTTGGAAATGTTAACTGTGTCCATTAACATTTCACATTAGGAACTCATACTGCCCCAGTCCAGTGTCCAGTGAATCAAGGGTTAAATGTATCCATCATGCACAGCAATGGATCATCTTTCAGGCAGCACTTGACATCAGTGAGTAGGAGCCTCTGGAGAAGTAAAGACTGAACTTCAGAGAAGAATAAAAGACTCCAGCAGAGCCCATTACAGAATGCTAGTGTCCCACAACACTCTGTCTTCTGCACTGTACTCACCTCTGCGGATTATGGCAATAACACATGCTCTCTGAAAGTCTTATTGGCTAGCAAGTGAAATTTGTTTGATGTCTTGCCTCCCAACATTCCAACAACTGCATGTTCCTCAACTGAACTATCTTGGACTTGAAGAGACAGGTCATTCTTGCATCAGAGAGTGTGATCCACTGTGTTACTCCCCGATGTAAAACCCACTGAGCCAGCTATGTCCCAGCCAGCAGTGTTGATGCAGCAGCCCTGATATTTACAATGTACTGTGGGAATGTTCAGCTCAGTGTTACGGTTACTGCAAACATTTTTAAACTTCCAAGTGCTTGCTGGCAACAACAATTCCCTTCAATGTTACCTCAGTCCCACCACAACATAACTTCCATCCCCCAATTGTCACAAATCATTCTGGGGTTACTCAGCACCGAAATGTGACTTCCAATAAACCACCGCACCTTGATATGGGTAATCGACATGGAAATTTCCATCCAAGCTGAGGGAGCTGAACACACTGAAATGCCCTGTGTGGGATCAGTTCCCTGAATGATCATCTTCAACCAGCACAGGGTCTAGTCATGAACAATTTCCCACAAAGTGAACACAGTCAACATTGTCACCCACACCCACATCCCAATTAACCAGAGTGCAAGGAAGATGTGACACATTTCTCAGGGACAGATTAATATAACTACAGCAAGTCACATTTTAACTGTTGGAAGCTGCATATTTATACAAATATGTCTCTGTGGTGTGAACCATAATCCCTATTCGGACAGATATTCTGTGTGACAATCTTTGCAAAGATGTCCCACACCATGAGGCAAAGAGCATCATGCAAATCAGGGTTGACAGATGATTCATATGTTTTTAGCAGTGAGCTGCTGATGGACTGTGAATCCACTGGTGACCCTGATATAGTATTCAACTCACTGAGCCCCTCACTGATAAACATTACATTAACTGGGGGTCACAACAGCAGGAGTGACTTTCCCTGCACTGTTGGACAAGCACATGGACGGCAGTAAATTGAGGGGCGTGTAGGTTAGGTTGGTCTTAAATGAAGATAAATACTCAGCACAACATTGTGGTCCAAAGGGCCCATACTGTGCTGTACTGTTCTACATGACAAGGTGGAAATAAGCAGAATGTTTCTCTGGCTGTCTACACCATTCAAGGCAAATAATGGCGAGGTAAGGGACAGACCATTGACTGACAAAATAGCAAGGAAAACTACTGGCAGGCAAGGTTAGGTAGAATCGTCAGATCTTCTATAAGTCTGTCAAGTGGAAGACAATAACTATGCAACAGGTAAGACCCATTAGGGACTTACCAAGTTGCATTCAAAATCAAATTAATTGCAGAAGACAGAGTATGGTGGTACAAGGTTGGCTGTGTGACTGGAGACCAGTGTCTGGTGGTGTACCACAGGGATCAGTGCTGTGTCCCTTATTATTAATGGTATTCATCAACGATGTAGATGTGGATGGGGAGGGGGTGGGGACAGTGTGATAAGTAAATTTGGGTTTGACACAAAGATTGGTTGGTTGGTTGGTGGTGGGGAGGAAGATTTTATTTTGCAGGTAGCTATGATAGAATGGTAAGGTGGATAGATCATTTTCAGATGGAATCTAACCCTGATAAATATGAAGTGTTGCACTTTGGAAGACGGAACCAAACAGAGGAGTACTCAATGAATGGCAGCATACTATGAAACTCAGAACCCACAGATCCCTCAATGGACTGGACATACTAGTTAGTGATTTACGAAGGCTTCGGCGATCAGCGGCATCGCCTTATTTCATTCAGGCATAGTTTATAAGAGCTATACAGGCCTTTGGTTAGGCCAAGATAGAATATTGTGTGCAGTTCTAAAAGCCACATTACTGGAAGGACGTGATTGCCCTAGAGGGGGGTGCAGAGGAGATTCACCAGGATGTTCCCAGGGATGAAGCATATCAGCTATGTAGAGAGGTTGGATAAGGTCGGGTGGTTTGCCTTGGAGCAGAGGAAGTTGAGTGGTAGGTAATTAGGGTATATTAGCTTCTGAGTGGCCTGAACAAGGTGAATAGACAACAGCTGTCACTTTTAGTCAGAGGGTCAGAAACAGAGGAGCACACTATTAAAGTGAAGGGTTCGAGGTTTAAAGAGGTTTTGAGGACTGTTTTTCACCCAGAGGGTGTGATAGTCTGAAATGCACTTCTTGAGAGTTTATTTGACAGAATGGAAGCAGTATTGATGATTCTGTGGATGTCGAAAAGAAGGAGTTACAGTCTTAGGTATTAGCAGGCCATTCTCTATTGAGATGAGGCTAAATGTCTTCAATCAGAGAATGGTGAACCTGGGAATTCACTACAACATAAGGTTGTGGAAGCCAAGGCACTGAATGTAAATTAGAATCAAGAAGATGGCTTTATTGAAACTAAAGGGATGGGGAGAGAACAGGAATATGGTGTGGAGATAAAGGAGCAGCCATCATTATATTGAATAAGAGAGTATGTTTGATGAAATGGCAACTGCAGGTACCTAGATTAGATCTTTTCTTTCAATAATTAATCACATTAAGGGATATACACAAAGTGCATTCAGCCGTGACCTGGAATGGGCGAATGTGGATTGGGTTGAATGGCCTGATCCATTTCCGTTTACTGTGAGTCTGTGGGAAAGCCCTGTCAATGTTGTCACAAGCTCTTGGATGTTAGGAAGGACACCTCTACGGAGTCGATAGGGCTGGGTTTTCTGTTCTCTTTTCAGATACCTAGGCTGTTGCTGGGCGTTCTGTCCAGTTTTATCCTTTAAGACCTCGGAGTTGTTTGAAACTATTGAATGTTTTGCTTGATCGTTTCAGAGAGCATTGAAGAGTTAATAGAACATAGAACATAGAACATAGAACATAGAACAATACAGCACAGAACAGGCCCTTCAGCCCACGATGTTGTGCCGAACTTCTAACCTAGATTAAGCACCCATCCATGTACCTATCCAAATGCCGCTTAAAGGTCGCCAATGATTCTGACTCTACCACTCCCACGGGCAGCGCATTCCATGCCCCCACCACTCTCTGGGTAAAGAACCCACCCCTGACATCTCCCCTATACCTTCCACCCTTCACCTTAAATTTATGTCCCCTTGTAACACTCTGTTGTACCCGGGGAAAAAGTGACATGGTTGTGTGTCTGGAGCCACGATTAAGCCAGACCAAGAAAAGACAGATTTATTTCCTGAAAGTTCTTTGGTGAATGAAATTGATGTTTCGATCTCAACATTTTATGATTCCTTTTAAATCTCCACCAGCTGCCAGAGCATTAGTCTGGTCTGAATGAGTTAGACAGTGACATTTCCACAACACCACGGCCACATTCAAACCAATTAGAAACCACACTGAGCAAATTATATCGGTGTAAATGCTTTTTGACGACTCTGTCAAAGAGAACTTCCATCAATTTGACTACTCAAAGGAACTGAGGGGTGGCAATTGGGCAGATTGTAATTATTCTCCTCTTAGGGGACTGTACGTAGTTGAGTAATTTTCCATATTGTCAGGATGATGTCAGAGTTGGAGCTGGAATGAAACAGCTTCGTCAAGGACACGGCTTGTTGTGCAACACAAGTCTTCAGCCCCATTGCAGGAATGGTATCCTGGCCCATTGCCTTTGTCATGTCCATTACATTCGACTGTTTCTTGATGTCACGTGCAGCGAATCAAATTGGTTCATGACAGGAATCTGTGGTTCTGTGGACATCATGACGAGGGTGAACTGGATCTTTGATACAATACTTCGGATGAAAGATGGTGCAGATATTGCCATCTTATGGTGTGCATTGACGTGCTGCGTTCTTCCTTCATGACAATGAGGGTATTTGTGAAGCATAAACCTCCAATGAGTTGTTTAATAATCCATCACTATTTATGGTGGATGTTGGAGGAATGCAGGTCATTCCATCCCATCTATAGATGGTAATGCTGTTGATTGGAATGCAAGCAACCAAGCTTCACCAGGTTGTCAATAGTATAAGATGTGCGTGGTGCTGATCTTTGGAATGTTCACCCACATTCATTGCTGCACCAGAGCTCAGCTTGATTGTAATGATAGAGTGTGGGGATTTCCTAGGTATGAGGCCACAGAATGTGGTTGAATACTATTCTGTTGCTGCTGTGATCTCTCGCTTCACATAGATGGCCAGTTTCGAGCTGAAAGTTCTGCAATGCAATTCTGTTGCCTATTCCATGATCCACACCAAATCCATCAGCCTTGTGTTCAGTGATCTGCTTTGGTTTCTGATGTGGTTACACTTCAGTTTTAATGTTCTCATTCTTCCGAGGGTATCTCCATGGTGTCACACCTTCAATGTGTCACATTTGCAAAAAATCCATTAACATAGTTATCTGAATCTTTTCCCTTCCGATATTGATCTAGTCTGTTTTTCAAAGTGAATAAGTTTCCCTCTGTTCTTGTCCCTGGACATGAGATTTGTACAGTCGGTAATACCAGCCTTATGTTGTTCAGAAACAATGAAAGGGTGCAGCTGGTGTGGATGATCACTTGCCCAGGGTATGGCATCCATATCAGACAGAAACTTTCAGCAACTTTGACACAAACTTTGAAACTTGATCAAAAACAGAAATTGATGGAGAAACTAAGCAGGTCTGGCAGCACGTGTGGAAAGAAGCAGAGTTATCGATACGGGTCCAGTAACTCATCTTCAGAGCTCTCCAGATTCTCCAGAAATACTTGCTTTGATTTCAAACTTCCAACATCCATATCTCCTCATTTTTTACCGAATTTGTTGTGTGCCTTTCTCTTCTGGAGAAACTCAGCAAGTCTGGCAGCACCTGTGAAGACAGTGAAACAGAGGGAATGTTTTGAGCTAAAGAGTGGCATTTCTTCAGAAATGAAAGGGATTGGAAACTGGGCTTTTTAATACTTTGACAGAGGCCGAGGAGGGTTAACGGAACAGGCTGAGGCCCAGTGCAATAGACAAATAGGCTTTAATTGTGGTGAAAGTGAAACAAATGGAAAATGGCTGTAAATTAAAGCGCAATTGGGTTGTCTCTATTGCGTGCAAGATAAACAAGAAAAGATAAACAAGGTCGTTGGGAGACTGTGAGGAAGAATGTATGGGAAATGGAGAAATATCAGAATAGGGTTAGGCTGTGAAATTATGGAATTGAATATTAAGCCCTTCAGGCAGTAATGTACCAAAGTGTCAAGTGAGGTGTTACTCGAGCTTGTGTGGTGCTTCATTGAAACATTACAGCAGCCCAGGTCTGAAATGTTAGCATGAGAGCAAGGTAGGTGATTGAAATGGGAAGGTCAGCATTATTCCGAGACACAGCGCGGAAGTGTATCTCAAAGCCGTCTCTGTTTGGTCTCACCAATGTAAAGGAGATTGCATTGTGTCGCAATAACAAGATACTGGATTTAAAGAGTACAAGTGAAATTTAGGGTGTAGGTTTGCTCGCTGAGCTGTAGGTTTGATGTTTCATTACCTGGCGAAGTAACATCATCAGTGGCGACCTCCAAGTGAAGCGAAGCTGTTGTCTCCTGTTTTCTATTCATACCTTTCTCCTGGATGGGGTTCCTGGGGTTTGTGGTGATGCCATTTCCTGTCCGTTTTCTAAGGGGTTGATAGATAGCATCTAGATCTATGTGTTTGTTTATGGTGTTGTGGTTGGAGTGTCAGGCCTCTAGGAATTCTCTGGCATGTCTTTGCTTAGCCTGTCCCAGGATAGAAGTGTTGACAACAACGACAAACACAGATAAATAAAAATCAGGACCTGGAGAAAAAACTTGACAAACTCACAAAAAAAGACAAAACCGAGAACACAGGGGCAAGGATAAAGAGCTTATCAGACCAGACCCTATCAGGCACAGAAAAAGCAGCACCAGTAAAAGGATTAAATTTCAATTGCCGAGATGCTGACAAGAAGGATTTCCTTGTGGCATTGGAAACCACATTGAAGGACAACAAGCTCATGGAAGAAACACAACAAACTGTCAGACAGACAGTTGCATCTACTCTGAGCCGAAAGAGGGAAGGAAACAAACTGAACACACAAGAAAAGAAAGCCCTAGAAAACCTCAAAAAAGACAAAAACATCGTTATATTACCTGCAGACAAAGGTCAGTTCACAGTCATCCTGAACAGAAGGGACGACATAGAGAAAGCCAACGCACTACTCGCAGACACCAACACCTACCAACAGGTGGCACTAGACCTGACCCCCCACAACTAGGAAACAAAATTACATATCTCCGAAGAAAATTACACAATTCTGGATAATTAAACAAGACAGAAATCCAGAAAATGAAACCCGACGGGACCAACACCCCACGATTCTACGGACTACCAAAATCCATAAACCAGGAGCCCCGCTCAGACCCATAGCCTCACTACCCGGAACACCGACTTTCAGACTGGCCAAAGAACTACACGCAAGACTGAAATACCTAGTAGAAGAGACACAGCCCTCCATCCACTCCACCCCTAGGAATTCCTAAAAATCATCAAAAACACCAAAATAGAGTAAGACGAAGCAACGATCTCATTCCACGTAACAGCACTGTTCACTTCCACCAACATTGACCTGGCAAAGGAAACACTTACCACACTTTTAGAAGAGACCATCACACACACGCCAACCACCATCAATCACATTACTAACGAAAACATCATGAAGCTAGTGGACCTGTGCCTCACCACCCACTTCACCTTCAACAACATAGTCTACAAACAAACCAACAGTACACCCATGGGATCTCCGCTATCAGGATTCATAGCAGAAGCAGTAATGCAAAGACTAGAACAAACAGCCCTACCAACCATCAAACCAAAAATCTGGGTTCGCTACGTAGATGACACCTTTGTTATCACAAAACGAAACAAGATAGAAGAGACATTTAACATAATCAACAACACCCTCACAGGCATAAAGTTCACCAAGGAGGAAGAAACCAACAACAAACTCGCATTCCTCAACGTCACAGTCGAAAAAAAGGACAACGGAGAACTACAAACCTGCGTATACAGAAAACCGACAAACACTGACCAAATACTTAACTACAACAGCAACCATCCCAACACACACAAACGAAGCTGTATCAGAACACTATTCCAACGAGCCACGACACACTGCAGCACAGATGAACTTCGGAAAACAGAGGAGAACCACCTATACAACGTATTCAAGAAGAACGGATACTCAAATAATACAGTGCGCAGATTCCTCAAGAACAAACCACGACAAGCAGACCAAACAAAGCCAGAAACCCTAACCACTTTACCTTACATCAAAGAAGTTTCAGAAATGACAGCCAGACTACTAAGACCCCTCGGAATCCTAGTAGCACACAAACCCACCAACACTCTCAAACAAAAACTAACAAACTTAAAAGACCCAGTACAACCCATGGACAAAACCAACGTCATCTACAAAATTCCATGCAAAGACTGCCACAGACACTACGTAGGACAAACAGGAAGAATATTAGCCACCAGGATACACGAACACCAGCTAGCCACAAAAAGACACGACCCTTTGTCCCTCATAGCCCTACACACGGATAAAAAAAAAACACCATTTCAACTGGGACAACATATCTATCCCGGGACAGGCTAAGCAAAGACATGCCAGAGAATTCCTCGAGGCCTGGCACTGCAACCACAACGCCATAAACAAACACATAGATCTAGATGCCATCTATCAACCCCTCAGAAAACAAACAGGAAATGACATCACCACAAACCCCAGGAACCCCATCCAGGAGAAAGATATAAATAGAAAGTAGGAGACAACAGCTTCGCTTCACTGGGAGATCGCCACTGATGATGTTACCTAGCCAGGTAATGAAACGTCTGGATATCAAACTTGCAGCTCAGCGAGCAAACCTACACCCTAAACCTCAATGTGAGCTACAAACCCTCACAAACCTTGCAAAATACAAGTGAAGTGTTGCTTCACCTGGAAGGTGTGCTTGGGATCTTGGTCAGTGAGGAAGGAAGAGGTGAATGGCCAAGTGTTGCAGCTTCTGCATTTGTATGGGAAGGAGCTATGGGGGAGTGGGGAAGTGTTCGGTGATGGAGGATATGACAGACAGAACGGTCCCTGTGAAATGCTGATCGTGGACTGAGGGGGAAGATGTGTTTGATGGTGCTGTCCACCTGGTGGTGCTGAAAGTGGTCGAGGATGATTCTTTGAGTGTGGATTCGAGAGCAGTGGAAAGTGAGAACAAGGGGATTTCTATCATTGTTCTGGAACAGAGGGGAAGGGGGTGAAGACAGCAGCACGGAAGATGGGTCAGTCACAGCTGAAGGTCCTGTCAATCAGTATTGGGGGTATTTCTCATTTGAGTGAAAGAGGAGGTCATGTAGGTTCCTTCCCACTGGAAAGTGGCATTACCAAACAGAAATAACACAGACGGAGGCAGCAGGAGGACAGAGTCACTCTCGGCCACATGTGAAGGTTCCCGCTGAATCATTGAAAAGAGCTTGGCATCTCAACTGCAGATTTTTGTCTTCCATCTTGTCGAAAGCGAGATGTGAAAATAGAGCCAGAGGAAGGTCAGTGGATGGACAGTGGCAGACAGTTTAAAAACAAATTTATAACACTCAGTAATGATTGTGTTTCTATTCTGAAAGGACTCGATAAGATGGTAAACCGCCCATAGTTCACAACCGTTGTCAAGAATACGACTCAATAACAAACTAAAGAGTTCAAACCAGATTTGGGATGCTTATTTTTGGAACTAGAGGCAGGTGATATAAAGAGAGAAAAGGAAGAAAATTATTATGAAAGTACATTTGCAAGAAATATTTAAAAAGCAAGAAGAGGGTTTCTGTATAAACAAAAAATAGTTTAATATGAGTGTGCAATCCTTGGAATAAAGAAAGTCAGGAAAGTATATATGGAACACCTGTAGGATGTGACTGGGGAATTGGTTACAGGGAACAGGCAGAGAAGTTAAATAACAGGGAAAACACCCAAGTGTTTTGTCACAGAGTGACTGGTGACATTGTTTGAAATATTCCACAACTCTCTGGATCGCAGGGGTGTTCCAACAAAACTGGAGAATCTCCAATGTGGTGCCAGTCTTCAAGAAAGGATTGAGACAGAAAGCAGGAACCTATTGGCCATTTCGCCTGACAATTATTACTGGGAATCCGCTAGAGTCCATTATTTCAGAAGCAATTGCAGGATTTTGTGAAAGGGAAATTCTGGTTTGCCCTGTAAAATCATACACAATTTTTCCGTAAATCACTGCGAACATAACCAGCAGACCTGATAAAGCAGAACAAGTAGACAGTATATTTCCAATCCAGAGACAGAAGGTGTGTGTGTGTGTGTGTGTGTATACATAATTTATATATAAATAGATTTGTGTATGCTATATGTATATGTTTATCATATGTTACAGATAGATAGTTCGGCAGACAGACAGACAGACATAATACATGCATAGTATCGACTGGAGTCCCACAAATATCAGTTCTATAGCATTAATTATTTATCATCGATAGTGATGGTGTGAAGGCGGGGCTGAGTGTAATACATGTCCGAGTTTACAGATGACACAGACATAAGTGGGAGGGCATGTTGCAAAAAGGATGTAAGAAATCTGAAAGGGGATGTGGATAAGGTCAGTGAGCAGGCAAAGAATGGGCAAGTGGAGTCCATTGAAAGACAGAAGTGTGAGGTCATGCACTTTGGCACTGACAACCAAAAAAGGAAGCTACTATCTACTGGAGAAGACCCTAAACAACCATGCAGTACAAAGGGATTGGGGTGTTCCTGTGTATGACACAGTGGCAAGGTGACATGGTGGTTAGCACTGCTGCCTCACAGCACCAGAGACCCGGGTTCAATCTCTGGCTCAGGCATCTGTCTGTGTGGAGTTTGCACATTCTCCCCGTGTCTGTGTGGGTTTCCTTCAGGTGCTCGGTTTCCTCCCACAGTCTAAAGATGTGCAGGTCAGGTGAATTGGCCATTGTAAATTGCCCATAGTGTTAGGTGAAGGTGTAAATGTAGGGGAATGGGTTGTTCTTCGGAGGGTCGGTGTGGACTTGTTGGGCCGAAGGGCCTGTTTCCACACTGTAAGTAATCTAATCTAACCATAATGTCAACATGCTGATGAAGCAAGTATATAGGTTGTTCATAAGGCCAATTCCTGGGAGGAAAGTGTTGGCTTATCAAGATTGTCTAAATTGGTTATGTAATTATTCATTGTGGAGAAAGTGAGGATTGTAGATACTGGAGTTCACAGTTGCAAAGTGTGGTGCTGGAAAAGCACAGCCGGTCAGGCAGCATCTGAGAAGCAGGAGAACTAAAGTTTCTCAGGATGAAGGGCTTATGCCTGGAATGTTGATTCTCCTGCTCCAATTTTTCATTGCGGTTGAAACGAAAGGGTAATCTTACTGAAATATAGAATACAGAAGTGGCTTGACAAGATTCAAGTTGAGAAGGTGTTTCCACTTCGAGTCATAGAATCATAGAATGTACAGCACAGAAACAAATCCTTCGGTCCAACCAGTCCATGCCAACCAGATATCCCAACCCAATCTAGTCCCACCTGCCAGCACCCGACCATATCCCTCCAAACCCTATTCATATATCCATCTAGATGCCTTTTAAGTGTTGCAATTGTACAGCCTCCACCACTTCCTCTGGCAGTTCATTCCATACACTTACCACCCTCTGTGTGAAAAAGTTGCCCCTTAGGTCTCTTTTATATCTTTCCCCTCTCACCCTAAACCTATGCCCTTGAGTTTTGGGCTCCCCCAGCCCAGAGAAAAGACTTTGTCTATATATCCTATTCATGCCCCTCATGATTTTATAAACCTCTATAAGGTTACCCCTCAGCATTCGATACTCCAGGGAAAACAGCCCCACACTATTTAACCTCTCCCTACAGCTCAAATCCTCCAACCCTGACAACATCCTTCTCAATCTTTTTTGAACCCTTTCAAGTTTCACAACATTTTTCCTGTAGGAAGGAGACCAAAATTGCACGCAATATTCTAACAGTGGCCTAACCAATGTCCTGTACAGCTGCAAAATGACCTCCCAACTCCTGTCCTCAATACTCTGACCAATAAAGGAAAGCATACCCTTCTTGGCATGGTCTGAACTCAGGGACATAGATACAGATTTAAAAGTGAGATGCAAAGAAACATCTTCTCTCAGAAGGTAGTGAATGCCTCGATTTCCCTACACCCAGAGAGTTATGGAGGCTAGATCACTGGAAGTATTTACAGATGTGCTAGATGGGTTTTTGACACATCAGCGAGTTGAGGGAAACAAGGAAGTGGTATTCCCAGGGTGTGAAGGGCCAGAATAGCCTACTCCTGCTCCTAATTCTGACCTTCTTTCATCCTGTTGTTGGGAAGTAACTGGGTATTCTCCTGGAAGTCATGTTACACAAACTTGCACTGGGGGACACCAGAGGATTCGGTTGAGCTAATGCTGGGTGAGATCGGGGGTCTCTATTCACAGTGAATCTGAGTCTCCAGCATGGTGAGCATCCGGAGCTGAAATTGCAGAGCGGGGAAGCCTGTGAAGACGGATTGTGGGTGAGGGATGACATCCTGACCCAGCCTGGATTTTTCAAGTACTTTGTTTCCAAACTACACTGAACCATCAAAGTGGCCTCGATCTGGTCCAGTGTAGTCAGTCTGAAGGGCTGAATGGAGCATCAGAATATTGGACTGTGGAGCACGAGTGGTCCATTCAGCCCTTTGACACTAGTCCAGCAGTAAATAAGATTGTGGCTCATCTCATTGTCATCCCCGCTGCACCTTTCTGTCAGTACCCCATTATTCCTGATTCACCTGATGATGTTGGTAGTCTTTCTGTGGCAGCGAGCCATGTAAATAGAGTTCATAGTTGGAAGGTTGGCTGTCCTGATGGTCTGGGCTGTGCACACCACCCTCTGTAGTTTCCTGTCATCCTGGGCAGAGCAGTTGCCACATCAGGGGAAAGTGAGGACTGTAGATGCTGGAGACAGAGTCGAGATTGTGGTGCTGGAAAAGCACAGCATGTCAGGCAGCATCTGAGAAGTAGGAGAATCGATGTTTCAGGCATAATCCCTTCATCAGGAATGCCTCATTCTCCGGCTCCTCGGATGCTGCTGACCTGCTGTGCTTTTCCAGCACCACGCTGGACAGTTGCAATATCAGGCCGTTATGCACCCAAAAACTACGCTCTCAGTGGTGCATCTGTAGAAGTTGGTCAGGGTCCTTATGGCTATGCTAAATTTCCAGAGCTGCCTGATGGAGGTGAGACTTTGTTGTGCCTTCTTGACTGTTACAACCACATGGGATGATCAGGGCAGGTTGTCAGTTATCATCACTCTGAGGAACTTGGTGCTCTCGATCCTCTTAACTTCTACTCCATGGATGTAGATGGGGGCATGTTCTCCTCTTTCCTTTCTCACATCAATAATTAGTTCTTTATTCTTGCTGACAAAAGAGAGAGATTGTTCTCATTGTACCACATCACCAAATCCTCAATCTCCTTTCTGTATTTCAACTTGTCATTGTCAGTTTTATGTCCTCCAACAGTGGTGTCATCAGCAAACTTACAGATGCTGTTCAGTTGGAATTTTGCAGAAAAATCATGGGAGTGCAGGGAATACGGGGTGGGGGAGGGGGTCGTTCTGCTAAGAATGTAGCCTTGGGAGGGGGCTCCAGTGTTGAGTGTTATTGGGGAGGATGTGCAGTTCCCTATGTTCACTGATTGCTGTCTGTAGGTCAGGAAGCCAAGGGTCCAGTTGCAGAGGGTGGAGCTGAGTCCAAACTCACGGAGTTTTGAGATCAGTCTGGAGGTGATAACGGTGTTAAATGTGGAGCTGTAATCGATGAGCAGGAGTCTGATATAGGTGTCGTTGTTGCCCAGATGATCCAAGGATGAATGTACAAATTGTAGGGGATTGAAGCAGGCTGGGAGACTGGAGTTGATGTGTGCCATGACCAGCTTCTCGAAACACTTCATGATTATGGAGGTCCGAGCCACTGGATGGTAGTTATTGAAGTACATTATGTGTGCTGTCTTAGGTACAGGGATGATGGTGGCCTTCTTAAAGCAGGTGGGGACTATGGCATGTCGGACGGAGAGGTTGAAGATGTCAGTGATTACCTCCACCAGTTGGTCCGTAAAGGATCTGAGTGCTCGACTGGTGACATCCTGTTCTGACTGAGTTTGGAGAGGTCACTGTTTCCTTTTCTGTCCCAGTCCTCCACTTGTCACAACAAATGTTAAATGTAACCACGTTGGTGACATGAAGAGCTTATGCTCAAAACGCTGACTTTCCAGCACTCCACTCTTCAAAGTCGGTGATATGGTCAAATATATATTTCTCAGACTGGGACATGTTCGGTGATAAAAATAACACATGTAGATTTCTTTCAACAGCCACAACTAACTGGATTATTTCTGAAATAAGCTTCCTCAATCAAAGGTGCAAAGCCTCATGACAACAATGTGGACGACGCGAAGACCACCTGATCCACTCTATGCTAGATCTTGTATGTTTCAATAAGATCACCTCTCATTCCAAGGGTAACATGCTAAATCACCTTAATATCAGCTTTTCATCCCAGGAATTGGGGAAGTGAAACATCTCTAAACTGCTTCCAATGTAATTATATCATTTCTCAGCAAAGGAGACAAAAGCAAATCTGAACATTCAGTCTCCCGGGTGTGTTCTCAGTCAGACTAGGTACAGCTGCAGCAACACGTGTTTCTTACAAATTTGACTGAATGTACAGCTCTCGAACGCAGATTATGTTTTTACCTTTCTTTAAAAATCATCTTAAATTTATTACAGAGATGAGATTTATTTTCTTTTCTCAGAGTGTTGAGAGCGTTTGGAACTCTCTTCCCCAGACAGCATGGGAGGCAGAGACAGTGAATCTATTCTAGTGAATCTGAGACACAGGCTGGTCGAGTCATAAATAACAACAGAGTCAAGGCTTGTTGAGGAGCTGGAAACAATGTGCAGTGAGGGGGAGAAATGAAACTGCAGATGACAAGAACACCTGGGAATACAGTGGAAAAAGAAATGATAATATAGAGCAAATGTTGAAAGGCTAACAACGACAGAATAAAGTTGTCACAATCTCAGAGCACCATTAGGGAGAGAGAGAGAGACCACTCGTGGTGGTTTAACCTGAGGGTCACCACACCTCGAGCAAGGGTTGAGGTTGAGAAAACGGGCCCTTCATGGTAGTCTCTATCTGTGTGGGGAATTGAACCTGCGCTGTTGGCCTCCCACTATATCACAACCCAGCCATCCAGCCACCTGAGTGGGAGATGATGGAACCGCTGCAGATGGAAATAAACAAAGACAAAGGACATGAGACAGTTTAATAACAAGGAAGAAGATACAAGTCAGGTAACATTCAAGATAATGGCTGAGGATGAAAGCAGTTCTCTGCTAGAAATTGCATTTTATAATGAGACACGTGTTTAAACGTTGTCTTTGACTGAATACAAAAAGGTGAGGTAAGCGAAAGAACCAGAATTACTGATTGTGATTGGATATTGATAACCATAAAATATGTGCACATTTTTGATTGCTCTGTGTAAAGCATGCTTATAATTACAAAAGAAAAGTATGAAGCTGATGTAATATATTATTTAAAGAATCCATCCTCATGGGAAATGGTTCCTGACCACATGCTTGAAGAAAACCAGTGTAAAAATAGACTGCGTGTGGTCTGGTCAGTGACAGGAATCCAGGGGGTTGAATGACTGAAAGTTCCTTTAACATGGAGCTCAGGACACAACCAGATCAGCCACGATCTTATTGAATGGTGAAGCAGGTTTGAAGGGCTGAATGGCCTCATGATGGCTTTTTAATCGTATGGCATTTGGAAAACAAAATATAACTCTGCTCCTTCCCCTTATGTGTCACACACTGGCATTTTCCTAAACCTGGGAACAGTTTCAACATTATCTGGAACATTCTGTAAATGATGTAAACCATCCAGATTGTTCTCTAACCAAGGTCCTCTGGAATATTCTATAACCATGTGGGGGTATAAGGTAGGTGATAGAGCGAGAGGGAGAGAAAGAGAGAGAGAGAAGGGATAAATTGCTGTGTGCAGTGGTGAGAGTGGTGGAGCATGCGCCTTGTTTGGGGGTGGGTGTTATAACTGATATACAGTGTGTGTGAGGGAGCAGAGAGACTACAGTGACACTTATCCTAACAGAGCAGGGAAGGTTATTGCTGCTTGTCCTGTATTGCTGGACATTTCTTCAGACCACAGATACTGCACTGAACTGGGTGGTGAGTTCAGACCGTGTTCGGTGGGTTTGGTGATATGGCCTCCTCTGGGAAGAGAATGGTCCTCCTCTGTACTAGCCCATCCACCAGGATCTTCATGCCCCTGTGGATAAATCATGGTACAATTGCCCCTTACCTGTCATGCCCAGGATAAACCATACAGGGCAGCTCTGAACTGAAACAGCTCAACTGCGTGTCCACTTTTTAAAGATGCTATGGCTCATAGAATATCCGGTGCATTCAGGCGATGGTGAGTACCTCCAGCCATGATGAATGATTGAATCAGGCTGGCATTGAATGAGATGGACATCATGGGGTTGGGGAGGTAGTTAATGAAGTGAATTCGATAAGATCGCACCAGGAAACGAGCCCAGCCTCATGCAGGCGATCCCTCTGTCACACTCAATGGAAATGACATGGAGACAAATTGTTGTTAGATTCAGTCCAATGAGGCAAAGTACTATCGACACTCCTGCCAGTTACAAAGCTGCAGAACAAATGCTCATCCAATACTGTCCAACATCTGAACTCACACCAATATCCAGTTCACCCATCATTCCTGGAAACACTGGCCCATGTTGCAAGATGCTATCAAAATGTCTTCATTTTAACATTCTGAAACTCATAAACAACTTTGATAACATTGTGTCTCAATCTCCCCCATCTCACTATTACCTCACCTCCTTCACCTTACTGGTATTTGAACTGATTCTCCCGCCATCTCTCTCTGGCAGTATTTTCACACCCACAGCAGCCCTTGCTCTGACACAATGGAGATATGGAGCTGTAAATGGATGGGAGCTGGACATGCTGTCACTCCCAGTATGGGCTGCAAGTTTCCCCACCCTGGACAGTGATCTAACACAGTGTTACCGAGCATTGCACTGGGGTGGGCTACACGCTCAACATGCTGGAAGGATAACTGCTGCAGGTTCACAGATCATTTTACTGGTATTCACTGCGCAGCTTCCTGTGCTGGGCAAATATTTCATCTGGGTTTATAGCTCAATGCAGTGATGTGGCTTTGCGCAGCTCATGCTAGGCAGATATTTAGTCTGGGTTTGCAGATCAATGCACTTGCGTAGCCTGCAAAACTCTGCACAGTGGACTGATTGCCAGGTTGTATTGAGCAGTAGATTTCTGATGAAGAGCTTATGCTCAAAACATCTCCTGCTCCTTGGATGCTGCCTTTTACAGTGCCACACCTTTTGAGGTTGTATTGAGCAGTACACTAGCTTGGTCTGCGCAGTGTTCCATGCTGAACAGGTATCTCATCTGGATTTGGAGTGGTTGGGTTGGTTCACTGAAGTGGTTTGACAATGTGATACAACGAACCATTTCAGTTGATCTGGCAATGCCTTTATTTTCTGTGTTCTCATTCTCGTGTCAAGGACAAATCTAAATGGCTGTTGCATCTTTAATCACTTAGAATGGAGAAGCAGGTTTCAATTGATTAACATAAAAATCCCAGAATTTATTTAATGTCACAGTGACTGCAGTCTAAGTTAATTCAATACATCGTATGACATTGTATGAGACTTTGATCTTTTACTTACAAATTCTGTGTCCTATAATCCTCTCCCACCAGCTACCTGATGAAGAAGCACTGCTGCGAAAACTTATAATTTCAAATAAATCTGTTGAACTATAACCTGGTGTTGTGGGATTTTTAATTTTTACCACCCCAGTCCAACACCAGCAAGTTCACATCATGGTCATATCAAAGACTACTGAGTTATTACTAAAGGGTGGTGAGGAGAGCAGGAGATGTCCATCATCAGATTATTTCCTTGACCTTCTTGAACCTGTTACAATGGGATTTCTCAGATTCTGGAATCAACGTTGGGGAATTCCAGGGTAACCCCTTTCCTGACTGTTTCCCACAGTTTCCCCCACCACTGTCGTGCCAGTGGGACAGGATATACCCAGGGATGGTGATGGTGCCTCATGAGACATTGCCCATTAGGTGTGATTCTGAGTGTTACACTGTCAGTCTGTTTCCTGATCGACGAAAATAAGCAATAAGGTGACAATGGGGAATGGGAATAATTGCTTCAAAAGCTGAATGAAAAGCAGCATATCTCAATGTATGCTGTATTCTCAGAAAAAAAAGATGGAGGAATTTCATGCATACATTGAAGGAAATGGAGATGACTGAATTGCATTAGAGAGACTGGTTACAGGGTGACAAACATTGGAAACACGACATCCAGAGCATTTTATATTTAGTTATGTTCTATAAAACTGAAAAGGAGGTGGACAGGATTTCTGAATAAGGAATGACATCTGAGGATTGTAAAAAAATCTTATCACAGGATCAAGGTATTACATCGATGATTCAGAGTTGGAGACTAAGTATAGTGTCAAAATTTGCAAATGATACTAAGGTGAGTGACAGAGCAAAGTGGGAATTGGTTTAGCTCAGTCGGTTGGATTGTCAGTTTACAGGGCAGTGTGACATCAACAGTGTGGGCTCAATTCCCATTACCGGTTTGAGGTTACTATGAATGATTCTCCTTCTCAACTTCTTCCCTCACCTGAGGTTTGGTGACCTTCAGGTTAAATTGCCACCAGTTGCTTCTCTCAAATGAGAGCATCCCCTATAGTCTGGGAGGACTATGGCAACTGAGCAACGTGTGCTGAAGGGCTGCAGATAGGTTAAGTGAGCGGCAAGGATCTGGCAGGTGGGGTGTAATGTTGGTAAATGTGATGTCATCCATAACAGCAAAACCGATCATTATTTAAATGGTGTAAAATTGCAGCATGTGCAGTGGTACCGGGATGTTCTTGTGCATGAATCACAAAACGTTGGTTTGCAGGGGCAGCAGGTAAGTAAGATAGCAAATGGAATGTTGTCCTTCATTGCTAAAGGGACTGAGTTTAAAAACAGGAAGGTTATGCTGCAGCTGTTCAGGATGCTGGTGAGGCCAGACTTGGAGTACTGTGTACAGTTTTGATCTCCTTACTTGAGAAAGGTTGGATTAGGAGAAAGTGAGGACTGCAGATGCTGGAGATCAGAGCTGAAAAATGTGTTGCTGGAAAAGCACAGCAGGTCAGGCAGCATCCAAGGAGCAGGAGAATCGACGTTTTGAGAAAGGATGTGCTGGAACTGGAGGGAATGCAGAGGGATTTCACTAGGTTGCTTCTGGAATTGAGAGGTTTGGATTATGAAGAGAGATTGAGTAGAATGGGTCTATACTTATTGGAATTTAGAAAAAGGAGGGGAAATCTTATAGAAAAATATAAAATTATGAATGGGATAGGCAAGATCGAAGCAGGCAGGTTGTTTCCACTGGTGGGTGAAACTGGAACAGGGGGCATTGCCTCAAAATAAGGAGACTAAATTTAAAACTGAGTTAAGGAGGAACTTCTTCATCCAAAGGTTGTCATTTTATGGAATTCCCTGCTCAGTGAAACAGTTGAGGCGACCTCGTTGAATGTTTTTAAGACAAAGATGGGGAGAGTTTTGAACAGTAAAGAATTAAGGGTTATGCTGAGCAGGTCAGTAAGAGGAGCTGAGTCCATGAAAAGGCTCAGCTATGATTTTATTGAATGGCGGAGCAGTATTGAAGGGTCAGATGACCTAATTCTGCTCCTATTTCTTATGTTCTTCTGTATTGGCTGAAGTTTATTGTTTTTGGATGCAAAAAGTACCAGTTGAGTTGAGTTTGGGGAGATTTCCACCAAGAAGCTGAGTGGATCTCCCCAACTCACCATATTCATTGGTGTTCGAGCCCTCACATTGAGAATCATGTTGGGTTTGCCCCATTCCTTCCTGGACGCCATTCCCTGGACAACTTGTCACTCACTGGACAGCCTATAATTAACCAATGCTGGCACCAACTTTGCAAGTCCATAGTGCACCGGGACAAACACAGCCTGTGTGGAGCCTGCACGAGGCAGTCAGGGGGAATGGCTACCCTCCCCAAACCCACATTTCAGGCAAAGGCATGGAGCTCCTTCTGGATGGGGAGGGTCACACACAAGATGTCCTCCTCACCCAGGAACAGGAGTGAAGGCCATGATACCAGACCATCAGGTCAGGCAGCATCCAAGGAGCAGGAGAATCGATGTTTCGGGCATGAGCTCTTCTTCAGGAATGATTTCTTCAGCAACACATTTTCAGCTCTGATCGCCAGCATCTGCAGTCCTCACTTTTTCCTATGATACCAGACCCTACCAACCAGCTCTGAAGTTGCACCCCTCATCTAGAGGTGTCTCAACCAGCAGGAGAACTGCACAGCATTGTGGGGAAATCTTGTAGGGAGTCCTTCTCTAGTCCGTCAGTGTGAGGCAAAACCAAATGAGAATCTCGCCATCCTCCTGAGGAGAACAAACGAGAGGCAGCGAGATTAATTTAACATGAAGAAAGGCCTCATGAGACATCTAGCCAAATCTACCATTAAACTTGTTATAGCCCACATCACTCAAAATACACAGAAACAGAGTGGCTGGAGCTTAGAAACAGCCAGGAGAAGCAAAGACTGGTGGGAGTTGTAGATCAAAGTCCAAACTACGGTGCAAAATTTGGACATGTCATACTCAGGAAACTAGATATACAAGAAATTACTGGCAATACTCAGTGGGCCTGGCAGCATCTGTAGGAAGAAATCAGAGAAAACATTTCAAATCTGAGAGCTATACATCAGAACACTTTTAGTTTCAGATCTTTAGCATCCGCTATTTTTCTGTTTTATTTTAGATCAGCAAATATTGTGTATACAGCAACATTAATGGATGACTTGATCTGGGAAGAAGGGGAACAAGTGGAGCAGAAGTGCAGGAGATTGGTCACTTACAGCTGAAGGCCCTGTCTATCAGAGTTTGTGTGGGGGTGTGGGGGGGGGGTGGGAGGAGGGGTGTGGAATCATCAGGTGAGGGAAAAGGAGGTCATGTTGGAGATACCCGACTGGAATTCGACAGCATGTTATCAGATGTGATGGACTCAGAGAAAGTGGGGGAATGTAGTTCCTCTCAGCTGATCATGGGTGTGGCACAGTGATTCAGTGGTTAGAACTGCTACCTCACAGCACCACCCCTCGAGTGACCGTCTGTGTTGAGTTTGCACATTCTCCCTGTGTCTACGTGGCTTTCCTCCAGGTGCTTGACTTTCTTCCCACAGTCTGAAAATGTGCAAGTTACACGGATTAGCCACGGGAAAAGCAGGGCTACAGTGATAGGGTGTGGGTGTATCTGATGGGATGCTCTTCGGAAGGTCAGTTTGGATTCAATGGGCTGAATGGCCTGTTTCCACACTGCACTTCTAATTTCTATGAATATCTCTGTATTTTGAAACATTTCCCAGGACCCTACCCATAAGTCTTGCCCTGACTTGTTTTACCAAAATGCAACACCTCACATTTATCGAAACTAATCTCCAACTGCCACTCCTTGACCCTGAAATTGAATTCTGAGGTAACCTTCTTCACTGTCGATTATACCATCAATATTGGTGTTATTTGCAAACTTACTAACCAGTCCTATTTAAATACAAATCATTTATATAGATAACAGAAAAGTGCATCCAGTACTGATCCCTATGTCATACTGCTGATCACAGGCCTCCAGTCCAAAAAGAAACCGACCACCAACACCTTCGAGCCAATTTTGTATCCGATTAGCTAGCTCTCCCTGGATTCCATGTGATCTAACTTTGTTAACCAATCTCCCATGTGGACCTTTGTTGAATGTCTTACTGAAGTCCATATGGAAAATGTCAACTTTTCTGCCTTTATCAATCGTCTTCATGAATTCTTCGAAAAAACTCAGTCAAGTCAGTGAGACATGATCTTCCATGCACAAAGCCATGTTGACTATCCCAAATCAGTCTTTGCCTTTCCTGTCCCTCTGAACCCCTTCCAAAAGCTTACCCATCATTGATATCAGGCTCCCTGACTTTCCCTGACCACCATTCTTGAATAATGACACAACATTAGCTTCCCTTCAGTTTTCCGGCAACACACCTATGGCTATCCATGGTACACACATATTTCAGCAAGGTGTCCAGGAATCACTTCCCTCGCCTCCTACAAAGTTCTAATGTATATTTGATCAGATCCGAGGGTCCCTGCTATCTATTACTATCATGTGCTTTTCCCTCTTTGCTTTTGACCCGAGCCTCAATTTCACTGGCCTTCCAGCATTCCCTACACCTATGAGCCTTGCACTTCTCATGAACAGGAACATGCTGTCACTGGACTCTTGTAATCTCATTTTTGAAGGCCTCCCACTTTCCAAACATCCCTTTACCTACAAATTGACTTTTCTCAGCTGCTTTTCAAAGTGCTTGCCTGAATCGTTCAAATTGACCTTACTCAGTTTAGAGCTTCAGCGTTTATATCAAGTCTATTCTTCTCCATAACTGTTTTAAAACTAATACTCACTGTGTAACAGGCTCAAGAATGACTTTCTCCTGTCCCTCTGTTACAGGCTCGAGAGGCTGAATAGAATATAGAACATTGATGCGCAGTACAGGCCCTCCGGCCCTCAATGTTGCACCAACATGTGGAACCACTCTGAAGCCCACCTAACCTACACTATTCTATTATTATCCATATGTTTATCCAATGACCATTTAAATATCCTTCAAGTTGGAGTCTACTACTGTTGCAAATAGGGCATTCCATGTCCTTACTAATCTCTGACATCCGTTCTATCTCTTTCACCCCTCAATTTAAAGCAATGCCCCCTCATGCTAGCCATCACAATCCGAGGAAAATGGCTCTCACTGTCCACCCTATCTAATCCTCTGATCATCTTGTATGTCTCTATTAAGTCATCTCTCAACCTTCTTCTTTCTAACAAGTAACTCAGTCTTGCCTCAAAAGACCTTCCTTCCATACCAGACAACACTCTAGTAAATCTCCTTTACACCCTTTCCAATGTTTCCACATCCTTCCTATAATGCGACGACCTGCACTGTATGCAATATTCCAAGTGCAGCCGCACCAGAGTTTTGTACAGCTGCAACATAACCTCATAGCTCTGAAACTCAATCCTTCTACCAATAAAAGCTAACACATCGTATGCCTTCTTAACAACTCTATCAACCTGAGTGGCAACTTTCAGGGATCAATGTTCATGAAACCGAGATCTGTCTGCTCATCTGCAATATCAAGAATCCTACCATTAGCGCAGTACTCTGTATTCCTGTTACCCCTTCCAAGTGAATCACCTCACACTTTTCCACATTAAACTCCATTTGCCATTTTTCAGCCCAACTCTGCAGCATATCCACATCCCTCTGTAACCTGCAACATCCTTCTGCATTGTTCACAATTCCACTGACCTTAGTGTCATCCCCAAATTTACTAACCCGCCCTTTTATGCCTGCATCCAGGTCATTGACAAAAATGCCGAACAGCAGCGGCCCCAAAACAGATTCTTGCAATACACCACTAGTAACTGATCTCCAGGATGAACATTTCCCATCAATCACCACCCTCTGTCTTCTTTCAGCTAGAGAATTTCTGATCCAAACCATTAAATCACCCTCAATCCCATGCCTCCGTATTTCCTGCAATAGCCAACTATGGGGAGCCTTTTCAAACACCCCATTGAAATCCAAATACACCACATCAACCATTTTACCCTCATCCACCTGTTTGGTCACCGGCTCAATGAACACAATAAGATTTGTGAGGCACGGCCTACCCTTCACAAAACTGTGTTGACTATCTCTCATCAAATTATTCCTTTCTAGATGATTATAAATCCTATCTCTTGTAGCATTTTCCAACACTTTGCCCACAACTGACGTAGGGCTCACTGGTCTATAATTACCAGGGTTGTCCCTGCTCCCTTCTTGAACAAGGGGACAACTTTTGCTATCATCCAGTTTTCTAGCATTATTCCAGTGGACAGTGATGACATAAAGGTCCAAGCTAAAGGTTCTGCAATCTCCTCGCTGGTTTCCCAGAGAATCCCATGGTAAATGCCAGCTGGCCCAGGCACGAACCTATTTTCACATCCTCCAGAATTGCTAGCACCTCTTCCTTTCCATCTGCAACAAGCTCAAGAAGCTGAATGACCTCCTCCTGTCCATCTCTAACAGGCTTGAGACATTAAGTGACACCGTACCCCGTGGATTATGAGCAGCCAATAAACTGTATCTGATGGAAGTCCCTCCCTTCTCAGTTTCAGAAACACAAACAGCACAATATACTCCAGATGTCCTCTCAGTGAACCTCATACAGCTGCAGGAGCACTTCTCTACATTTTGAATGATCCCCTTTGCAAAATGTGCCAACATTCCAGCTTTCCATGTCTTCAAGTGCTAATAGATACAAAGGCCTGAATGGCCTCCTCCTAACCCTCTGTATCAGGCACAAGAACTGTTTCCCCGTGTTCCTGAGCACCAATCTCAATGCTCTGAATGATGTCTCAAGTTTATGAAAGTGTTTGCTAACCGGGTATTTAACAGTAGGTGCAGCATGACACAAAGTCAATGGGCAATGAATATTGCTATACTGGCTTACATTCTCAAGAAAGTTCCCGACCAGTCATTTTATGAAGCTTCTCTGTTCTTTTATACCAGTCTCCTTTAATGCACAGGGTGGAACATCTGCAGTGTTCTGGTACTACTGTCACATACTGGGAAGAAAGATTAAAAAGATTGAAAGATATATGGTCCATCCCTCAGCAACCTTCATACATTTGATCCAGACCGAGTAAATATTCTCTTCAATTGTGATATGAAAAGTGATGTAAAGAAGGAGTTAACTGAACCTGTTTGTTCAGTAAATGTGATTAATGTCAGTCTTCATGGATTTTAATTATCCCAGTGGAGGGTTTCCATCGTTTAATGGTAAAAGGGCTTTGTTTAATGTGTTATCCCATACTCTGTGTGGGAGTGTCACCGTCAGCACTAACAGGGATCAGCAGCTCCAGAGAGTGGGACCGCAGATCAGAATCTGAGAACATTCAACTGAAATGTTAGAACAATGGACAGGGCTTTATCCTTGCATGTATGGTACTTTTCTGTAACAGATTGGTTGTCATCACGGATCTATTACGCACTTTTGATCATTCAATATTTCTATTATCCTTTCCTGGCTGGTGTTGGCATTCCTGGTGAGTTGAACTGTCCAGGTATTATTTCCATGTGGATTGTATTACTGTTCTTTTCATTTACTCGATGCATGTTGCCATTATTTTAGTTCCTGATGAGACTCTGAACTCAAATATTAACTTTTCAAACTATCATTAACTGTATCAATGAACGTCTTCATTCACCCTCTCCTGGCAGTGTCCATCATGGATCTCTATGCTGATATGCTCAGTTTCATTTCTTAAACATGATTCTTTGTATCATTGCTCTTGTTATTTAAATATGGGGAGCACAAAGGTCACTGTCTTCTATTGTGGTTTCAAACTTTATTTCTTTCATAGAGTCACAGAGATGTACAGCATGGAAACAGACCCTTCGGACCAACCCGTCCATGCTGACCAGATATCCCAACCCAATCTAGTCGCACCCGCTAACACCCGGCCCATATCCCTCCAAACCCTTCCTATTCGTATACCCATCCAAATGCCTCTTGAATGTTGCAATTGTACCAGCCTCCACCACTTCCTCTGGCAGCTCATTCCATACACGTACCATCCTCTGTGTGAAAAAGTTACCCCGTAGGTCTATTTTATATCTTTCCCCTCTCACCCTAAACCTATGCCCTCTAGTTCTGGATGCCCTGCTGCCAGGGAAAAGACTTTGCCTATTTATCCTATCCATGCCCCTCATAATTTTGTAAATCTCTATGAGGTCACCCCTCAGCCTCCGACGCTGCAGGGAAAACAGCCCCAGCCTGCTCAGCCTCTCCCTGTAGCTCAGATCCTCCAACCCTGGCAATGTCCTTGTAAATCTTCTCTGAACCCTTTCAAGTTTCACAACATCATTCTGATAGGAAGGAGACCAGAATCGCATGCAATATTCCAACAGTGGCCTAAGCAATGTTCTGTACAGCCACAACATGACCTCCCAACTCCTGTACTCAATACTCTGACCAATTTCCTCTGACCCCATCCCATCCCTGCCCAATATCTCACGCTAAAACAGATGGGCACAACTGTGGTGATCTCTTTGACCATGAGCTGATTCCTGACACCATACCTTGACCATTCCTAATTTTACTGACTAACACCTCCAGATTACACTTCACTGGCTCATCCCGTCTGCTCTTTGAACTTTGAGCTAAAAAAACTCCATGGCTCATATCCAAACTCAAACCAAACTCTCATCCATCTGTCATTCCTGTACACATTGATCGATTATGTTATTTGGTCTGGCAATATCTTTATTTTAATATTCTCAAGCACATTGTCATGTCTGTCCATGAAACATTCTGCAGTCTCTCTCTCTCTCTCTCTCTGTCGATTACCCAAAACCCTGCTGATTCTTCATAGTGAAACAGATTTCCTCCTTGTGTGTTCCCTCTCAAGCAATGATTTTCACATCTTTGCACGCATCTTAGCCTGGACACACACACATGTGCACATACAAAACCCCCTTGCCTTGTTCTGGTGCAATGGAGCTATTGAGACATCAGCTGTTGGGAGCACCATTGACTGTCGCTGACACCATGGGTTGCAAATTTCACCGTGCTAGGCAGTTATCTAGAGCAAGTATAGTCCCAATATAATGGCATAGTTTTGCAATGCTCCCCATGCTGGGCACTTAGTCCAGTTTCCTAAACAGGACACAACCGTAGCCTTCACAGCTCCCCATGCTGGGCTGTCATCTTGTCCCAGTCTATGGAATCTGGGCTGCTACTGTGAGAATTTGATGTAACAAACCATCTCAGCTGATCTGGTAATGTCTTCATTTAATGTTCTCATTCTTGTGATTTGGACCCTCCAAAATCTCACTCTTCCAGTCAGTTCAGCTTCCCAGTATTTTGTCCTCATGTTTTAACAACATAATCTCAGTTAATTACTTCTCTTTTTCGATCTTTAGTGTGAATCTTTCTGTCTGTCTGTATCTTTCCCTAGCCTTGGTTTTCGGCTCCCCAATGTCTCAGGTGCTGGCAATGTGAACCTCAGACACAATGAGGTGGTGTGTGTCGGCCTGTTGTTCACTTCCCAGTGTGTCCCATCTGGTGCTCCATGTTGAACAGGGGGTTTCAGCAGCTTTGACTCATGTCTTTGAAGCTCATTTTGTGCCTGTCACTGGATGCCTGTGTTCATCTCTCTCAGCTGATCGTGTGGTCAGTAACATGAGGTAGCCTCTCGAATATTATTTTAAAGGGCTAGACATCTAACTTGTAGCTGAGGGATTTCTGACGGACTCCTGTTATTAAAACATTAGCGGAGGTGCTGGGGATGGTTTGCTGGAGGTTGTGCTGTGAGCTGCCTCAGAGATTCAGAGAGATCGGAGGATTCGATGACCCAACTCTGAATGGAACATTGGCACTATAATTATAGCATCTGGGTCTACAACATGAACAACAAATGGAGCAGAGGCTGCAGAGAGGGGAAGCTTTGTAACCACAGAGTGAGTGATTGTAGGGAAAGGGATCTGCCGTATCCATCCCAAGCTACCTTAACCCAGGAGCAGAGTGTGAGGGGACGCTGGTTGAACAAGGAGCTGGTCACAGAGCGGTGTCACCTCCTTCAACACGACTTACAGCTTCACACCAGGAGGAAGACGCTGCTGTCAGTGGCTGTTAGGGTCACAGTTTCATTCAGCTTCTATGATCTGGAACTTTCCAGGCAGGATGGGTTGCATATCTACCATCTCCCAGTATGTAACATTAATGTAACCACTCAGTGACAGAGGGTGTACACGGTGAATGAGGTGAATACAATGTTTTTCTCCCTCAACAGGGAGCTGCCAGGTATATCCTTGTTTTCCCAGGAACACAGGATTCCTAATAGTGCACATGTCTCCGCGGGATCCTCCTGTAAATGTGAGAGGTAGAGGAAAGAAAGAAACTCTCACTCTTTTAATGTCGCACTGTGACCATGCACAGTATGTCATGTTGGTGTATACCCACTGTCCTGGCCGTAACCACAGTCTCTTCATTCCGAAAAATCAGCCACTCCCATCATCATCGTGTCTCCATGTGGAAAGAAAGCATGGCTTCTTGGATAAAAGCTGCGCCCTTGATACACGGCTCAACTACAGCCTCACCCACCCCCACCCCCCACCCCCATGCCCCAACCACTCCTTGCCACCAGACAACCACATCAAAATATCGCGTGTGTACTGACAGCAATGGGGCCACTGTGGAACATCAGGGAGAAGACTATGAGAGAGATGGAGCAACACCCCCGATGTCAAAACAGATCATAATGGATCCTCCTGTGCACACTGCATTACTAATTTTTCTCCATTTGTGTAATATTCTGCCTTTAATTATTTGTGAAAAGTTGAAGGGGTGTGATAAATGCAACATTTATCCACATTGTATTCCATTTGCAAAGTTGTTGGCCATTGACTTAACTTGTCTCCATCCATTTCCAGACTCTCCTTTTTTTTTGATAATGTCCTGCCTTATGTAGTGTCATTGCCACACTTTGTTACTTTACATTTTTTTCCACTCATGCAAATCATTGATAAAGATTGCAAACACTTGGTGACCCAGCACTGATCACAGTGTGAAAGCAATGGTTAATGTTCTGTCAAACTGAAAAAAAATCAAATTATCCCGAATGTCTAAATGCTTAATCACCAATCCTCCCCCAAGTCATGTATACTGATGTAGCTCATGACTAACCTCAGTCTCAACTCTGTATTCCTGCCAGTTCTCCAGCACTCTACATTTACTTAATGTTCCAGCATCCTTGAACTCTAGAGTAGTCAATTCTACAGATGCATCAACCTTTTTACAGAAATAACTTCTCATCACTCCATGTTAAATCTGCTACACTTTATCCAAAAACGATGGCCTCTTGTTCTAGATTGTTCCACATGACAAACATTCTCTCCTTGTCTACATTATCAATCCCCTTTTGCATCTTATGTAATTCATTTTGATTGTCCCTCATTTTCCTAAACTCCAGAGAGCACTGAAGTGAACAGCTCTATCTCTCTTTATAAAACAAGCCCCTTAACTCTGAAATCATTCTTGTAAATCTCTTCTGAACTGCCTCCACTGCAACTACATTGTTCCTCCCCAAAACTGTACACAATGCTGGAACTGCAGTCTCACTAGTTCCTTGCATAATTGCAGCCACTTCCTTACTTTTATGTTATTTTCCTTTTGGAATAAATGTAGAAATTCCATTTGCTTTGCCTATTAACTGCTGAACCTGTGAGCTAGTTTTCTGCAATTCATGGTCGAGGACACCCAGATCCTTCTGCGCAATAGTACTCGAACGTTTATCTACATTCCGATGACAAGTTGCCTTTCTATTCCTTTGGCCAAAATAAATATCATCAAACTTATTGACATTAAAATTATTCTGCAAACATTTGGCCCCTTTATCTAATGTATTACATCCATTTGTAAATACCATAAGACCATAAGGACATAGGAGTGGAAGTAAGGCCATTCGGCCCATCGAGTCCACTCCGCCATTCAATCATGGCTGATGCGCATTTCAGCTCCACTTACCAGCATTCTCCCCGTAGCCTTTAATTCCTTGAGACAACAAGAATCTATCAATCTCGGCCTTGAAGACTTTTAGCGTCCCGGCTTCCACTGCACTCCGTGGCAATGAATTCCACAGGCCCACCACTCTCTGGCTGAAGAAATGTCTCCGCATTTCTGTTCTGAAATGACCCCCTCTAATTCTAAGGCTGTGTCCACGGGTCCTAGTCTCCTCGCCTAACGGAAACAATTTCCTAGCATCCACCTTTTCTTAGCCATGTATTATTTTGTATGTCTCTATTAAGTCTCCCCTTAATCTTCTGAACTCCAACGCATACAATACCAGTATCCTCAGCCGTTCCTCATATGCTAGACCTGTCATTCCAGGGATCATCCGTGTGAATCTCCGCTGGACACGTTCCAGTGCCAGTATGTCCTTCCTGAGGTGTGGGGACCAAAACTGGACACAGTACTTCAAATGGGGCCTAACCAGAGCTTTATAAAGTCTTAGTAGTACATCTCTGCTTTTCTTTTCCAACCCTCTTGAGATAAGAGACAACATTGCATTCGCTTTCTTAATCACGGACTCAACCTGCATGTTTACCTTTAGAGAATCCTCGACTATCACTCCCAGATCCCTTTGTGCTTTGGCTTTATTAATTTTCTCACCATTTAGAAAGTAGTCCATGCTTTTATTCTTTTTGCCAAAGTGCAAGACCTCGCACTTGCTCACGTTAAATTCCATCAGCCATTTCCTGGACCACTCTCCCAACCTGTCTAGATCCTTCTGTAGCCTCCCCACTTCCTCAGTACTACCTGCCTGTCCACCTAACTTCGTATCATCGGCAAACTTCGCTAGAATGCCCCCGGTTCCCTCATCCAAATCATTAATATATAATGCGAACAGCTGTGGCCCCAGCACCGAACCCTGTGGGACACCGCTCGTCACCGGCTGCCATTCTGAAAAAGAACCTTTTATCCTAACTCTCTGCCTTCTGTTAGACAGCCAATCCTCAATCCATCCCAGCAGCTCACCTCGAACACCATGGGCCCTCACCTTGCTCAGCAGCCTCCCGTGTGGCACCTTATCAAAGGCCTTTTGAAAGTCTAGATAGACCACATCCACTGGGTTTCCCTGGTCTAACCTACTTGTTACCTCTTCAAAAAATTCCAACAGGTTTGTCAGGCATGACCTCCCTTTACTAAATCCATGTTGACTTGTTCTAATCAGACTCTGCTCTTCCAAGAATTTAGAAACCTCATCCTTAATGGTGAATTCTAGAATTTTACCAACAACCGAGGTTAAGCTGATTGGCCTATAATTTTCCATCTTTTGCCTTGATCCTTTCTTGAACAAGGGGGTTACAACAGCCATCTTCCAATCATCCGGGACCTTTCCTGACTCCAGTGACTCTTGAAAGATCTCAACCAATGCCTCTGCTATTTCCTCAGCCACCTCTCTCAGAACTCTAGGGTGTATCCCATCGGGGCCAGGAGATTTATCAATTTTAAGACTTTTTAACTTTTCTCGCACTATCTCTTTCGTAATGGCAACCATACTCAACTCATTCCCATGACACCCTTTAATTTTTGGGATATTACTCATGTCTTCCACTGTGAAAACTGACGCAAAGTACTTGTTAAGTTCTCCTGCTATTTCCTTATCTCCCATCACTAGGCTTCCTGCATCAGTTTGAAGTGGCCCAATGTCTACTTTTGCCTGTCGTTTGTTTCTTATGTACTGAAAGAAACTTTCACTATTATTTCTAATATTACTGGCTAGCCTACCTTCATATTTGATCCTCTCATTTCTTATTACACTCTTTGATATCCTCTGTTTGCTTTTGTATCCTTCCCAATCTTCTGATTTCCCACTGTTCTTAGCCACTTTATAGGATCTCTTATGAAATAAGAAATAAGAAATGTCTTATTTCTTCCTTGCAAGTTACATTCCCACTATTTCAGTGCCATCTAAAACATTGGGTTACTGCACTTTCCAGCCCCTTTTCCAAGTCATTAAAATATATTGGAAATCGTTGGGACCTGAGGACTGAACCTGTGGCACCACACAAAGGGTATCTTGCCAAACAGAAGGAGAATCAATGTTTCGGGCATGACCCCCTACTTCAGGAATTCCTGAAGAAGAGCTCATGCCCAAAATATTGATTCTCCTGCCTCCTTGGATGTTGCCTGACCTGCTGCACTTTTCCAGCAACACATTTTCAGCAGTCCTCACGCTCTCCTTGCCAAACAGAAGACCCATTTAACCCGTCTCTTTGCGTTCTGTCGGTGAGTCAATCCTCTATCCAAATTAATAAATTACCCACAACGTCATGTGATCTAATTGTGCATATCAGTCTTTCATGCAGCATCTTATCCAATTCCTTCTGGACGTCTAGATATGCTACATCTACAGGATTCCCAATGTCCAGCTTGCTTGCTGCAAATTTAAAGAACTCGATCAAATTACTCAAACATGATTTACCCTTCAAAAAACATTGCTGATCCAGATGGATTTAGGTTTGATTTGCAAAATTAATTCCTTTTCAATCTTGCAATTTCCCTTCAATCCTGGTAGTTAAACAATCCTTTTAATTCTCTAGTGTTTATCTCCTCACTTTCTATAACCTCTACATCCCTTTCCAATTCCTGTGTATCAGATGCTCGAGGTTAAAAGATCTGCTCCGATTGCTGTGTAAAAGGCTTGTCTGGCTGAATGGCTCATTCTGTTCCTGGTTTACAAACTTGATGGGCTGAATGTTCTCCTTATGTTTCTATGTTGCAGGCTCTAGGATCTGAATGTCTCGCTCCTGTGCCTGACTAAGAGGTTTATGTGATGTGTAAGAAGCTTGAGAATATATTTTTGTTGTTATGTAACAGTTTGAGGTGATGAAAGCTCTCCTTATATTCCTCGATAATAGGCCTGAGATACTGAACAGTCTCCTCCTGCATTCTTGAAATGGGATCGAGGGATTGATTGGTTTTCCCTTCCCATACATCTGACATGTGGCTGAATTACCTCTCCTTTCCAATATTAAGTCTGAAATCAGTTTATATGCTTCCCCACTTCCCATGTAACAGGCTTGATAGGCTGAATGGCCTGCTCATATTCCAGTGGACAATTCTGATTTTGTTGTCTCTTCCTTTTAATGTATAAGAGACTTGAGGAGGCTGAACAGACTGATCGTGTTGCTGTGTAACAGGATACTGGTGCTCCATGGCCTACTCTGGATCCTGTGTTACAGGCTCGAAGAGCTAATTGGCCTCCTCCTGTCACTGTGTATCAGGCTCGGGGGCTGAATGGGGCTTGTCCTGTTCTGGTGTAACAGGGTCAAAGACTTAAATATATTTCTGTTGTTCCTGTGGTACAAGCTTAAGGAGCAGAATTGATTCCTCCATTATCTGTGCCATTGGCTTCTGTTGCTGACTCCTTTTAGTTTTCTATGTAAAATTAAAATCGTCTTTCATTCGTGTGACCTCCAATAGTTCTTGGATCAACCTGATCACCCTTTCCCTATAAGTTAACACCTTCATTTCAGGAATCAGTTGAGGAAACCACCTCTAAGCTGATTCCATCGCAACAATATCCTTTCTTTAGTGAGGAGATGGAAATTGTTAACACTACTCCAGATGTGATCTCACTAAGATCCTGTTCAGTGGCAGCAACACTTTGGTAGCCTGCTCCAAGGTTCCCATTCAGGTCAGAGCAGTCTCAGCTGTCTGGAGGAATGCACAGCATTGTTAAAATATCAATATCCTTCTCCACTCTACCAGCATAACGGAAGATCTGGTGAAAATGTCACAGTGATACATGAGAAGAACAGGTAAGAAGATAAGGTGTGATGAGATGATCTCGACAGTCAGGTATGTCTCACCACACATCTTGCCTGAATCTACCATTAATCTCCTCAGAGCACATGTTGGTCAGGTTCCACTGAATCTGGGAAGATGGAGCTGAAAAACAGCATGCAGAAGCAAATATTGATGAGAGTTATATGTTGGTGTGAGGGGAAAATTGGCTACATTGAAGTGGAAAAGTACATGAAAAAGATTTTATGGCAGATTGGCAATATCTGTTATTTGGAGAAACATTGTAAAGTGTACTGCATATATACATCCCAAGGAGCAACCAGCAAAGGGGAAGCTAAAAAATAGTTAAAGATTGCATTTGATCAAAGGAAGCAATTCAGAAAAATGCCAGCTACTGTGGTCAGTCATAGAATCAGAAACATTTAGGACCCAGCAAAGGAGGACCAAGAAACTAATAAGAAAATCAAAAAGCAAACATGAATACACACTAGCAAGACACATAAAGATTGCCAAAAAGCTTCAATCAATATTTGAAGGAAAATAGAAACAATGTTAGTGTGCAGCAGTGAATGTGCAGGCATGATAATTTATTGTAGAGAGCTGAGAAATTACAGGGAAAGTAAACAGTTACTTTGAGTCTGTCTTCATGCGGGGAGATCCAGGAAATCTCCCAGAAATATCAAGTGATGAAGGGATTTGAGTAACTAATGACAAGAATCATTCATATCAATTACGAGATAGGATGTGTACACATCGCTGGATTGAGCATTGATAAGTCTTTCAGAACAATATACTTCGGCCATAAGACCACAAGATATGAGAACAAAAATTAGATCATTCAGCCCATTGAATGTGTTCCACCATTAAATCATGGCTGATCTGTTTTTCATCTCCATTCCATAAGACCATAAAACCATTTGACATAGGAGTGGAAGTAAGGCCATTTGGCCCATCGAGTCCACTCTGCCATTCAATCATGGTGGATGGGCATTTCCACTCCACTTAACCACTCTCCCCGTAAGCCCTGAATTCCTTGCGAGACCAAGAATTTATCAATCTCTGCCTTGAAGACATATAACATCCTGCCCTCCACTGCACTCCATGGCAATGAATTCCCCAGACTGGCACACACTTCCTGATGAATGGCTTTTGCCCGCAACGTCGATTTTCCTGCTCCTTGGATGCTGCCTGAACTGCTGTGCTTTTCCAGCACCACTCTAATCTAGAATCTGGTTTCCAGCATCTGCAGTCCTTGTTTTTACCTAATGAATTCCACAGGCCCACCACTCTCTGGCTGAAGAAATGTCTCCTCATTTCGGTTCTAAATTGAACCCTCTAATTCTAAGGGTCTGTCCACGGGCCCTCATATCCCCGCCTAACAGAAACAACTTCCCTGTGTCCACCCTTTCTGAGCCATGCATTATCTTGTAAGTTTCTATTAGGTCTCCCGTCAACCTTCTAAACTCAAATGAATACTATCCCAGCATCCTCAGCCATTCATCATATTTTAGGCCTACCATTCCAGGAATCATCCGTGTGAATCTCCACTGGACACGCTCCAGTGCCAGTATGCCCTTCCTGAGGTGTGGGGCCCAATATTGGCCACAGTATTCTAAATGGGGCCTAACTAAAGCTTTATAAAGTCTCAGTAACAGATTGCTGCTTTCATATTCCAACCTTATTGAGATAAATGACAACATTGCATTTGCTTTTTTAACAATGAACTCAACCTGCAAGTCAAAACTTAGAGAATCCTGGACTAGCACTCCCAGATCCCTTTGTACTCTGGTTTTATGAATTTTCTCACCGTTTAGAATATAGTCCTTGCCTGTGTTCTTTTGTACCGAAATGCAAGACCTCGCATTTACTCACATTGAATTTCATCAGCCATTTCCTGGAACACGCTCCTAAACTGTCTAAATCTTTCTGTAGCCTCCCCACCTCCTCAGAACTACCTGCCTGTCTCCCTAACTTTGTATCATCGGCGAACTTTACCAGGATGGCCCCAGTCCCTTCATACAGATCATTAAGATATAAAGTGAACAGCTGCAGCCCCACCACTGAAACCTGTGGACCACCACTTGTCACTAGCTGCTATTCCGAAAAAGAACCTTTTATCCCAACTTTCTGCCTTCTATCAGAGATCCAATCCTTAATTCATGCCAGTAGCTCACCTTGAACACCATGGGCCCTCACCTTACTCAGCAGCCTTCCTTGAGGCACCTTATCAAAGGCCTTTTAGAGTCTAGATAGATAACATCCGTTGGGTCTCCTGATCTAACCTACTTGTTATGCCTTCAAAGAATTCTAATAGGTTTGTCAAGCATGATCTCCCCTTACTAAATCCATGCTGACCTGTTCTAATCCAACCCTGCACTTCCAAGAATTTAGAAATCTCATCCGAAATGATGGATTCTAGAATTTTACTTGCAACTGAGGTGGGGCTAATCAGCCTTTAATTATCCATCTTTTGTCTTGAACCTTTCTTGAACAAGGAGGTTACAACAGCAATTTTCCAATCATCTGGGACTTTCCCTGACTCCAGTAATTTTTGAAAGATTACAACCAACGCCTCGACTATTTCTTCAGCTACCTCCCTCAGAACTCCAGGATGAAGCCCATCCGGGCCTGGAGATTTAACAATTTTTAGACCTTTCAGCTTTTCTTTCACTTTCTCTTTTTGTAAAGGCTACCATCCTCAAATCTGCCCCTTGACTTTCCTTAATTGTTGGGATATTACTCATGTCTTCCAATGTGAAGACTGACACAAAGTATTCAGCTATTTCCTTATCTCCCATCACTAGCCTTCCTGCATCAATTGGGAATGGCCCAATTTCTACTTTTTCCTCTCGTTTGTTTCTTACGTAGTTAGGGTTAGATGAAGTTACTTTAGGGGCTTTGCAAAAGGTGAGCAAGGCAAAGCTATTGGAATTGGCAGGCAAGCTGGAGTTGGATTTGTCTTAATCGCAAGAAAAGGAGGGAGAATAACAACAAAAACTTGGCATTTAAATTTGCTGGAAACACCATCAGAATCTTTGGAAATGGCTAAAATTCATTTGAGAATGAAGCAGCTTGAGTTAGATGCAAAAGAAAAAGAAAGCAAAAAAGAAATAAAACTCTTTGAATTAAGGTTAAAAGCTGAGGAAAGAGGAAAAGAGTAAATTACTTTAGCAGAGCAAAAAGAAAGAGAGAGAGAGAGAGAGGAAAGGGAGAAAGAGAGAGAGCTTGAAATTCATAAATTGACACTTAGACAGGAAAGTAATCTTAAAAGGATGGAGGTAAAGGAAGAAGGCAGATTCCATGAGGAAGGTAGTGAGGATTAAAAAACCCATCAAGGCCTGGTGGGGATATACCCAAACATTGCCTAAATTTGACGAGAAGTATTTAGAAGCCTTTTTCATCTCTTTTGAGAAGGTGGCTAAACAAATGAAGTGGTCAGTGAATATGTGGGTTTTGTTGATCGAAACACAGTTGTTAGGTAGAGCCAGTGAGGTTTTGTATCACTACCAGTGGACGTATCTGGGGAATATGGGGAATATGACCCTGATCAAGCATACATTGAATTTGAAAGGATCAAACAAAGTAATTTTTAAACGTGGTTAAGGGCATTAAAAATAAATCAAACATATGATGCTCTTAGAGAGACAATGTTTTTGGAGGAGTTCAAAAATTCACTTCCGACGGTAGTGAGAATTCATGTGAAAGAGCGGAGAGTTAAAACAGCATGATTTGCTGTTGGTGATTAGGAGTTGGTTCATTCATCATAGTTTGGCTTCCAACATCAATTTCAATCCATGAGGGAGAGATGTTGGGGAAAAGACATATCCTCACGTGATAAGGGAAATACAAATCTCGGTGAAGCTAATAAAGATAGCTTACCACAGGGTGAAAATGAAACCCATGAAGGGGAAAGAGAAGCTAAAAAGCCCCAATGTTTTCACTGCAATAAAGCAGGCCACTGCAATAAAGCAATCACAGTGTTGGTGGGTGAGAAAAAGCACTGGGAAGACAGATGTTGGAAAATAGGATAAAACAGGGAATTTTGTTGAAGTGGTTAAAGAAAGCACAGTAGAGGCTAAAAAGCTGCACCAGAATGTACAACCTGATTGGAGGTTGGTTAAGGAGAGAGTGCCAGATATTCTTAAACCATTTACTCGCGAAGGTGAAATTTACACGCATAGGCCAGGAGCAGCAGATAAACAGGAAACAGTGTTAAGAGATACTATAGAATATAGAACAAATCGAACATAGAACATAGAACAGGATAGCACAGAACAGACTCTTCGCCCCTCAATGTTGTGCCAGCATTTTATGCTACTCTAAGATCAGACTAAACAACATACCCTTCATTGTACTAACTTCCATGTGCCAATCCAAAAGTTGTTTAAATGTCCCTAATGTATCTGACTCTACTACCAATGCTGGCAGTTCTTTCCACACACCCACCACTCTCTGTATAAAGAACTGACTTCTGACATCTCCTCTAAACCTTCCTCCAATTACTTTAAAAGTATGCTCCCTCGTGATAGTCATTTCCGCACTGTGAAAAAGTCTCTGGCTATCTGACTATCCACTCTATCAAAGCCCCGCAACATCTTGTACACCACTATCAAGTCACCTCTCATCCTTCTTCACTCCACTGAGTAAAGCCCTTGCTCCCTCAACCATAAGACTGACTAGTCCATAATTCCCAGGATTATCCCTACTCTTTTCTTGAACAAGGGAATAACATTTGCCACCCTCCAATCATCTGGCACTATGCCAGTGGACAGTGAGCATGCAATGATTATCGCCAAAGACACAGCAATCTCTGCCCTCGCTTCCTGTAGTAAACTAGGGTATACCCCGTATGGCGTACGGGATTAATCTGTCCTTATGGTTTTCAAAGTTTTCAGCACATCCTTCTCCCTAACATCAACGTGTTCGAGCATATCAGTCTGTTTTACATTGCCCTCAGGCATGGCAAGGTCACTCTCAGTAGTGAATACTGAAACAAAGTATTCATTAAGGACCTCCCCTCCTCCTCCACATCCAGGTGCAAGTTCCCTCTACTATTCCTGAACAGCCCTGCCCTCTCTCTGGCCATTCCCTTGTTCCTCACATCAGTGCTTTAGGGTTTAGGGTTTGCTTTAAACCTCCCAGCTGAAGCTTTTTCATTCCCCCCTCGAGCTCTCCTAAGTCCATCCTTCAGTTCCTTCCTGGCTACCTATAACCCTCGAGAGCCCTGTTTGATTCTTGCCTCCTCAACCTTAAGTAAGCTTCCTTCTTCCTCTTGACTGGATGTTCCACATCTCTTGTCATTCAAGGTTCTTTCAACCTCCAAATCCTTCCCTGTCTTCGTGGGACAAACCTGTCCTGTATTATCATCAGGTGCTTCCTATCAAACCTCCACATTTCTGTTGTGCAGTTCCCTGAGAACATCTGTTCCCAATTTTGGCGCCTCAGTTCCTGCATTGTATTGAAGCATTGTAACTCCCCCTCCCCAATTAAATACTTTCCCATACTGTCTGTTGCTGTCCCTCACCATGAATATAGTAAAGATCAGGGAGTTGTGATCACTATCACGAGCACCCTTACTGGAGATACCCAACAAAAACTCTTTGAACTAAGGAGGTTCCAATCAATATTCAGGAAGTTAAAGTCACCCACAACGTCAAACCTGTAACTTCTGCACTTTCTAAAATCTGCCTCCCAATCTGCTCCTCCATGTCCCCATTGCTACTGGGGGGCCTGCAGAAAACTCCCAATAAAGTGACTGCTCCTTTCCTGTTTCTGCCTTCCACCCATAATGACTCTGTAAACAAACCCTCCTCGATGACCTCCCTTTCTGTAGTTGTGATACTACACCTGATTAGCAATACCACTCCTCCATCTCTTTTACCTCCCCCCATTCCTTTTGAAACATCTAAACACTGGAACATCCAATAATCATTCCTGGCCCTGTGATATCCAAGTCTCCATAATGGCCACAACATCATAGTTCCAAGTACTGATTCATGGTCTGAGTTCGTCACCCTTATTCCTGATTCTTCTTACTCTAAAATAGACACACTTCAACCCATCACACTGACTGCACCTTTACCCTATCAAGTGCCTATCCCTCCTCACAGGCTCTCTGCATGCTGTATCTGGCTGTTCACTACCTACTCCATTATCGGATCCAAGTCTCAGGTTCCCACACCCCAGCCAAACTAGTTTAAACCCTCCTGAAGAGCTGTAGCAAGCCTCCCACTCAGGATGTTGGTGTCCCTCCAGCTCAGGTGCAACCCATCCTTCTTGTACAGGTGCCACCTTCCCCAGAAGATATCCCATTGATCCATAGATCTGAAGCCCTCCCTCCTACACAAGCTCTGCAGCCACATGTTCAGTTCCACTCGCCCTCTATTCCTTGCCTCAATAACAAGGGAACTCCATAGTTAGGGTGTGTGGACTCAGGTGCCACGATCCATAATGTCTTGGATTGTGTTTTCAGGATCCTTGAGGGGAAGGGGGAGCAGCCCCAAGTCTTGGTCCACATAAGCACTAATGACATAGGTAAGATAATGGATGGGAAAAGAAGGCAGAAATTCAGGGAGCGAGGGTGGAAGCTTAGAGCTAGAACAAACAGAGTTGCTCCATTTTGTTTGCCACCCGCGCCATGTACGAGTGAAGCAACGAACTGGGAGAGTGTGGAGCTGAACTGGGAGAGCGTGGAGCTGAACGCCTGGCTACAGGATGGTGTAGCAGGGAGGGATTCAGATACCTGGATAATTGGGGCTCATTCTGGGGTAGGTGGGACCTCTACAAATGGGATGGTCTACACCTGAACCAGAGGGGCACCTATATCCAGGGGAGGAGGTTTGCTAATGCATGTAGGGAGCGTTTAAACAAATTCAGCAGGGGAATGGGCACCAGAATTATAGCTCCAGTGTACAGGAGTTTGAGAGTATTGAGTTTGTGAATAAGGTTTCACGGTCACAGGAGTGTGCGGGCAGAGCAGGAAGGTGGTTTGACGTGCATCTACTTCAATGACAGGAGCATCTGGAATAAGGTGGGTGAACTTGCAACATGGGTTGGTACCTGGGACTTTGATGTTATGGCTATTTCAAAGACATGGATAGAGCAGGGACAGGAATGGTTGTAGCAGGTTCCAGGGTTTAGATGTTTCAGTAAGAGCAGGGAAGTGTGACATTGTTAGTCAAGGACAGTATTATGGTGGCAGAAAGGACGTTTGATGAGGAAAGGAAACAGGAAAGGAGAGGTCACCCTGTTAGGAGTTTTCGCAAGGCCTCTGAAAAGTTCCAGAGATGTAGAGGAAAAAAATTGCAAAGATGATTCTGGATAAGAATTATGGGAGACTTTAATTTTCCAAATATTGACTGGAAATGTTCTAGCACGAGTACCTTAGATGGGTCAGTTTTTGTCCAATGTGTGCAGGAGGATCTCCAGATGCAGTCTGTGGACAGGCCAACAAGAGGCGATGCCACAATAGCTTTGGCCAGGTGTTAGATTTGGAGGTAGGTGAGCACTTTGGTGATAGTGACCACGATTCAGTTATGTTTACTTTAGTGATGGAAAGGGATAGGTATATAACGCAGGGCAAGAGGAAAGTCAAATATGATGTGATTAGGCAAGATTTAGGATGCATAGGATGGGGAAGGAAACTTCAGGGGATGTGCACAATTGAAATGTGGAGCTTATTCAAGGAACAGCTACTGCGTGTTCTTGATAAGTATGCACCTGTCCGACAGGGAGGAAGTTGTTGAGCAAGGGAGCCATGGTTTACTAAAGAAGTTGAATCTCTTGTCAAGAGGAAGAAGGAAGCTTATGCAAAGATAAGATGTGAAGGCTCAGTTAGGGTGCTTGAGTGTTCCAAGTTAGCCAAAAAAGACATTAAGAGAGAGCAAAGAAGAGCCAGGAGGGGATATGAGAAGCCTTTGGCAGATAGGATCAAGGAAAACCCTAAAGTTTTCTATAGGTATATCAGGAATAAAAGAATGACTGAAGTAAGACAGTAGTGGGAAATTGTGCGTGGAGTCTGAAGATTGGAGAGGGGGCGCTGATTGAATTTTTTTGTCAGTATTCATACTGGGAAAAGACAATGTTGTCGGGGAGAATACTGAGATATAGGCCACCAGACTAGATAGGATTGAGGTTCAGAAGGAGGGGGTGTTAGCAATTCTAGAACGTGTGAAAATAAATAAGTCCCCTGGGCCAAATGGAATTTGTCCTAGGATTCACCGGGAAGTCAGGGAGGACATTGCAAAGGCTTTTGCTTTGGTCTTTATGTCATCATTCTACAGGAATAGTGCCAGAAGTGTGGAGGATAGCAAACATTGTCCCCCAGTTCAAAAGGGGAGTAGAGGCAACCCTGATAATTATGGATCAGTGAGTCTTACTTCGGTTGTAGGTAAAGTGTTGGGAAGGATTATAAGAGATAGGATTAAAAATCATCAAGAAAGGAAAAATTTGATTAGGATTAATTAACATGGTTTTGTGATGGGGAGGTCATGCCTCACAAACTTTATTGAGTTCTTTGACAAGGTGACCAACCAGTTGGATGAGGTGGTGTATATGGATTTCAGTAAAGATTTTGATAAGGTTCCCCACGGTCAGGTATTTCAGAAAGTCCAGAGGCATGGAATTGAGGGTGATTTAGCAGTTTGGATCAGAAATTGGCTAGCTGAAAGAAGACAGAGGGTGGTGGTTGCTGGGAAATGTTCATCCTGGAGGACAGTTCCCAGTGGTGTGCCACAAGGTTCTGTTTTGGGGTCAGGGCTGTTTGTCAGTTTTATAAATGTCCTGATGAGGGCACAGAAGGATGGGTTAGTTAACTTGTAGATGATACTAAGGTCGGAGTTGTGGACAATGCAGAAGAATGTTGTAGGTTACAGAGGGATATAGATAAGCTGCAGAGTTTCACTGAGAGGTAGCAAATGGAGCTTAATGCAGAAAAGTGTGAGGTGATTCACTTTGGAAAGAGAAACAGCCCAGTAACAGTAGTACTAGGCTAATGGCAAGATTCTTGGTAGTGCAGATGAGCAGAGAGATCTTGGTGTCGATGTGTGTAGATTTCTGAAAATTGCCAACCAGGTTGATAGAGTTGTTAAGAAGGCATATGGTGTGTTGGCGTTTCCTGGTAGAGGGATTGAGTTTTGGATATATTTCCCTCCCCACCTCTTTCTGCCTTCTGCAAAGACAGTTCCCTCCGTGACTACCTGGTCAGGTCCATGCTCCCCCTCCCCCCCGCCACCCCTGCGCAACCCACCCTCCCATCCTGGCACCATCCCCTGCCACTGCAGGAATTGCAAAACCTGTGCCCACATCTCCTCCCTCACCTCCATCCAAGGCCCTAAAGGAGCCTTCCACATCCATCAAAAAGTTTTACCTGCACATTTACCAATATCATTTATTGTATCCGTTGCTCCCGATGCGGTCTCTACATGGGGGAGACTGGACGCCTCCTAGCAGAGAGCTTTAGGGAACACCTCCGGGACACCCGCACCAATCAACCACACTGCCCTATGGCCCAACATTTCAACTCCCCCTCCCACTCTGCTGAGGACATGCAGGCCTTGGGCTTCCTTCACCGCTGCTCCCTCACCACCCGACGCTTGGAGGAAGAACGCCTCATCTTCTGCCTCAGAACACTTCAACCCCAGGGCATAAATGTGGACTTCAACAGTTTCCTCATTTTCTCTTCCCCCACCTCACCCCAGTTCTTAACTTCCAGCTCAGCACTGTCCCCATGACTTGTCCTACCTGCCTCTCTTCTTTTCCACCTATCCACTCCACCCTCCTCCCTGTCCTATCACCTTCATCCCCTCCCCCACTCACCTATTGTACTCTATGCTAATTTCTCCCCACCCCCACCCCCATCTCATTTATCTCTCCACCCTTCAGGCACTCTGCCTGTATTCCTGATGAAGGGCTTTTGCCCGAAATGTCGATTTCGAAGCTCCTTGGATGCAGCCTGAACTGCTATGCTCTTCCAGCACCACTAATCCAGAATCTGGTTTCCAGCATCTGCAGTCATTGTTTTTAGCTCGATGAGAAATAGGCAGAAGTTCATCAAGTTGTATTATCAGTGGGTTACAGAAAGGAACTGTTGCAGGTAACACATGAATTATCATTAGAAGTTCATTTTGGGGTAAGAAAAACTCAAGCAAAAGTACAAGAACATTCTTTCTGGCCTGGACTGCACAAGGATGTGGTTGAATGTTGCCAGACATGTCATACATGTCAGGGAAGGGAACACCGCAGGCAGTAATAAAGCGCATCCTTCATCCCCATTCCTGCATTTGAGGAATCGTTTACAAGAATCTTAATTGATTGTGTAGGATCCCTACCTCAACAAAAAGCATGAGTCACCTTCTCATAATCTGTCCACTAGATTTCCAGAGGCCATTCCATCACAAAATATCACAGCTAAAGGCATTGTAGAAGAGTTACTCAATTTGTGCAGTAGTTATAGACTACCCACAGGGACACAATCATATAGTCATAGAGTCATGAAGATGTACAGCACGGAAACAGACCTTTCGGTCCAACTCATCCATGGTGACCAGATATCCCAATCCAATCTAATCCTACCTGCCAATACCTGGCCCATATCCCTCCTAACCCTTCCTATTCATATACCCATCCAGGTGCCTTTTAAATGTTGCAATTGTACTGGACTCCACCACATCCTCTGGCAGCTCATTCCATACATTTTCCACACTCTGCATGAATAAGTTGCCCCTTAGGTCTCTTTTATATCTTTCCCCTCTCACCTGAAAACTATGCCCTCTAGCTCTGGACTCCCTGACACCAGGGAAAAGACTTTGTCTATTTATCCTATCCATGCCCTCATGATTTTATAAACCTCTAAAAGGTCACCCCTCAGCCTCTGATGCTACAGAGAAAACGGCCCCAGCCTGTTCAGCCTCCCCCTATAGCTCAAATCCTCCAACCCTGGCAACATGAGATCTCCTTACAAATTTGTTTCTCAATTTCACTCTGACTATTAGGGGGTCTATAATACAATCCCAGTAAGGTGATCATCCCTTTTTTATTTCTCAGTTCCACCCAAATAACCTCCCTATCTGTATTTCCAGGAATATCCTCCCTCAGTACAGCTGTAATGCTATCCCTTATCAAAAACTTCATTCCCCCTTCTCTCTTGCCTCCCTTTCTATCCTTACTCTAGCATTTGTATCCTGGAACATTAAGCTGCCAGTCTTGTCCATCCCTGAGCCATGCTTCTGTAATTGCTATGATATCCCAGTTGAAAAATGTGTTGCTGGAAAAGCGCAACAGGTCAGGCAGCATCCAAGGAGCAGGAGAAACGCCGTTTTGGGCATAAGCCCTCCTTCAGCCATTCCTGAAGAAGGATTTATGCCTGAAACATTGATTCTCCTGCTCCGTAGATGCTGCCTGACCTGCTGCACTTTTCCAGCAACACATTTTTCAGCTCTGATCTCCAGCATCTGCAGTCCTCACTTTCTCCTATGATCTCCCAGTCCCATGTTCCTAACCATACCCTGAGTTCATCTGCCTTCCCTGTTAGGCCACTTGCGTTGAAATAAATGCAGTTTATCAGTCCTACCTTGTTCTCTGCTTTGTCCCTGCCTGCCCTGACTGTTTGACTTGACTTCACTTACCTCACTATTTCCCTGGGTCCCACATCACATCCCCCTCCCCCCACCTTACCAGTTTAAATCCTCCTGAGCAGTTCTACCAAATCTTCCTGTCAGTATATTAGTCTCCTTCCAATTCAGGTGCAATCCGCCTTTCTTGTACAGGTCACTTCTACCCCCAAAGAGCTTCCAATGATCGAAAAATGTAAATCCTTCAGCCACGCATTCATCTGCTCTATCCTCCTATTCCTGACCTCACTAACCCGTAGCACTGGGAATAATCCAGATATTACTACTCTTGAGGACCTCCTTTTTAAATTTCTGCCGAACTCTCTGTAATCTCCCTTCACAATCTCAACCTTTTCCCTTCCTATGTCCTTGTTTCCAATATGTACAATGACCTCCTGCTGACCCCTCTCCCCTTTGAGACCATTCTGCACCCTGTCTGAGACCTCCTTGATCCTGGCACCAGGAAATCAACACACCATTCTGATGTTTCGTTGCTGGCCACAGAAACACCTGCCTGTACCTCAGACTAGAGAGTCACCTAACACATACGATCTATTGGAACCTCATTGCATTTGAGCCAGTCTCAATACCAGACAGTGGCTGTTCATGCTACATTTCCTTGAGAGTCCAAAACAGCATACTTGTTTGAAATGGGAATAGCCACAGAAGACTCCTGCACTGACGGCCTCCCTCTCTTACCTCCCCCAGACTCAACCCACATATGTGACTGCATCTGTGACTTTCCCCCCTTCCTCTAACTACCATCCATTACATCCCCTTGTTATTGTAAATTCCTCATTGTTTCTAACTGTCTCTCCAACCGATCCATTTGATCTGATAGGATTCGCAACCAAAGGCATTTATTGCAGATATGATCCTCAGTAACCCGTAAACTCGCCCTAAACTCCCACATCTGACAAAAAGAGCATATCACTTTAATAAAAGGCCATTTTTGCTTATTTCAATTTACAGATCCAAAAATAGCACTGTCTTATTCCTCTCCAAAACACTGTTTCAGGTTAAATTAATACATATGACTTATATTTTAAGTTGAATCAAGAGACATTCTCAATAAAACATATAATCAAGAAAGAACCCATTCTTCTCACCTCACTTCTGCAGACTTACTGTAAGGCCACACTTGTCTGTTTCTGTGCTGTGACCTCTCCCAAATAGGTTCCTCCAAGATCAGTTGTAAATTTCACAGTTTGTTAATTTTCCCAGAATCACTCCAATGTCCAACGATACATGAATTCAAACAGCAAAGCAGATCAAGGGTCAAATTTCATATTTAAGTTATTCAAGGAAGTTATGGACAGTTTAGGAATAAAGCAATTCAAATCCACTGCGCACTATCCAGAATCGCAGGGACCAATAGGAACGTGGCATCAGACCAACATAAGACCTTATAGTCAAGGCGATCTAGATGATTGGGATAAAGGATTTCTGTTTGACCTGTTTGCCATCAGAGATGCACCAAATGAATCCACGAAATTCAGTCAATTCGAATTAGTTTTCAGTAAAAGGACAACTAAAATTGATAGAGGAGAAATTGGCAAGCCAGAATTCAGAGAACACATATTTGGACTATATGTCAAATTTTAGGGAACGGTGATATAGAGCAGGGGATTTGGCTCAACAGCATTTAAAAATATTACAGTATACGATGAAACAGGAAGCAGCTAAATCATCGAAAACTCACATTTTGCTAATAGAGATAAAGTGTTAGTGTTACTTCCAGTGCTAGGTGAACCTTTGAAAGCAAGATTTAATGGATCTTATCAAGTCAAAAGGAGATGGAATGAGGTGAACTATTTGATAAGGTCTCCAGACTGAATGAAATCTCACAGAGTGCATCATGTGAATATGCTCAAAAGGTATTTTGATGTGGAAATAAGAGCAAAAGATGAATGTGTTCGTGGCTACAGCACAGAGTCAGAGGATTCTGAATTGGACATTCCTCAAATTAAACTGGGCAATGAGGAAGTTGTCAAAAATTGAGATAAATTATTGAATTACCTTCCAGAGGAAAACTGCAATGACCTGAAAGAGCTATTGCTATTACATGGGAAATATGGGGGAATATGTTGGGAAGTACTAACCTAATTTTGCATGATGTGTATACAGGAAATGCTGTTCTGATTAAACAACATCCTGATAGAATTAACCCTCTAAAGTTGGCTCAGGTTCAAAAAGAGATTGAACACATGCTCCAAGATGACATCATTGACATGAGTTTCAGTGATTGGAGATCACCCAAAGTAATGGTGCCAAAACCAGATGGTACCGAAAGTTTAATGTAGACTATCACAAAGTCAATGCAGTTACAAAGTCTGATTCATATCTGATTCCAGATTTGGAAGTCTGTATTGAGCAGATGAGACATGCAACTTATATTTCTAAGTTGTACTGACTCAATAGACAATAGACAATAGGTGAAGGAGTAGGCCATTCTGCCCTTTGAACCTGCACCACCATTCAGTATGATCATGGCTGAGCAGCCTTAATCAGTATCCTGTTCCTGCCTTATCTTCATAACCCTTGATTCCACTATCCTTGAGAGCTCTATCCAACTCTTTCTTAAATGAATCCAGAGACTGGGCCTCCACTGCCCTCTGGAGCAGAGCATTCCACACAGCCACCACTCTCTGGGTGAAGAAGTTTCTCCCCATCTCTGTCCTAAATGGTCTACCCCGTATTTTTAAGCTGTGTCCTCTGGTTCGGCACTCACCCATCAGCGGAAACATGTTTCCTGCCACCAGATTGTCCAATCCTTTAATAATCCTTATCTTCTCAAAAAGATCCCCTCTCAGTCTTCTAAACTCAAGGGTATACAAGACCAGTCGCTGCAGTCTTTCAGTATAAGGCAATCCTGCCATTCCAGTAATTGACCTCGTGAACCTATGCTGCACTCCCTCAATAGCCAGAATGTCTTTCCTCAAATTTGGGGACCTGAACTGCACACAGTACTCCAGGTGTGGTCTCACCAGGGCCCTGTACAGCTGCAGATGAACCTCTTTGCTTCTATACTCAATCCCTCTTGTTATGAAGGCCAGCATACTATTAGCCTTCTTCACTCCCTGCTGTACCTGCATGCTTACCTTCATTGACTGGTGTACAAGAATACCCAGATCTCTCTGTACTGCCCCTTTACCTAAATTGATTCCATTTAGGTAGTAATCCGCCTTCCTGTTCTTGCCACCAAAGTGGATAACCATACATTTATCCACATTAAACTGCATCTGCCATGCATCTGACCACTCAGCTAACTTGTCCAGGTCACCCTGTAATCTCCGAACATCCTCATCACATTTCACCCTGACACCCAGCTTAGTATCATCAGCAATTTTGCTAATGTTATTGCTAGTACCATCTTCTATATCATTAACATATATTTTAAAAAGCTGCAGTCCCAGTACTGAACCCTGTCGTACCCCAATGGGCACTGCCTGCCATTCCGAAATGGAGCCGTTTATCACTACTCTTTGTTTCCTATCAGCCAACCAACTTTCAATCCACTAACCTCCTATGTGGGACTTTATCAAAAGCTTTCTGAAAATCCAGGTACACTACATTTACTGGATCTCCCTCATCCATCTTCAGAGTTACATCCTCAAAGAATTCCAGAAAATTAGTCAAGCATGATTACCCCTTCATAAATCCAAAGTTAAAAATCACACAACACCAGGTTATATACCCTTGAGGTTGTATACCCTTGAGTTTGGGCGGCACGGTCACACAATGGTTAGCACTGCTGCCTCACAGCGCCAGAGACCTGGGTTTAATTCCTGCCTCAGGCGACTGACTGTGTGGAGTTTGCTCATTCTCCCCGTGTCTGCGTGGGTTTCCTCCGGTTGCTCCGGTTTCCTCCCACAGTCCAAAGATGTGCAGGTCAGGTGAATTGGCCACACTAAACTGCCCATAGTGTTAGGTAAGGGGTAAATGTAGGAGTATGGGTGGGTTGCGCTTCGGCAGGGCGGTGTGGACTTGTTGGGCCGAAGGGCCTGTTTCCACACTGTAAGTAATCTAATCTAATCTAATCTATAGTCCAACAGGTTTAATTGGAAGCACACTAGCTTTCGGAGCGACGCTCCTTCATCAGGTGATTGTGTCACCTGATGAAGGAGCGTCGCTCCGAAAGCTAGTGTGCTTCCAATTCATCCTGTTGGACTATAACCTGGTGTTGTGTGATTTTTAACTTTGTACACCCCAGTCCAACACCGGCATCTCCAAATTCATAAATCCATGCTGACTCTGACCTATCCTGTTACTACTATCCAGATGTGTCGTAATTTCATCCTTTATAATAGACTCCAGCATCTTTCCCACCACTGAGGTCAGACTAACTGGTCTATAATTTCCTCCTTTCTTTCTCCCACATTTCCTAAAGAGTGGTACAACATTAGCCATACTCCAATCCGCAGGAACTGATCCTGAATCTATCGAATTCTGGAAAATAATCACCAACACATCCATGATTTCTCGAGCCACCTCCTTCAGTACCCTGGGATGTAAACCATCAGGCCCCGGGGATTTATCAACCTTCAGACCTAACAGTCTCTCCAACACCAATTCCTGACAAATATAAATTCCCTTAAGTTTAGGTCCTGCAGCCACTGTTACCTCTGGGAGATTGCTTGTGTCTTCCCCAGTGAACACAGATCTGAAATAACAATTCAACTCTTCTGCCATTTCTTTGTTCCCCGTCATATATTCCCCTGTTTCTGTCTTCAAGGGCTCAATTTTTTTTACCTTTCACATACCTAAAAAAGCTTTTACTATCCTCCTTTATATTATTGGCCAGTTTACCTTCGTACCTCATTTTTTCTCTGCGTATTTCCTTCTTAGTAATCCTCTGTTGTTCTTTAAAAGCTTCCCAGGCCTCCATTTTTCCATTTATCTTTGCTATATTATACTTTTTCTCTTTTACCTTTACGTTTCTTAACTTCCCTCATCAGCCACGGCCACCCATGCCTCCTCCTAGGATCTTTCTTCCTTTTTGGAATGAACAGATCCTGCAACTTCTGCATTATACACAGAAATATCCACCATTGTTCCTCCACTGTCATCCCTGCTAAGGTATTTTACCATTAAACTTTAGACAGCTCCTCCCTCATAGCTCCATAGGTCCCTTTATTCAACAGAAATATTGTCACTTCCAATTGTACCCTCTCCCTCTCAAATTGCAGATTGAAGCTTATTGTATTATGGTCACGACTTCCCAATGGCTCCTTCACTTCGAGGTCCCTGACCAATTCTGGTTCGTTGCACAATACCAGATCCAGAATTGCCTTCTCCCTGGAGGGCTCCAGCACCAGCTGTTCTGAGAATCCATCTCTGAGGCACTCCACAAAGTCTCTTTCTTGAGGTCCAATACCATCCTGATTCTTCCAGTCTACATGCATGTTGAAATTCCCCCATAACAACTGTAGTAACATCTCTGCGACAGGCCAATTTCAGCTCCTGATTCAACTTACATCCGACATCCATACTACTGTTTGGGGGCCTGTAGATGACTCTCAAGAGGGTCTTTTTACTCTTAGTATTTCTCAGCTCTATCCACACTGACTCTACATCCCCTGATTCTAGGTCCCCCCGATGCAAGGGACTGAATACCAACATGGCCACACCACCCCCTCTGCCTGTCAGTCTGTCCTTACGATAGCACGTGTAGCCTTGAATAATCATTTCCCAGGCCCTGTCCACTTGAAGCCACGTCTCAGTTATCCCCATAATATCGTATCTGCCAATTTCCAAAAGAGCCTCAAGCTCATCCATCTTATTTCTAATGCTTTGTGCATTCATGTATAGTATTTTTAATTTGTTACTGCCATCACCCTTCCCATCAACTTCTATTTCCCTCAACCTTACAGCATGATCCCTTTCTGAGTTTTCTGTCTCATTGATACAGTTGTCTTTCTTGACTTCCCTTGTTCTAACTTTCCCTTCAATTTCCTTCTTAAACATCCAGTTTGTCCCCTCCCCCCCACTACTTAGTTTAAACGTAGCTGTGTTGCAGTAGCAAACCTGCCTGCCAGAATGCTGGTCCCTAACCTATTAAGGTGCAAACCGTCTCTCTTGTAGAATTTATGCTTACCACAAAACATACCCCAATGATCCAAGAATTTAAATCCTTGCTTCCTGCACCAGTTCCCCCAGCCACACGTTCAAGTCCATTATCTCCCTGTTTCTGGCCTCACCAGCCCGAGGAACTGGAAGCAAACCGGAGATAACCACCTTGGACGTCCTGCTTTTCAGCCTACTTCCTAGTTCTCCAAAGTCCCGCAGTAGTATGTTTCTCCTCTTCTTCCCGACATCATTTGTGCCGTCATGTACCACCACCTCTGGCTCTTCACCTTCGTTCTTGAGGATTTCCTGCACTCTCTCTGTGATATCTTTAACCCTGGCACCAGCAAGGCAACACACCATCCTTAAGTCCCGTCTGCTGGCACAAAAACCCCAGTCAGTCCCTCTCACTATGGAGTCCCCTATTCCCACGGCTCTGTGCGATGTCCGACTGTTCCGCTCTGCCTCCGTGGCAGCTTTTAATTGACAGACCTGGCCGCCTCGCAGACTGGCAGTGTCATCTGTCTCTACTGTTTCCAAAAGATTCAACTTGTTCCTGACAGGTACTTCCCCGGGGGTCTCTTGCACCTGTCTCCTCTCTGCCTTCCTCATCGTCTGCTCTCTTCTGCCCTTTTCTGGTATCGTCGGTGTAATAACCTCGCTGAAGGTCTTGTCGAGAAAGATCTCGTTCTCTCGGATGAGCCTAAGATCCTCGAGTTCTTTCATCAGTGCTGCAATATGCTCGGTCAGTAGCTGAATGTGCACACACTTTCCACACATATACGAGCCAGACACACCAGAGTCGTTGACCTCCCACATCAAGCACATAGCGCACTGAACCAGCTTGGCAGTCATGTCTTCACCCTCTTCAACTGTAACATAATCACTTCACTCAACCTCCTTGTCAAACACTGCTGCGCTAAAGCCTCACTCTTCAATCCACAGGAACTTCCTTGGACCCTCTTTTTGGGGCAAGTCTGTGTACTTTGTAGGACCTGGGGTCTAGAACACAACCATTCTAATAACAATCACTTACCTTCCCAACTGGCTTTGTGCTCTGCCTTCACTTCCACACAGCTCCCGCTGCTCTCTGATGTGACTTTGAGGATACTGGCAGGTACCTTTATCCAAAAGAGCAACTTTGTTTTTCATAACATCAAAGGGACTGTACCAATTTAAAATTATGCCACTTGGTATGAAAAATGTGCCCACCACATTTCAAAGACGAACCAATAAAGTCATTTCTGGATTACCCAGTTATGTGGTGTACATCGATGAACTGGTGATTTTTACTCACACTGCAAGGAACATTTGCAGCATTGATGGGAACTATTTGATTGACTACAGGAAACAGGCTTGGTGATAAACTTACCTAAGAGTGAATTTGCCAAAGCCCAAGACACCTTCCTAGGCCATGTTATTGGACATGGACAGATGGCCCTTGGAAGGTGAAAACAAAGGTTGTTGGGGAGTTTCCCACACCATCGACGAAGACAGCAGCACTACAATTCCTGGGAAATTTGAACCAACTTTTAGCAGTGTGACTGCTCCACTCACTAAATTATTGAAGAACGACAAAAGGTTTCAATGGATCCAGAAGGTATTTGACAGCCTGAAAGCTGTGTTTACTACTGCTCTACTGTTAGACACATCGACTTACACAACACCATTCAAGGTGGATATCAATGTAAGTGATGTAGGTGTCGGTGCTGTAGCATGAGCCCTTCTTCAGGAATGCACTATAAGCTGCACTATAAGTCAGTTGAGTTTTCAAATAGCTCAGCTGTTCGAAATTCTGATTTCTTTTATTCGTGTTTAAATCAATTCTGTTTGGCTTAAAGCCAAGTGGTTTGACCACTGCATCACACTTGGGATATCCACTTCACATCTACCTATAAAATAAGAAAAAGTTAGGATCTAGGCTACCTTCTTCAAATATTTTGAGGTGGTCTGGTCTACTCCATAACACACATCTTAAGTCCTATTATAGGAATGGTGTCATGACCTATTGCCTTTGTCGTATCTACTGTGTTCAGCAGTTTCTTAATGTCCCGTGTCGTGAATCGAATTGGTTGACGAATGATATTTGTGATCCTGTGAACACCATGAGGAGGGTACGGTAGATCATTCATTCAAAACTTCTGGCTGAGAAAGGTGCTGATCCTACATCCTTGTCTTTTACACTGATGTGCAGGGATGTTCCTTAAGTTAGGAAGGGGATATTTGTGGAGCCCTCTCCTCCAGTGAGTTGTTTAATATTCCATCACAGTTTATGACAAGATGTGGCAGGGCTGCGGAGCTTAGAACTGATCTGTTGGTCATGGGATCATTTTGCCCTCTCGATCAGATGTGAGTTCGGCCGTTTGGAATGTAAGCAGTCAAGTGCAGTAGCTTTAACGGGTATCATCAGGTTTAGGGTCACATGGTTCTGACCCTGGCATGTACAACCCACACTTATCACTGAACCACAGACCAGTTTGGTGGTAATGATATTCTGAAGGATTATCCTGGGGAAATGTTACAGATTGTTGTTGAATACAATTCTGCTTCTGCTGCTGCTGTGGTCTACAGCACCACATCAATATCAGGAATTCTGTATTCAAGAAAGTTCACAGATCTAGATAATTGAATGTATTTAAAGATGATTTTTGACATGGGAATGAATTGAGGGCAACAAATAATTGATCATGAAAGTGGAGTGAGATCGGATTAGATTAGATTCCCTACAGTGTGGAAACAGGCTCTTCGGCCCAACAAGTCCACACAGACCCTCTGAAAAGTAACCCACCCGAACCCATTTCCCTCTGAATAAGGCACCTAACACTATGGGCAACTTACAATGGCCAATTCACCTGACCTGCACATCTTTGGACTGTGGGAGGAAACAGGAGCACCCGGAGGAAACCCACGCAGACTTATAAGTTTTCGTATGAGGGTCTGTTCTGTGCTGGACTTTCCTCTGTTCTGTGTTCCCAAAGCAGGTCAACTGGAATTTTACACAATATTTCAAATGCCACATTACCATTGTCTTTTACAGTGTAACACAACATCTCAATGCCTGCTCTGACCAATGAAGGTTAGCTTGCCAAGCACCTTCTTCACTGCCCTGTCTATCTGTGACTCCACTTTCAAGGAACTGTGTACCTGCACTCCTGGGTCTCTCTGTTTGCCAACACTCCCCAGTTCCTTAACATTAATGGTATGAATCCTGTAGTGGAGTATCTCACAAAATGCAGCACGTCACGCTTATCTCCGTTAAAGTCCATGGTTCCTCGGCCCACTGACCCATTTATAGAGTCATAGATTCATCGAGTCCTGGAGTGCTGAGACTAGCCCTTCGGCCCAAACTGGCCCATGCTGACCAAGATGTCCATCCACTCTAACCCCATTTCCCTGCACTTGGTCCATATCCTTCTAATCCTTTCCTATCCATGTATTTGTCCAAATGCATTTTAAATGTTGTCAATGTAACTGCCTCAATGGCAGCTCATTCCATCTGTGTACCACCCTCTGTGTAAACATGTTGCCCCTCAGGTTCCCTTTTATTCTTTCCCCTCTAACCTTAATCTGATGCCCTCTCACCCTCAATTCCCCAATCCTGGGAAAAAGGCTGAGTACATTCACCCTATCCACGCCTCTCATGAGCTTAACCCCTTTGATAAGATCCCCCCTTAGTCTCCTACCCTCTAAAGAAAGAAGTCCTTGCTTGTTTAACTCTAACTATAACTCAGACCATTGAGTCCTGGCAACATCCTTGTAAATTTCTTCTGCAATTTTTCCAGTTTAATAACATCCTTCCTGTAGCAAGGTGACCAAAACTGAACGCAATATGTCAAGTGTGGCCTCACCAACATCCTGGATAACAGCAACATAACTTCCCAACTCTGGTACTTAATGTCCTGACTGATGAAGGCCAGTGTGCCAAAAGCCTTCTTCACAGCGATATCTACTTGTGACACCACCTTCAGAGAACTGTGCACCTGAACTCCAAGGTCCCTGTGTTCCATTATGCTCCCTTAGGCCGACCATTCACCATGAAACCCCTACCTTGATTTGATTTACCAAAATGCAAGACCTCACACGTATCTCCATTAAACTCCATTTGCCATTTCTCGGCCCACTTCCCCAGCTGATCAAGGTCCTGCTGCAATTTCTGATAACCTCCCTCACTGTCCAGGATACCACCTGTTTTAGTGTCGTCTGCAAACTTACTATTCATGCCTTGTACATTCTCATCCAAATCATTGATATCGATAAGAAACAGCAATGGGTCAATCACCGACTCCTGAGGCACACCATTAGTCACAGGCCTCCAGTCCGACAAGCATCCTTCCATGATTATCTTCTGCTTCCTCCCATCAAGCCAACTGTGTATCCAAATTGCCAGCACCTCCTGGATACCAACCTTCCAGAGCAGCCTACCATGTGGAACCTTATCAAAGGTCTCACTGACCTCCTTGTAGACTATGTCTACTGCCCTGCCCTTGTCAACCTTCCTGGTCACTTAGAGTCATAGAATCATACTCTAACAAATTTGTGAGGCATGGTCTCCCATGCACAAAGCCGTGCTGACTACTCCTAATCAAACCCTGTCTTTCCAAATGCATGTATATTTTATCTCTCAGAATCTGCTCAAGTAATTTCTCCATTGGTTAAGATCTCAATATAATCTTAGATAACTGTCTTCACTGTCAATTCTACCAGTAAGTTTGGTGTCACCTGCCTGTCCGTGCATCCTATATTCCCATCTAAATCATTTATCTGAATAGCCAACAACAGTGGACCCAGAACTGGTCCTTGTGGCACACTGCAGGTCACAGGACTCGAGTTGGAACAACAACCTTCACCAACCGCCCTCTGTCTCCCACCGTCAGGCCAATGTTATATCAAATTGATTAGCTCTTTCTGATCCCATGTGATGTACTCTTACTAACCAGTCTACCATGCAGAACCTTGTCAAAGGCATTGCTAAAGTCCATAAAGACAAGGATTACCAGAGCACCTTCATCTGTCTCTTGGTCATCTCCTCAAAAACTCAATCAGGTTTGGGAACGATAATTTCACACATGCATAAAGCCATGCTGACTCTCCCTAATCAGTCCGTGCCTTTCAAAATGCATCTAAATCCTTTCTCTCAGAGTTCCTTCCAACAACTTATCCACCAGTAATATGACACAGATATGTTCGCTCGGGCCCCCACAATTTCTTTCTTAGCTTCCCACAATGTCCTGAAGTATACTAGATCAGGTCTCTGGGATTAACCTACCTTTATGCATTTAAAGACCACCAGCACCTCCTCTTCTGTGATGTGGACTGTTATGAAAACATCACAACAAGCAAAACTAATGTCATTAAAAAAATTCCTTGCAAGAACTGTAAAAAATACTACATTGGACAAACAGATAGAAAATTAGCCACCAGGATACATCAACTAGCCACAAAAACTCACAACCCACTCCCGCTAGTACCTTTACATACAGATGAGGTACGACACCACTATGACTGGGACAACACATCCATCCTTAGGGAAGCCAAACAGACACATGCACAAGAATTCCTAGAAGCATGGCATTGCAAACGGAATTCTTTCAACAAACACATCGATTTGGACTCCATCTACCACCCTCTGAGAAAAAGAACAGGAGAAGACATCACCAACACAGGAATGACGTCACCAATCCAAGGAAACCTAAGCATATATGCATTACTTCTGAAAAGGACATAACATTGAGGCCCAGATCAGGTCATCTATCATCTTTGTGGTTTGAGGGGCTGAATGACCTCCTACTATGTCTTATGTTCTCATACAATTTTTCAGAAAGTAAATGATTGCTATTTTCTGGGAAGCTCTGTTATTGAATGTTCCAGTCTGAAAAACCAGAGGATTTTGAGAGCCATGAGTTACAGAGCCTGTGTCACAGTAAGTCTGAATCTACAACATGACCAACAAATGAAGCACAAGTTGCAGAGTGGGGAAGCTCTGTGAAGAGGGATAAGAGGGCTCTTTCATACTCAGCCTCAGTTTCCAAGACCATTTCCCTTTATTCCTCATTTTGACTGGTCAAGGAACAGTTAGACATTGTCATACATCTTATTCTTAGAACTGATTCCCTAGGTTTAATCTCCAATGTAAGAGGAAACATCTATCAGGAATTCTTCTGATACATTCTCCTCACGACATTATGCTCTATAAGAGCAACTCTCATTCTCAAGCCAAATTTGTTAATCTTTCATAATCCTTTATGTTAGGACCAAGGAAAGTGAAGCATCGGAAACCTTCAAAAACAGTTGTATCTTTCATTTTCCAATTCAGGAGATGAAAACTACACATAGTGCATGAGGGGTGGTCTCAGTAATACTCTGTATAGATTCAGTAAAAAATGTTATTATGATTATACCTGATACACCTCGCAAAACAAATTGCATCATTCCATTGACCTTCCTTAGCACTTGTTGCAGATGCAGACTAACTCAATGTGAACCATGTACCTGGATACTCAACTCCCTCAGAACCAAGGTCTGCAATCTCTCTCTATGTTACTGTTCATTTATTATTCTCTCAAAGCACAAACTTCCCAGAACCCACATTATACCGTTTCTGATGAAAGTTTACTCACAAAACCTCCCCTCTCTGTATCCCATTGCAGACTCTCTCCCTCTGTTTGACAACTTATTCAATGACTCTCTTGGTGGATAAGCTAAGTGAGCTCCAATCTATTCAGTCCCCTCTTCCAATGCATTACACAGACTGTACTCATTGATGACCTCACACTGATCCCAGAGGCACTCTCCTGGTTACAGTTTTACAACCTGCAAATAAATAGTTATCTCTGCTCTCTATTTCCTGTTAGCTAACCAGGCTCCCCTGTTCCTGTGTCAACATTGTGAAGGTTGAATGGTCTCGCCCTGTGCTGTGTAATTACACAAAATGCTGACTGACTTCATTCTATTCCTGTGTAAATCCTTAGAGGGACAGAATAGTTTCCTCCTGTCTAATCCTAATGAACCTGAGAGGCTGGATGTGATCTTCCTGTACCTCAGTAATAGCAGTGAGGGGTGAATGAGACAATAGCACATGGGTTAGGAACATCAGTTGGCCATTCGGCCCCTCGAGCATGCTGCACCATGATTGATGCCATTGTGGCTGTACACCCCTTTCCTGTATATGAGCACAAAAAAATGGACCAGAATTTGGCCATTTGGCCCCACCAGGTCTGCTCTGCTGTTTCTCAGCATCATTCATCTGCCTTTTCCCCATAACACCTGATCCCCCTTAGAAATCAACAACTTCTCAATCTCTGTCCTCAAGACACTGCTGTCATTGTGACTCTGTGTGTGTGTGTGTGTGTGTGCATCTGTGTTTGTGACTTTGTATACTTCTCTGTATCTGTTTATGGTTGTGTGCCTGCCTCTATGTTTGTCTGTGTTTGTCTCTGTGTGTGCATCTGTGTGTGTGCGTCTATGTGTGTGTGTGTGTGTGTGTGTGTGTGTGTCTATGTGTATGTGTGTGTGCGCCCCTGTATATGTCTCTGGAAGACAGTATTGACTAGATTGATGAAGTTGATTTGCGAGAAAGTTTAGAAAACATTAAGATTGATCAGTCTCCAGGGCCTCACAAATCTTAATGAGTTTTCATAAATGACTTGGATGAGGAGGTTGAGGGGTGGCTTAGTAACTTTGCAGATGACACAATGGTTGGAGGTATCGTTGATAGTATAAAGAACTGCTGCAGGCTGCAGCGCGACATAGACAGGATGCAGAGCTGGGCTGAGAAATGGCAGATGAGTTCAACCTGGATAAATACGAAGTGATGCATTTTGGAAGGTTGAACTCAAATGCTGAATATCGGATTAAAGACAGGATTCTTGGCAGTATGGAAGAACAGAAGGATCTGGGTGTGCACGTTCCCAAGTTGCCACCCAAGTGGATGGGGTTGTTCAGAAAGCATATTGTGTTTTGGCTTTCAGTAACTGGGGGTTCGAGTTTCAGAGTCGCGAGGTTTTGCTGCAGCTCGACAAGTCCCTGGTGAGACCACACTTGGAATATTGTGTCTAGTTCTGGTCGTCCTACTAAAGGAAAGATACAGAGGCTTTGGAGAGGGTGCAAAGAAGGTTTACCAGGATGCTGCCTGGACTGGAGGGCTTGCCTTATGAAGAAAGGTTGAATAAGCTCGGACTTTTCTCTCTGGAGAGAAGGAGAAAGAGAGGAGACCTGATCGAGGTGTACAAAATAATGAGAGGAATAGATATAGTCAATAGCCAGAGACTTTTCCCCAGTGCAGGGTTGACTGGTACGAGGAGTCATATTTGAAGATATTAGGAGGAAGGTATAAAGGGGACATCAGAGGTAGGTTCTTTATGCAGAGAGTTGTGAATGCATGGAATGTACTGCCAGCTGTGGTGGTGGAAGCAGAGTCATTGGGGACATTTAAGCGACTGCTGGGCATGCACATGGATAGCAGTGGGTAAAAACAATGACTGTAGATGCTGGAAACCAGATTCTAGATTGGAAGAGCACAGCAGTTCAGGCAGCATCCAAGGAGCTTCGAAATCGGCATTTCGGGCAAAAGCCCTTCATCAGGAATAAAGGCAGTGAGCCTGAAGCGTGGAGAGATAAGCTAGAGGAGGGTGGGGGTGGGGAGAAATTAGCATAGAATACAATGGGTGAGTGGGGGAGGGGATGAAGGTGATAGGTCAGGGAGGAGAGGGTGGAGTGGATAGGTGGAAAAGGAGATAGGCAGGTAGGACAAGTCCGGACAAGTCATGGGGACAGTGCTGAGCTGGAAGTTTAGAACTAGGGTGAGGTGGGGCAAGGGGAAATGAGGAAACTGTTGAAGTCCACATTGATGCCCTGGGGTTGAAGTGTTCTGAGGCAGAAGATGAGGCATTCTTCCTCCAGGCGTCTGGTGGTGAGGGAGCGGCGGTGAAGGAGTCCCAGGACCTTCATGTCCTCAGCAGAGTGGGAGGGGGAGTTGAAATGTTGTTTCACGGGGCGGTGTGGTTGATTGGTGCGGGTGTCTCGGAGGATGTTCCCTAAATCTGCCGAGTGTGGAGTGTGCCCATGAGCAGTACATCATGTTGGTGTATCCCCATTGTCCTGGCAGCAGCCACAGCTTCTTCATTCAGAAGCAGTCAGCCATTCCCATTGTCTTCCAGTCTCCACATCGAAAGAAAGCATGGTCTCTCAAATAAAGGTCGGCCCGTTGGTGCACGGCTCAAAACACCCTCCCCCTCACCACTCCCCACTGCCAACGAACTGCATCACAATATCCCGTGTTTAATGAGAGGAATGGGGCCACTGGGAATGTCAGGGAGCAGACCATCAGGGAGATGGAGCAACACTTCCAATCTCTGAACGGGTCAGAGTGAACCCTCCAGAACACAATATATCACTAAGTCCTGTCATCTCTCTCCATTTCAGTGGTGTATACTGCCTTCCATTCATGACATGTTTACAGTTACCTTCATTGTATTCTATTTGTCAAATTGTACTCCATTGATTATCCATTCACAGACTCTGTACCTCTTCATGGTAACTTGTTTCCTGCCAGTTTTAGTGTTAGTCACATGTTCCATTTATTAAAACCATTGATATATTTTGCAGATAGTTGAGAACCTAGTCACTGTGTCACTGCAGTCACTAATTTATGTTAAACTGACAAAGGTTAATTTATAATTTATCTCTGCATCCAGTAACCAGTCCTCCCCATATTCCTATGTCGCAGCTTTGAAAGGCTGAATGTTCCATTCCATTGCTGCCTCACAGCACGAGGATCTTATGTCAAATGATCAAAGTGTTGCCTGAATCTTAGTGTTTTTGATGAGGGAGCCAACAAGAAGAGACCATTCTCACCAAACTACCTGTCACAGATGTATCTGTCCCGAACAGTGTCTGTGGGTGCGCCCACCACAAAGTGCCAGTGGAGTCGAGTTTGGGGAGAGAATCCCACTGTGAGGCTGAGTGGGTCTCACCAAACGTCATGAACAGAAGGGCCTTTGTGATGTGGATCTTTATGACTCAATCACATTCTATAACTGACATTCCCCGGAACATTCTATAACCAATATTCTCCGGTACAGTCTACAACTGACATTATTTGTGAATGTCCGGACTTCAGTTAATTGAACAAAAAGTAAGATCCCGAGGGAAGAAATCCCATTCCAGGGCGAAGGAAACACTATTTTGAAGTCCCCTCAGGCAGTTAACCCCTTACCCGGCAAAGACGAGTGAACTTGTCTTCACCCAATTTGTCTTTTTCAGAGTGTGACGAGTAAACCCGTCCAAAACATGTAATTTCCAAAACAGCCACAGGCGAGTTTATACGTCAATTCTCGGCATTTCTGGGTCCTTCTCAGCTAGAAACGAGTATACTCAGTGACTTATACGTCTGGTAGCTGTGTCTCGTCTGCCTCAGGCATTGCAAGAAGCGTCGACGCACCGCTTTTGGGCACACACTGTCATTCGGTTTTTTGTGTTTTTTCACAAATTACGCCCAGATGTCGAGCTCAGAAGATGACAATGAGTATGAACCTTCTGTTAGAAGCTTGGATACATCAGATGAGAGTGCAAGCTCGTCTGATAATGGCTATTCTCTCTCAAGTGAGGAGGAGGAGGAGGAGGATGGACGAATTTGGTGTCGACATGTGGTGTCGGAAGAATGCATGCTTCCTCCACCACCACGCTTCCCATTCACTGGAAATTCTGGAATATCAATTGATCAAGACACAGCTGATAAGACTCCTTTGGATTGTTTTCGTCTTTTCTGTGACAACAGAACTATTGATCGAGTTGTGGATGAAACTAATCGCTTTGCTGAACAAACTGGAGAAAGAGATTGTATGTGGCGCCCTGTAACAAAGGCAGAAATTTGTGTGTTTTCGCCTTGAGAATGCTTGGGGGTATAGTGAAAATGCCAGATCAAGAAATGAACTGATCGAAAGATGAACGACTTGAAAGACCAATTTTTTTTTGCTGAAAATGGTATCTTCAAAATAAAATTTCAAGTAAAATATTGTAGATAGATAAAAACAAAAGTTATTTCCATAATCAGCACTAAAAATACTATAAAACAAAAGCAAAAAAAAATTCATCTGAAAATGAAATGTTTTCTCCAAAAATAGTCGCCAGGGAAGGGGTAAACACGTTTTCCCTGCATTTACATATTTTTTGAGATTAGATTACTGACAGTGTGGAAACAGGCCCTTCAGCCCAACAAGTCCACCCATTCCCCTATACCTAACACTACAGGAAATTTAGCATGGCCAATTCACCTAACCTGCACATTTTTGGACTGTGGGAGGAAACCGGAGCACCCGGAGGAAACCCACGCAGACACGGGGAGAATGTCCAAACTCCACACAGTCAGTCGCCTGAGGCGGGAATTGAACCCAGGTCTCTGGCGCTGTGAGGTAGCAGTGCCAACCACTGTGCCACCATGCCACCCATGTTGTCATGACAGAGGACGACCACCGTGCCACCCATGTTGTCATGACAGAGGACGACCACAATTTAAACTAAAAGACAGAAATTTCCAACCTCCATTTGTCATCAAGTGACTGGGAGAGAACCCTTTAGGACAGCAATGTTTACCCCCTCGGTGTTAGGAACTGTAAAGATGTGACCTGTGTCTGCTCTCGAGTGATCGAGGGTGTGGGAATGATCTGGAAACCAGCTGTTCAGATGGATGTGTGTCTGTGTGTTTGTGGAGAGTGGATTTCTTGAGGTTTTTGTCATATTTTTGTAAGAAATTCAGAACTTCCTGTTTGTTATTTCAGCTTCAATTATTGAATAAATCTCTGAATGCAATGACACATGAAAATCTCACTTAGTCTTCAATCAAACTGGTACCTTTGCTCCCAGGTTGATGGATAATGTGTTTGTTTTCCTTCCTCACAGTTAACGTAGTAACGATCTACGTCCTGCTTTATAAAGATTGTGGATTGTCTCCATGTGTCAGTCATTACCTAGGGGCCATGGCAGTGATGGATCTACTGGTCATTATCCTTGACCTGATATTGAGGCACATTCCCATTGTTTATCGGGAACAGTTTTATTTCCTGGAGTCCATCCCCGTGTGTAATATCCACGCTGTCCTGCTTTATGCCGCCACTGACTGTTCTGTCTGGTTCACCGTCGCTTTCACCTTCGATCGATTTGTGGCCATTTGTTGCCAGAAGCTGAAAAGTCAATATTGCAGTGAGAAAACGGCGGCTGTGGTTCTGGGAGCAGTGACTGTGCTGAGCTGTTTAAAGAACATTTCCTGGTATTTTATGCTCACGGGTCGGTATTGGCTGATGAACAACCCCTGGTTTTGTCAGGAAACATATGGTATTCGATCGTCTCGTTTCTGGATCACATCCGAGTTCCTTCACTACATTCTAAACCCGGCTCTCCCATTTCTCCTGATTCTGCTGCTCAATGTTTTCACTGTAAGACACATTTTAGTGACCAGCAGAGCCCGCAGGAGACTCCAGGCTCACACCAATGGGGACAGTCAGTCTGACACAGAAATGAGAAAGCGAAAAAAATCCATCATTTTACTGTTTATGATCTCGGCCAATTTCATCCTGTTATGGTCAATGTTAGCACTGTATTCTATATGGTACCGGATGGAAGATTTAGGATATACCTCTATGTATCTAGACTGGTTTGTGCAGGAATTGGGCTTCATGCTGCAGCTCCTCAGTTGCTGCACAAACACCGTCATTTACGCTGTGACCCAGACTAAGTTCAGACAGTAGCTGAAGAATGTGCTGAAATATCCCTTTACCCAAATTAATCAATCAATCAAATTCAATCATTAATCAATCCATTCAGGATTTTCTCATTTCAGTGCAAAGTTTCAGTGATGGAGAAGCCTATCGCTATGGTAACATACTGAGGGTCGTGTTGGTTTGTCCAACCTTATCTCACAGGAGGGTTACAGGGACATATTTCAATGTTTCTCTTAACTCAGGGGCCAGTGAGAAAGCCCTGAAGAAGGGCTTATGCCCAAAATGTCGATTCTCCTGCTCCTTGGATGCTGCCTGACCTGCTGTGCTTTTCCAACAACACATTTTTCAGCTCTGATCTCCAGCATCTGTAGACCTCACTTTCTCCCAGTGAGAAAAGGCAACATTCCACTGGCTATATAACCTCAATTTGTAAATAATGAAAATGTTTATTAAAAAGTGCCAAGTCACAGATTGAACTACTGTACATTGTTGTTTGTCTTTGTGTTGAAGAAGTTGAGAGTATGTTTGCTGAAAAAGCACAGCTGGTCAGGTAGCATCCGAGGAGCAGGAGAATCAACGTTTCGGGCATGAGCCCTTGATCAGGAATGAGACTTGTGAGACGCGGGGGCAGGGGGGTTGCTGAGAGATAAATGGGAAGGGGTTGGGGTTGGGGGGAGGTTCCTGGGATTGTGATAGGTCAGAGATGAGGGTGGAGTGGGAGGGGCAGTTAATCCGTTCAGCCACGGGGCAGTGGGGTTGATTGTTGTGGGTGTCCCAGAGATTTTCTCTGAAATAATCTGCCAGCTGGTGGCCTGTCTCCCCGATGTAGAGGAGACCACATCGGGTGCAATGGATACTGGAGATGACATTGGTGGAGGTACAGGTAAATTTCTGTCAGATGTGGAAGGGTCCTTTGGGGCATTGGATGGAGGTGAGGTGGGAGATTTGGGCGCAAATTTTGTGCTTCATGTGTTGGCAGGGGAAGGTGCCGGGAGTTGCGGGGAGGATGGGCTGGTGGGGGATCAGATGATGGAGTCACAGAGGTAATGGTTTCTCCGGAACACAGAGAGGGATGGGAAGTGAAACATATCCCTGTGGTGGGGTCTGTTTGTAGGTGGCAGAGGATGATGCAATGTATCCAGAGGTTGGTGATGTGGAAGTTTTGGTCTGGGGCGAGAGCGGGGAGGGGGTTCTGTCCTTGTTGCATTGTTTGGGGTGTTGTTCAAGGGTCAGTATCTGACAGATAGGACTCACCAAGGAGGAAATTCAAAACCTAATTGAGGAATTGTCTCCAAAGACTCATTCACACAACAGAGTAGTGTGTGACATGTGTAGGTCAGGATGATAAACTTTGATAGTTGGACAAATAAGATGCATGTTGTCCATTTTAATTCAATTCCCTGAGTATCTGGGAGGGGATCTCTGTCTTAGTCCGTCTGTCTCTTTTCCTGAGACCTCTCCAGCTACGTTTTGTTGATTTTCAACCAAATAGCAACATCCCACACACAATGAGATCCATCATGATTTGAAATGGGGAAAATACAAATATTTTGCAGCACAAGGGGACTTTTTGAGATAAGGGAATAAAAAAACATAAAGACAAAGAGAGAGTTTATGTGTGGGAGGGAGGGAGAGAGTAAGAGAGAGGTAAGATATATCTTTGTAGCTGGGCTGGGAAAGAGAAATAGGATCTAGAAGGGGTGGGGAGAGAGATAACAGGGGTCTTCCATATCTCATGACTGTCCAGCTCCTTCTAGAAAGTGCCGGCCTCAAAAGTACATCCTGAGATGGAGGGGATGATAATTTTAAAAAGGATTCCCAAAGACACCGACAGCCTCTTGGCTGCATATAAAGTGGGATTTCAGCAGAGTCTGGAGAGGGAAGGGACAGCCTGTGGGATCACACTGCCCATCAATGGCCTGCAGCTTTGTTGGCACAGAAACTGCTGGGAAACAGCGCCCCGGTTAATAAAACAGAATACTGTCAAATATCAACACTACAGTCTTTTAAAAAAGTGAGACAAAGGTTCCAATGTACAACATTAAATCTGAGAGCGAGAAAGAGAAAGATCAGAGAATGGGGTAGGCCAGGTGGGAAGGTGGTGGGAAGGGGAATAGGGAGGAGACAGAGAGAGACTGCATAGAGAAGAGAGAAAGGGGGAAGTATTTTGAATTTGGCCAACAGCCGGATTGGTCTCTCTTTGTCGTTCTGGAGTCAAAACTGAACTCTTCACCAACATCAGGCAGACACACTGCTGCTTGTGGGATCTTGCTGTGTGTTAATTACCTGCAATGTGGTCTACATTGCAACAAGGGGATCGGTGTTAAAATGTCGTTTCCAGAGGCTCGGGTTAGAAATTTTCTTTCTCTTACCTTTGCTCTGTCCATCTCCTTCTCTCCGTACCTTCTTCGTCCTGGGTCTTCCTCCCTTTCTCTCTGTCCATAGTCTGGCTCTTTCTTTATTACTCTCTCTCTCTCTCCCCTTCCCTTTCACCATCACCATTCCTCAGCCTGGTATCTACCTGTTGTGCAGAATGTCCTTCATTCAAATGTCAGTCCCTCTCTTTGTGGGGGTGAGGTGGGTTGGGATCCAACAAGATGTTGAGGGAAGCCCTCGTGGCTGCCTGTGGGATCCTGCTGTGCACACCCCCGAGTCTCCGTCACACACGAGCCAGCCTGTCTATGGAGCCCTGGGCTGGATTTGCTGAAGGCCTGAAAGTGGGTGTGGTGCATCCTCCCCCACCTCACCAAGAGCATAGAGTCATAGAGACGTACAGCATGAAAACAGACCCTTCTGTTAAACCATCCATGACGACCAGATATCCCAACCCACTGTAGTCCCACCTGCCAGCACCCGGCCCTTATCCCTCCAAACCCTTCCTATTCATATACCCATCCAAATGCTTCTTAAATGTTGCAATTGTACCAGTCTCCACCACTTCCCCTGGCAGCTCATTCCGTACACGTACCACCCTCTGTGAAAATGTTGCCCTGTAGGTCTCTTTTATATTTTTCCCCTCTCACCCTAAACCTATGCCCTCTCGTTCTGGATTCCCCGACCCCAGGGAAAAGACTTTGCCTATTTATCCTATCCATACCCCTCATAATTTTATAAACCTCTATAAGGTCACATCTCAACCTCCGATGCTCCAGGGAAAACAGGCCGAGCCTGTTCAATGTCTCCCTATAGCTCAAATCCTCCAACCCTGGCAACATCCTTATAAATCTTTTCTGAACCCTTGCAAGTTTCACAACATCTTTCCGATAGAAAGGAGACCAGAATATTCTAACAGTGGCCTAAACAATGTCCTGCACAGCCACATGACCTCCCAACTCCTGTATGCAATACTCTAACCATTAAAGGAAAACATGCCAAATGCCTTCTTCACTATCCCATCTACCTGCGACTCCACTTTCAAGGAGCTATGAACATGCACTCCAAAGTCTCTTTGTTCAGCAACACTCCCAAGGACCTTCCCATTAAGTGTATAAGTCTGGCTAAGATTTGCTTTCCCAAAATGCAGCACCTAGCATTTATCTGAATTAAACTCCATCTGCCACTTCTCAGCCCATTGGCCCATCTGGTCAAGATTCTGTTGCAATCTTTGGTAACCCTCTTCACTATCCCCTGCACCTCCAATTTTGGTGTCATCTACAAACTTACTAACTGTACCTCTTATCCTTGCACCCAAATCATTTATGTAAATGACAAAAAGTAGGGGACCCAGCACCGATCCTTGTGGCACTCCACTAGTCTCAGACCTCCAGTCTGAAAAACAACCCTCCACCACCACCCTCTGTCTTCTACCTTTGAGCCAGTTCTGTATCCAAATGGCTAGTTCTCCCTGTATTCCGTGAGATCTAACCTTGCTAATCAGTCTCCCATGGGAAACCTTGTCGAATGCCTTGCTGAAGTCCATATAGATCGCATCTACTGCTCTGCCCTCATCAATCCTCTTTGTTACTTCCTCAAAAAGCTCAATCAAGATTGTGAGACATGATTTCCCATGCACGAAGCCATTTTGACAGTCCCTAATCAGTCCTTGCCTTTCCAAATACATGTACATCCTGTCCCTCAGGATTCCCTCCAACAACTTGCCTACCACTGATGTCAGCAGACCACATCCCACCCACTTCTTGTCACCTGCTCACGCCCACCCCCATCCCCCCCAAAGTATGATACTGACATCGTGAATGGACCCCAGAGATGGCAGGGAGATTGGAACACAGGGCACACAGCAGGTAGGAGGGAGCATTTCAGTCCAAACATCGAACAAATGGAGACAGAGAGACAAAGAGAGAGATTCTCAAGAGCAGGAGAAAGCTGATCAGAGACATAGAGACTGGGAGTGGGGATGGAGGGTCTGGGGGTGGGGGGGGAGACACACAGACTCTGGGAGTGGGAATGGGGGCTGTGGTGGGCGGAGAGACACACAGACTCTGGGAGTGGGGATGGGGAGCATGGGGGGAGGAAGACACACAGACTCTGGGGTGGGAATGGAGGCTGTGGGGGTGGGGATGGAGACACACAGAGTCTGGGAGTTAGAATGGGGGCTGTGAGGAGGAGGGAGACATGCAGAATCTGGGAATGGGAATGGGGGCTGTGGGGGAGAGGTGGACACACAGACTCTGGGAGTGGGATGGTGCTGTGGGGGGAGGGAGACACACTGACTCTGGGAGTGAGAATGGGGATGTCGGAGGGGGGAGGGAGACACGCAGATTGTGGGAGTGGTCTTGAGGCTGTTGGGGGGTGGGAGACACACAGACTCTGGGAATGGGGATGGGGGTGTTGGGGGGTGGGGGGAGGGAGACACACAGACCCTGGGAGTGGGGATGGGGTGTGGGGTGGAGGGAGACACAGAGACTCTGGGAATGAAGTTTTGGGAGTGTGTGTGTGTGTGTGTGTGTGTGTGTGTGTGTGTAGGGGGGTGAATCCCAGTCTCTGGAGCAAATATCTGCTCCCCCCCTCCCCTCAAACAGAAATACTTGGATTGTGCTGAGGCCATTTGAGGCACCTTCCTGTTCCCTCGTTCACTGGGTTTAAGTCGGGGTCGTGGGGTGGGGAGGGGAGTGTCAGATTACGGAAGTTCAGACAGAGTGGGATCTTGCTGTGCTGGGGTGAAGTGTCAGATTGTTGAAGGTAATTAGTGATAGGATGTTGCTGTGCACCTGAGGCTGGATTATTTTTTTAAAACTGTAATCAAAGGGATTATTACAGATTCTTTGGTTTCCATCTTCAAGGTTGTGGCGAGCTGTCAGAAAACAGATCATTATCAGATTAAGAACCATCTTTTTTAAATGGCAGAGGGACTCTGAACAATTGTGGGCCTTCCCGTGCCCATACAGCTGATATTTCTAATGTTCCTGACATGAAAACGAGCTGATCGAATTTCAGGGCATTGGCTCAGAGACAAACCATCCAAGTGAACTGTGTAAAACATGGAGATTTTTTTTTAAAACAATCATCTCTGGAATTATTGAATTGAACTGCAAAAGTCATCACTCAAATGTGTCCACAAAGGTCAGGTGTCATGTTAACTGTCCATTCTTATCATTCATTGAGTAATGTCTCTCTTTTCTGGGCCCTCACTATAGTTAGATGAGTTATCTGTCATTTACGGAATCTTTAATTATTTAAGCTGCCTGTGTAAAATTGTTGCCACATTTTTCTATAATGACTGCAATCAATACCAATCTCCTTGTGTATTAAATGTCTCTGTTTGTAATTCATTACATCCAACTGAGAATAAGAGACTCGCTGTTGTATTCATAATTATAATGTGACTGGTCTGGTTTGCCTGCCGTTGTATGTTCCATATGATGCATTTTACCTTTTTGAGCATTCTGAAAAACACTCAGTGGAAATTTGATTTTTGAGACCATTTTATTTTGCTGGAATAAACATTCATTTGCGTGAAAAGTGTTAATGTTGTATCAGGGCTAATAAGGTGCAGTTACCGATTCTGACAAGTGAGTAACATGCCCAGATTCTGTGTTCTTTTTCATTCCAATGGCGCTGCCTGTTTGTCATTTGAAAAGTCAGCCAGGGACTGAATATAGAATGTAGAAGGGTACAGCACAGGAACAGATCCTTTGGCCCACAATGTCTGCACTGAATAAGATGCCATTCTACAGATATACTAATCCTATCTACCGGCACATGGTCTGTGTTACTCGACCCACTGCTTGCTCATGTGTCTGATTCAATGTCTCTTTAATGTTGCTGTCGTATCTGCTTCCAGTACCTCCCCATTACCATGTTCCAAGCACCTACCACCCCCGCACAAAAAAAACTAGCCTCGTACATCTCCTTTAAACTTTTTCCCTCTCACCTCAATCCTGTGCCCCCCTGATATTTAACATTTCCATCCTGGGAAAAAGTTACAGTGAGAACTATTCAAGTTTGTCCACACTCTCCTCACAACTCATACACTCCAATCCAGACAGAATCCCAGATTACCTCTTTTGCACCCACTCCAAAACCACCGCATCCTGCCTGTAGTTTGGTGACCAGAACTACACACAGTACTACAACTGTGGCCGAATGACAGGTTTATATCGCTGAAACACGACTTGCCAATTTTTATATTCAATGCCCAGGCAGGAACGTCGTCTGTCTTTTTCCCCACCTTATTGACTTGTGTTGCCACTTATAATCAGCTACAGACTTGCACCCCTGTCTGTCAATGCTCCGAAGGCTCCTGCAATTTACTGTATACTTTCCTCTTGCATTTGACCTCCTAAAATGCATCACTTCACATTTGTCCGGATTAAACTCCATCTGCCATTTCTCCACCTAACTTTCCAAGTGAACTATATCCTGCTGTTTACTTTGACAATCCTGCTCACTATCCATAACTTCTTCAATTGTGTCATCTGCAAACTTATTAATCAGAGTGGGCAGCAAGGTGGCATACTGCCAGAGACCCAGGTTCAATTCCCACCTCAGGCAACTGTCTGTGTGGAGTTTGCACATACTCCTCGTGTCTGCGTGGGTTTCCTCTGGGTGCTCTGGTTTCTTCACACAGTCCAAAAATGTGCAGGTTAGGTCAAATTGGCCATGCTAAATTGTCCGTAGTGTTCGGTGTGAGGATAACAAATGTGGTTCCCTTATTCAAGAAGGGGAGTAGGGATAATCCTAGTAACTATAGGCCAGTGAGTCTCACTTCTGTTGTGGGCAAAGTCTTAGAGAGAATTGTAAGGGAGAGGATTTATGAACATCTGGATAGGAATAATGTGTTCAAGGATAGTCAGCATGGTTTTGTCAAGGGCAGGTCGTGCCTCACAAACCTTATTGAATTCTTTGAGAATGTGACTAAGGAGGTGGATGAGGGTAAAGCGGTAGATGTGGTATATATGGATTTTAGTAAGGCATTTGATAAGGTTCCCCATGGTAGGCTACTGTAAAAAAAACGGAGGTATGGCATTGAGGGTGAGTTGGAGGTTTGGATTAGGAATTGGCTGGCTGGAAGAAGACAGAGGGTAGTAGTTTATGGTAAAGGTTAATCTTGGAGTGCAGTTACTAGCGGTGTATCACGAGGATCTGTTTTGGGTCCATTGCTGTTTGTCATTTTTATAAATGACCTGGAGGAGGGGCTAGAAGGTTGGGTGAGAAAGTTTGCGGATGATACGAAAGTCGGTGGAGTTGTTGACAGTGAGCAAGGATGTGTCAGGTTACAGCAGGACATAGATAAGCTGCAGAACTGGGCAGAAAGGTGGCAAATGGAGTTAAATGTAGCTAAGTGTGAAGTGATGGACTTTGGTAAGAGTAACAAGAAGATGGGGTACTGGGCTAATGGTCGGATACTTGGTAGTATGGATGAGCAGAGGGATCTTGGTGTCCATGTACACAGATCTCTGAAAGTTGCCACCCAGGTAAATAGTGCTGTGAAGAAGGCATATGGTGTACTGGCTTTTATTGGTAGAGGAATTGAGTTCCGGAGTCCTGAGGTCATGTTGCAGTTGTATAAGACTCTGGTGTGGCCGCATCTGGAATATTGTGTGTAGTTTTGGTCACCATACTATAGGAAGGATGTGGAGGCACTGGAACAGGTGCAGAGGAGATTTACCAGGATGTTGCCTGGTATGGTGGGAAGATCGTATGAGGAAAGGCTGAGGCACTTGGGGCTGTTTTCATTGGAGAAAAGAAGGTTTGGGGTGACTTGTTAGAGGTGTACAAGATGATTAAGGATTTAGATAGGGTTGACCATGAGAACCTTTTTCCACGTATTGAGTCAGCTATTATGAGGGGGCATAGCTTTAAATTAAGGGGTGGTAGGTATAGGACAGATGTTAGGGGTAGATTCTTTACTCAGCAAGTCGTGAGTTCATGGAATGCCCTGCCAGTAGCAGTGGTGGACTCTCCCTCTTTATGGGCATTTAAACAGGCATTGGGTAGGCATATGGAGGATAGTGGGCTAGTGTAGGTTAGGTGGGCTTTGATCGGCGCAACATCGAGGGCTAAAGGGCCTGTACTGCGCTGTATTCTTCTATGTTCTATGTTCTATATTCTATGTGTCAGGAAATGGGTCTGGGTGGGTTGGTCTTCGGAGGGTCGGTGTGGACTTGTTGGGCCAAAAGATCTGTTTCCACACTGTAAATAATCTAATCTTAAAACAAAACACTTACATTTTCTTCCAAGTTATTTCATATATATATCAAACAATCGAGGTCCCAGCACTGTTCTTTGCAGAACAGCACAGGCCTCCAGTCAGAAGAACATTCCTCCACAATTATCCTCTATTTTCCATGACCAAGCCAAATTTGTATCCAAATTAACAATTCACCATAGATCCCAAGTGAGTGAATCTTTTGGACTAGCCTTCCATAACAGGCCCTGTCAAATACTTTAGTAAAGTTTATGTCGATGATATTTACTGGGAGATAGTGAGAACTGTAAATGCAGGAGAGTCCGAGTTGATAAAGTGTGGCACTGAAAAAGGAGCAGCAAGTCAAGCAGCATATGAGGAGCAAGAAAGTCGATGTTTCAGACATAGCTCTTGATGAAGTCCTGATGAAGGGTTATGCCCGAAACATTAACGCTGTTGCTCCTCGGATGCAGCCTGACCTGCTGCACGTTTTCCAACGCTACACTTTATCAACATCTACTGCCCTCCCCGCATCAATGATCTTCAACAATCTGAAGCAAAGAGGCACTCTGACTGTCCTCAGTGCCCTTTGCCTACCTGCCTTCCCTTCCCCTTATTGTCAGTGCACCCTCATTGGTGGCGACCATGTTATGGTGATGTCACAGTGCAGACATTGCATCTCCATTTCTCCCAGGATCCAGCCTGCTCCTGTTTCAGTGTTATAGGGCTTTCATGTATGCAGGGCATTGTGGGTAGACAGACCATCATTGCTCTATTGCCGACTGAATTTCCCCTGAACCTGAAAGATTAATAATTCTGTGTCAGCTGAATCTGTGGTCAATCTGTATGTTAAGAATAGATAAATGAGCCCAATTCGTCTATGTATACAGGTAAGTTAAGAAACGCACAAAATTAGAATTTCATGTTGTAAAGAATGCGTAATGTTTACATTGAAAGAAGATTGTAAATTTTAATAATTCAAGATATGACTAATATCTGTATGAGAATTTTTTTTCAGAAAGCATGTTATTAAGGTCAAGACCAACTAAGAACAAGAAAGGCTAATCAGACATTGACATGAAAGTTGGCATGAAAGTTAAAAATAATTTAAAACAATCTATGTCAATCATTTCGAAGTGAACTGTTGTTGAAAAAGTGAAAGAACTATGTGATGTTGTTTTGCTCATTGGAACAAATTAATTGCATTTTTAAAATAATCTTATCTTAAATCATGGAAGACAATTGTGTTCGATTGTACTAAAGATTTTATTATTCATTTGGACAATATTCTTTTGTTAAATTGTTTCATAAATAATGTTCAAGTATATAGTAGAGTTTTTGTTCATTTGCATGAATTTCCAGCTCATTCATGTAAAATTTCAGATTTTACTCATTAAATTTAGGTTCACCAATTCTTGTATTCATTTATGCAAAAGCTTGTAATAAAGCGTGTTCTGTCCACTACAGGTTAGAAACCACAGCTCTGTGCCTGTGTGTGTTGCAAGCCTGGGTGCAGTGGGAAGAAGGAAGGATTTTGCTACGCTCTGCACTCTTTCAAAACTTCTGGTCCCGTTCCCCGAGTTAAAATGCTGCTCTCTCCCCACTCGTTTTAAAGTTGTTGCTTCTTCTCTGAGTGCTCATTCAGAATGAGCTGTTCAGGAATGTTTTGTGTCACTCCACAAAAATGTCAAAGGGTTTGGGAATTCCAAACAAGACTTTCAAAAGACACATTGATAACCCACAATCTCATTGAATTGACTTTGTTCTGCACTTGGAAATTGTTCTAATAACTAATCCCACTGATGCAGATGATGAGCTTGTTAAATATTTCAGTGTCCTGGTGCCAGGATGAATGTCTCTCAATGGAAACGTGGACACATCACCAAGGATGCAATGACTGCTGCTGCTCTGGTAGCTGCATGGCCTCATGGGTAAGGTATTGGATTTCGGTGCTGCTTATAAAGCTGTCATGAGTTTGAGTCCAATTGCATCTTTGTGAGAAACGAAGCTCACTCACTTCAATAATTTCAGTCCGAGACAAGATCTGAATCAGTAGTGTCAGTTATTTCGCTTTTGCAAGAGAGGTGTTGTGTCAACTGTCCACAAGACAGGGACACACATACACTGAATTCAACTAGTACACAACATTTATGTAATTCGTTCCTATTCCATCTCCCCATTGCTCCTCCCCTGTTTACATCTCCCACCTCTCTAAGACCCGCGCCAATTACTTTTGTTCATCTCTTGCCTTATCCAGCCTTGTCTGTGACAAAATGCTTATTTCTAGCCTCACAAGGCCGTTTGACCACATCCCGCTGTGGTTCATTGTTAAGTATATCCTCTTTCACTACCATCTGTTTTGCTTACTTGTTATGGTCTTATGACCTCATGACTTCTTGATTGTGGTTTGTTTTCGTTTTTGCAGAAGCGGGAAATAGATGCTTATAACTACTGTTTGTACAGGTATATCTAGCTTAACCCCCTCCCCTCACAGCACCTTATCTATTTGTCTGGAACATCTCCCATTGTTTGCAGGCACATTTCATTCTTGTATGCACATTTTAGCTAATACAAAAACAATTATGTATTTCCTTCACATAGTTATCATTCTTGTTGACTCAACTCTTGACTGAAACAATTATACACTAGTGTAAGTTCATTTACCTTGCATAAGTAATTATGATTGCATAAGCAACACTACTGTACCTATATCCCACAATCTTGCTTTGCTGAAATAAGCCAAGCTTATTTCATGCTCATTTGCTGAGGTTATCATCTTTCCTTCTAAACCTGTTATTGTTCACAATGAAAATACAACTTTCAAGATGATTTTAGTGTTTACAATTGACACATATTCTGTTAATTAAGAAAAAACACATAGATCTGAATACATGAATTATGTTTCTAATATTTGACTCAATTGTTTCAGTCTCAAGCTTTTTCAACCCGCAGAGCCAATAGAAGAAGAAAATAATCATGAGATTTGCCAGCTATGTTTGGATTTGAATGGTGACTGATATTGCCTAATGGGATTGTGAATAGATGTGACCCACATTGGGATATGGAATGGGAAACTGTGAAGTGAAAAGATTCAGAGAATCTCAGTAACTGCAGTAATTCTGTCCCATCTCCACACTGGATACCTCAGACAATTACAATGACCAGCAACAAGGAGAAAAATGAAAACTCAGTTCCATTTGAAGTGAAAGGCAAGGTTGACTTGATGCTTGTATTTTGCTGGGTAAAACATACCCAGAGCAGACCAATTCGGCAGGAACAGAGTCTCAACTTCGACAGATTTGTAAATGTTGCAAATTCCAACAGATTGGAAACAAACCTGTGTGAACTGTTTGGAAAGCAACTGTGTGCATGAATATACAAATATCACTGTCTGTTATACTATACCTGCAGTTCATCGACAGCAAGATACTCATCAAAAGAGTTATGGTTGTAATAAAATACATTTAGCCATGGAAGGAATTTCATGTCAAAAAAGTCAAAACAGGTAGATTCTGTTAAAGTGGGGAGTAACCAGAATTCCGGCAAGAGTAGACTGACCCCACTCTGTCTCTGTTAGTGAGCCTGGGATGAGCAGACTGACACCACTGTGTCTGTAACTGACCCAGGGAGAGCAGACTGACCCCACTGTGTCTGTAACTGACCCAGGGGAGAGCAGACTGACCCCACTGTGTCTGTAACTGACCCAGGGGAGAGCAGACTGACCCCACTGTGTCTGTAACTGACCCAGGGAGAGCAGACTGACCAAACTGTGCCTCTGTCACTGACCCAGGGCAGAGCAAACTGACCCCACTGTGTCTCTGTTAGTGACCCTGAGATGAGCAGTCTGACCCCACTGTGTCTCTGTTACTGTCCCAGGGGAGACCAGACTGACCCCACTGTGTCTCTGTTACTGACCCAGGGGAGAGCAGACTGACCTCACTGTGTCTGTAACTGACCCAGGGAGAGCAGACTGACCAAACTGTGCCTCTGTCACTGACCTAGGGCAGAGCAGACTGACCCCACTGTGTCTCTGTTAGTGACCCTGGGATGAGCAGTCTGACCCCACTGCGTCTCTGTCCCAGGGGAGACAAAAGTGATGCCACTGTGTCTATGTCGTTGACCCTGCGCAGGACAGATTGACCCCACTGTGACTCTGTCTCTGTCCCTGCCTCTGGGTAGAACAGATTGAGAGTCAGGAGTAGAGTGGTGCTGGAATGATTCCTGATGTAGGACTTTTGTTTGAAATGTTGATTTTCCTGCTCTTCGGATGCTGCCTGACCTGCTGTACTTTTCCAGCATCACTCTAATCTTGACTCTAATCTCCAGCATCTGCAGTATCCACTTCTTCCTCGTATAGCAGATTGGCCCCACTGTGTTCCTGTCACTCATCCAGGGGAGAGAGACAAAAAAAATGTTGATGTTGGAAATACACAGGCAGGAGGCTGGAAGAACACAGCAAGCCAGGCAGCATCAGGAGGTCAAGTCGATGTGTTAACACCCTCAAACCATGCTTCCTGTAAAGACTCTATTCCATTCTTAGAGTTCCTCCATCTCCATCACATCTGTTCTGATGATGCCAACTTCAGTAAGGGGGCCTCTGAAATGCCCACCTCCTTCCTCATTTGAGGAGACCCTTGCACGGTAGTTGACAGGGCCCTCAGCTGGGTCTGACTCTCTCCTGAACATTAACTCTTATCCTCTCTCTTCCCTCCCATAACAGCAGTAGATTCTCCTTATCCTCAGCTACCTTCCCTCGAGCATCCACAAAGGATCATTCACTGCCATTTCCGTGACCTTCAGTAGAAAGTCGCCACTTGACACATAGCCCCCTCCCTTCCCGTCAGTCTTCCACTGCTCCCTCCAGGACAGCCTGGTCCATTCCTCCAATGTCATCCTGCCCGACAACCCCACGTCACCTTCCTCTGCCAATGCATCATCCCTCATCAGTGTCCAAGGGCCCAAACATACCTTCCAGGTGAAGCAGAGCTTTACCTGCCCTTCACACAATCTAGACGACTGCATTTGCTGCTCACAATGTGCTCTCCTCTACACTGGGGAAATGAAGCAGGGACTGGGTGAGTGCCTCATGGAACATCTACATCATATGTCCTGTCCACAGAAAAAGTCCCTGAGCTTCTCATTGCTTCTAACTTCAACACATCATCATGTTCCCTGGCCAACATCTATCTCAGGCCTGCTGCAGTGCTCCAGCGCAGCTCAGTACCTCATTTTCCACTCGAGAACTCTACAATCTTCTGAACTTAATATTGAGTTCACAACATTCAGGCTTGAAGCACCCTTTCCATTGTTCTTAGCTCAATCCCCCACACACCAGGCCTTGTTATCAAATGGTCTGCTATTAAACACAACGCATTCTTAACTATTAATGGCCCCCATTATTAGCTATTCATTCTCCCAGGTTGATTGTTAGCCACCCTCTCTCTGGGTTCTATCTCCACCTGTCATGGTGCATGCGGTTGGCAGGGAGTAGTGGGAGGGGAAGGTCATGTGAGGAGAATCCCTCTCCTGCAGAAAAGGACTGAGCTTCATTGAATGGTGCATCAATTTAAAATTTATTACTGAATTGTTTCTATCCCCCACTCCATTAATGTCAGCTCTGCAACAAAGACTTACAGAACTGCTTTCAGAGTGAGAGGCCCAGACAAATGTTACCAGACTGAACTACAGAGGAACCTCTATTATCCGGCATTCGATTATCCAAATTTCGGATTATTTGGCAAGATCGCAGGTCCCGATGCTTGGCTAAGCTGTCAACCTGCATTCAATTAACCAAATGAAATACTCTGCCCATGTCCTTCGGATAATCGGTTCCTCTGTATATGGTTCTGAAATCAACCTCCCAGTGAAGTTCCTGACTTCAATTTATTTGGAATAAATGCAAGTGAGAAAAGGAAGGGAACATAAGAGAGAAGTTGCCATATTTAGGATCTTATCACATCCTCAGAATATCTGCTACTCTGAAACCAGGCCAAGGAATTGAAAATTAGCTAAGGAAGCAAAAATTCTCATCATGACTTCAGGCTATCTCAGCATTCTCACAGTCGATGAAATACTGTTGAAGTTTTGTTACTGTTGCAATGTAATTAAATAAAGCCAAGCCCATAGCAATTTAAGACTGATTAAGTTTAAGGTTGGAAACATGAGATCTCAGTCTGATTTCTCACCAGAGTCGACAGCGCCATGTTTATACAACAGACAAAATGCACAAATTATCACAGATTGTCTGGGATAATTATTTTCTCCAGTAATGAGGTAATAAGCACTGCCTGTGTTCTTGGTTGGAATGCTATATCATAACTATACTGTCGGGATAAACTCTCCCTGTTCCATAACCAGTCGAGCATGCTTGGTTGGATTGCTTATGTTTCTAACAGCAGCAACCGCTCCTGTGTTAAGGCTTTTCCCATCCATGATCATGGCATCAACTTCAACTTCACCACATTCATTAAGAACAGATCCACAACCTAAAACAGGAAAGAAATTCTCTGTCATTGTCTCATTTGAGATTTCTGTCTTGCAATGGCAGTCCTGTCCTCGGCCTAGTTCCAGTGTTTGTCACAATCAATTCACAGTTTCCACTGGTGCCCACTTACATTTGCATTGACTATCCAGTTCACATCCAGGTAATCAAAGTTTAAAGTTAAAAAGGTTGGTAGTTAAACAAAAGACGAATTGCTGGAGAGAAAGCAGAGCTAACATTTCGAGTCCAGTGATTCTTCAGAGGGTCAGAGTCTTGAGAAGGGGAGGGGGGTGGCCTACCTATCAAAGTTTGATAACTGCAACATAATTGGAAAAGAAAATGAAAAAAAATGCCAATTAAACAATTAAAAGAAACTTCAATAGATATATGTGATGTGAAACACTTTCATGGCATGGGAAGAAATAAACTGAATGGGGTAGAAGAGCAAAGAGATTAAGTGAAAGAGGTTAGCAAATTTATACATAGGTCATGGAAGCAGAATTATTCAGAATTCAAAAGGTAGAGAATTTATGTAGAACTAAAACAAAAATTCTGAAAATATTTATCATATCTTGCAGCATCTGTACAGAAAATAAAACAGGGAAATAACATATCAAGTCAATGTCCTATCAGCAGAACTGGGCAAATTATTGTGATGTAACAGGATTGGGTGGGACAGGGACAAGAAGATGGCCAGTGATCAAGTTGCAAACAGGAGAGACTGAATAATGGATGAGTTAGGTCTTACTGAGCCAAAAGGGATCCAGATGGGGAAATATTGCATTCGTCCCTGGGCAGTGCACAGTTCAGATCTCCATATTATAAACAACAGCATTTTCAAATCTCAGATTACAGCTGTTGGGAAAGATTGAACAGGTCGGACAATTTTTATTTTAAAAATGAGCTACTTTGATAGAGGTCCTTTTAAATAATGAAAATGTTAAACCATTTAGATATGAAAGAATCCAAAAATAGGGACTATAATACGAAATATATCTATACTAATATATCACTCCCAACTCAAAAGACGTCATGAAGTACACTAACATTTGCATTGTATCTTATCAAATGCATCTTGGAAACTGAAATGTACTACATCCATTGGGTCCATTTGTCTACCCTACTTATCAAACAGGATTTCCCTTATGTGAAATCGTATCAACTCTGTCCAATCATACAATGATTTACAAGGTGCATTTTTTTAGATTTCCTGAATAACACATTTCAACTTTCTGATGAATGATGTAAGGTTAAATGGTGTATGCTGCCCTATCTTCTCTGTCCCTCCTTTCCTGAGCAGTGTTACATTCGATAACTTCTACACTATGGGAACATTCCAGAATTAGGGAAGCTTGGAAGATCATAAACAGTGTACCTACTATCTCTGCAGCTATTTCTTTAGAATTCGAATGCATAGAATAATGTATCTCCTGGGAATTTAATATATTTTAGCCCCTTAAGAAGAACAAAGAGAACAAAGAACAGGACAGCCCAGAAATAGGCACTTCGACACATGGTACTTTCCAAAGCAAAACTCTTTACCTCGACACAATCCGTAACCTTCTATAGCCTGCCTATTCATGCATCTATCAAGCTGTCCCTGAAACATTACTCTTGTATTCACATCCACAACTTCCTCTGGCAGGATATTCCAGGCACTTGCCACTCTCGGTGTAATGAACTTGCCTCTCATATCTTCAAAAACTTTCCCACTTTTACAAGACCATTTTCTGATTCAATATGTGGATGTACCTACTAGAGAAGGTGTAAAACTTGACCTACTCTTGGGAAATAATGCAGGGCAGGTGATTGAGGTGTCAGTGGGGGAGCACTTTGGGGCCAGTGACCATAATTCTATTAGTTTTAAAATAGTGATGGAAAAGGATGGACTGGTTTTAAAGTTGCAGTTCTAAATTGAAGGAAAGCTAATTTTGACAGTATTAGGCAAGAACTTTCAAAAGCTGATTGGGGGCAGATGTTTGCAGGTAAAAGGATGGCTGGAAAATGGGCAGTCTTCACAAATGAGATATCAAGAATCCAGAGACAGTATATTCCTGTTAGGGTGAAAGGAAAGGCTGGGAGGTATCGAGAATGCTGATGACTAGCAAAATTGAAGTTTTGGTTAAGGAAAAGAAGGAAGCATATGTCAGGTATAGACAGGAGAGATCGAGCAAATCCTTAGAAGAGTATAAAGGCAGTAGGAATACACTTCAGAGGGAAATCAGGATGCAAAAAGGAGATAGGAGTTAGCTTTGGCAAATAGAGTTCAGGAAAATCCAAAGAGTTTTCATAAATAGATTAAAGACAAAAGGGTGACTAGGGAGAGAATAGGACTCCTCAAAGATAAATAACACAGCCTATGTGCAGAGCGCAAGAGATGGGGGAGATACTAAACAAGTATATTGCATCAGTGTTTACTGTGGAGAAGGACGTGGAAGATATAGAATGTAGGGAAATAGATGGTGAAATCTTGAAAAATGTCCATATGACAGAGGAGGAAGTGCTGAATGTCATGAAATGGATAAAAATGGATAAATCCCGTGAACATGATTAAGTGTACCTTAGATTTACTGGGCTCCTTGGTGACATATTTATGTCATCAATGGTCACAGGTGAGGTGCTGGAAGACTGGAGGTTGGTTAACATGGTGCCATTGTTTAAGAAGGGTGGTAAGGACAGGCCAGGTAACTATCGACCAGTGAGCCTGACATCGGTGGTGGGCAAGTTGTTGGAGAGAATCCTGAGGGACAGAATGTACATGTATTTGGAAAGGCAAGGATTTATTCGGGATGGTCAGCATGGCTTTGTGCATGTGAAATCATGTCTCACAAACTTAATGGAGTTTTTTAAAGAAGTAACAATGAGGACTGATGAGGGCAGAGTGGTGGATGTGAACTATATGGACAAGGTTCCCCATGGGAGACTGGTTAACAAGGAGAACTAGCCATTTGGATACAGAACTGGCTCAAAGGTAGAAGACAGAGGGTGGTGGTGGAGGGTTGTTTTTCAGACTGGAGGCCTGTGACCAATGGTGTGCCACAAGGATCGGTGCCGGGCCAACTACTTTTCGTCATTTACATAAATTATTTGGGTGTGAACAAAGGAGGTATAGTTAATAGGTTTGCAGATAACACCAAAATTGGAGGTGTAGGGGACAGTAAAGCAGATTATCGCAGCATAAAATATGATCTTGATCAAATGGACCAATGGACTGAGGAGTGGCAGGTGGAGTAAATGCAAGGTGTTGCATTTTGTAAAAACAAATCAGAGCAGGATGTATACACTTAGTGGAAATGACCTAGAGAGTGCTGCTGAACAAAGAAACCTTGGAGTGCGGGTTCATCGTTCCTTGAAAGTAGAGTCGCAGGTAGATAGGATGGTGAACAAGGCATTTTTAATGCAAACCTTTATTGGTCATAGTATTGAGTTGAGGAGTTGGGAGGTCATGGTGCAGCTGTATGGGACACTTTTGGAATATTCCGTGCAATTCTGGTCTCCTTCTTATCGGAAGGGTGTTGTGAAACTTAATAGGTTTCAGAAAAGATTTAGAAGGATGCTGGCAGGGTTGGAGGATTTGAGCTATAGGGCGAGGCTGAACAGACTGAGGCTGTTTTCCCTGGACTATCGGAGGCTGAGGGGTAAGGCTTATAAAGGCTTATAAAATCATGAGGGGTTTGGATAGGATAAATATGAAAGGTCTTTTTCTGGGGTGGTAAATTCAGAACTAGAGGGCATAGTTTTAGTGTGAGGGGGAAAAGACATAAAAGGGACCTCGGGAACTATGTTTTCATGCAGAGGGTGGTGCGTGAATGGAATGAGCTGCCATAAGAAGTGGTGGAAGCTGTTACAATTACAAGGTTTAAAATGCATCTGGATAGGTACATGAGCTGAAAAATGTGTTGCTGGAAAAGCGGAGCAGGTCAGGCAGCATCCAAGGAGCAGGAGGATCGAAGAAAGGCTTATGCCCGAAACGTTGATTCTCCTGCTCCTTGGATGCTGCCTGACCTGCTGTGCTTTTCCAGCAACACATTTTTCAGCTCTGATCTCCAGCATCTGCAGTCCTCACTTTCTCCTCCTGGATATGTACATGAGTAAGGGTTTAGAGGGATATGGGCCAAGTGCTGGCAAATGGAACTAGATTAGGTTAGAATAACTGGTTGGCATGGATGAGTTGGACCAAAGGATCTGTTTCTGTGCTGTACATCTCTATAACTCTATGAGTTGATGTTGTGAAAAGCTCAATATTGTTAGACAGTTGCAGAGTCAAATCCTCCACAAGAAGCCATTTTATGGATTCCCATTTTCTGGATTAGTGGTGCTGGAGGAGCATAGCAGTTCAGGCAGCATCCGAGGAGCAGTAAAATCGATGAATCGGGCAAAAGTCATTCCTTATGAAGGGCTTTTGCCCGAAACATTGATTATACTGCTCCTCGGATGCTGCCTGAACTGCTGTGCTCTTCCAGCACCACTAATCCAGAATCTGGTTTCCAGCATCTGCAGTCATTGTTTTTACCCTTATGGATTCCCATGCCAGCCTCATCTCCACTCATATTGTGTTACTGTCCTTGATCACATTTCAGTGAGAAATGGTCTAATTTCAGTGATTTGGTTGTTGCCTGGAACAAAGTCACCAGGTACCTTTTCCCTTCCCCAGTGCAGCACACTGTCTGTAATCTCACTCTTCAAATCCTCAATTCGGGTGCAAGGTTACTCATGTTACAAACATTTGCCATGCACGTTTTCACTGTCAACCACTTTGATACCCAGCAATTCCCAACCTGTTGTAGCTGCAATATTTCTTCCATCACTATTGTCTTTAATTAAATTCTTCATTAAAATCAGTCCAGTATCAGAGTCAGGGATCGACAGCAGAGAAAAAGGCCCATCAACATATTGCACCCACATCAGTCAAAATCTGTTCTGGTTCCATTTTCAAGCACTTGTCTGCTTTGACATTACAACTGCACATTTAAATACTGAAATGTCATACGAGTTTCTGTCTCTGCAACACATACTGCCAGAGTTCCAGATTCCTATCATCCCTTCGGCAAACAAAATGTTTTTTCACCTTCCATCAAATTCTGTCCCTTAATTTAAATGCCAGCTGCTCCCCTTCAAGTCATTGATCTCTCTGCCAATGAGAAAGTTCCTTCCTGCCTTCATTGTCTATGCCTTTCAAAATTTTATATACCTCAAATCACACCAAACACCATCTTTATCCACCTATTCCGATATCTGAAGAGACTGGTGGACATTCTCTCATCTGACCATCCTGATCTTCCTGCAATCTCATGCTACCTTCTTCACTCTTCATCACTGCACCAACTTTTGTATCATCCGCAAACTTACAAAATCAACCCTCCTCCATTCATTTACAATGGCATTTACGTGTACAAGTGTATCAACACTAACCCCTTGGTATCCTACTGGATATAGGCTTCCTCTCACAAAAGCACCCCCAACCCATCACCCTCTTGCTTCCTGCAACTCAGCAAATTCTGGATCCAATTAGCCAGACTTCCCTGGATTCCATGGGCTCTTACTTCCGCTATCAATCCCCAATGTGGGATCTTATCAAAAGCATTGCTAAAGTCCAAGTGGACTACATTGAATGCATGGCCCTCATACACAGCTATTCACATCTTTGAAAGCTTCAGGAAATTTGTTCAGACTTAATCTCTCATAACAAAAGCATGCTGACAGCTCTTGATCAATCCCTGTCTTGCCAAATGCAGATTGGTTCTGTCCCTCAGAATACTTCCAATTTTTCCCCATTACTGAAATTAGACTGACCGGTCTGTCTTTTACTGGTTTATCTCTTACGTCCTTCTTCAACAATGGTGCCACACTAGCTTTCCTCCAGTCTTTCAGCACCTCTCCTGTGGCCAGAGAGAAATTGAAAGTTATTGTCAATGCCACTGTTACATCCTCCCTTGCCTCAATGAACAAGCTGGCCTGCATTTCATCCGAGCCTGGATATTTATCGAGTTTTACTCCTGCCAGACCACTCGGAACCTTCTCTCTGTCTTTGTTAATTTCTTTAAGTGCATCACAGTCCTTCTCTCCAATTTGTATAATCATATCGTCCCTTTCACTAGTGAACATTGACACTAAGTATTAATTTAGAATGCTACCGACATCCTCTGACTCCTCGCACTAATTACACTGTGGTACTTAATGTGCCCTACTTCCCTAATTATCTTTTTACCCTTAATATACTTGTAAAGCAATGTAAAATTTTCCTTTTATTTACCTGTCATGACTATGCCTCTTTTGGTTTTCCTGGGACCATAGGGCAAAAGCTCTATCTCAGACATCACCCACGTTTAAAAAAAAATGTGGGAAGAGATTTTTTTTAATCTTTGAGGATGGTGAGTCTGTGGAATTGTTTCCCTTGGAGAATTGTTGAGGTTGGCTCAGTGATTATATTCAAGGCTGAGATGCAGATTTATAGTCACTCAGGAAATCAAGGATTTTGAAAGTGGCAAAGTGGAATGAGATCAATATGATCTCACCAAATGGAGGAGCAGATTCAGTGGGTTGACTGCCTTATCTTTTCCTATGTCTTTTGGGGCATGGGATATTTCTGTACAACAATATTTTGGAATGTATTGACAGGATTGGACAAAGTTAGCACAGGTTTATGAAGGCAAACCATGCTTAACAAAATCTACTGGAGTTTTCTTTGAGGCTATAACTGGTAGAATAGATAAGAACCGGGGCCTGTGGCATTCTTGGGTTTTCCAAAGCTTTGAAAGGTGCCACATAAGAGATTATTGAGATTATTGAGCAAAGTTAGTTCACGAGATAAGGCAAATAAAGGGCAGCATGGTGGCTTAGTGGTTGATACTGCCACTTCACAATGCTAAGGACCTGAGTTCAATTCCACCCTCAGGCAACTGTCTGTGTGGACTTGGTACAATCTCCCAGTGTCTGCGTGAGTGTCCTCCAACAGTCCAAAGATGTGCACATTGGTGGATTGGCCATGCTAAATTGCCCATAGTGGTTTGTAGGTTAGGTGCATTAGCCATGGGAAATATCAGTGTACAGGTGGGATGCTCTTTAGAGGGTCAGTGTGGACTTGTTGGGCTGAATGGCTATTTTCCACACTGTAGGGATTCTATAGTTAATATATTGGTTGACAGACAGAAAATAGGAAGAGAGAATAATTGAGTTGTTTTCCATGTGGCAGGCAGTGCCTAGTGAGGTACCAAAAGGATCAGCGCTTGGGCCCCGGCTATTCATTCGGATAAAGAAGAACAAAGAACAATACAGCACAGGATCAGGCTCTTCAGCTCTCCACTTCTGCTCTGACACATTTTGGCCTACCATACTTTCAGGATCCATATCACTCTATTCCTTTCCTATTCACGTATTTGTCCAAATCTTTCTTGACTGCTGCTCTTGTGTCTGCTTCCACCACCTCCTCTGGCAGCATGTTCCAGACTCTCACCACCCTTTTTGTGAAAAATGTGCTTCGCACATATCTTTTCAATGTCCCCCAATCCCCGCAGCTTGAATCTTTGCCCCCTAATAATTGACCCCTCCACCCTGGGAAAAAGCCTCACACTTCCCACTCTGTCTATGCCGTTCACAATCTTATAAACGTCTATCAGGTTGTTCCTCAAACGCCTGTGTTCCAGTGAAAACAACCCAGTTTATCGAACATTTCTTCGTAGCTAATATCCCCCATACCAGGCATCCTGGTAAATCTTTTCAGTATCCACAGTGGCATTACCAGAACTATTCCAAGTGTGGCCCAACTGAAGTTCTATAAAGCTACAACATAACTTGCTTATCCTTACACTCAATGCCCCTTCCAATGAAGGCAAGCATGCCATAAGCTTTTTTTACTCCCTTATCCACCTGAGCTGCCACCTTCAGTGATCTGTGGACCTGCACACCCAGAAGTCTCTGCTTATCATTACTCCTAATGGTTCTGCCACTCACTGTATAATTTCCATCTGTACTTGACCTTCTAAAATGCATTATCTCACATCTCTTGGATTAAACTCCATCTGCTATTTTTCTGCATGTGCCTCCAAATGATCATATCTTCTGTATTCTCTGACAATCCTCACCATCTGTACCGCCATCAATCTTTATATCATCCACAAAAGTTACTAATTAGACCAGCTATGTTTTCCTCCAAATCATTTATGTAGACCATGAACAGTAGAGTTCCCAGCACCAATCGCTGGTGGAACACTCGTCACAACCCTCCATTCCGAAAAGCATCCTTTCTCCGCTACCCTCTGTTTCCAATGAGTAAGCCAGTTCTGTATCCATCTTGCCAGCTCACCGCCATGTGACTTCACCTTTTGGACTAGTCTGCCATGTGGGACCTTGTCAAAGTCCATGTAGATAACATTAACCACTTTTCTCTCAATCGTCTTCTTCACCACCTCAAAGAATTCAATCAAGTTAGTGAGGTATGACTTCTCCAACACAAAACTATGCTGTCGATCACTAATTTGTCAATTTGCTTCTAAATGTGTATTGATCTTGTCCCTGAGAATCTTTTTCAATAATTTCCCTACCACCATGTGGCTCACAGTCCTGTAATTTCCCGGATTATGCCTGCTACTCTTCTTAAACAATGCAACAACATTGGCTATTCTGAGATATACTCTGGATATACTGGCTAAACTCTGGGACCTCTCTGTGGTCAAAGAGGACACAAAGATGTTTGTTAATGCTCCAGCAATTTGTTCTCATCTCCCATAATATTCAACAGCTCTTCCTTTTTAACAGAAACTTGGCTAAGAAATTCAGCACTCCCTTCCCTGAGATAATCCTCCATCAATTCCTTCTTTTTGGTGAGTATCGACGCAAAGTATTCATTTAGGACCCTCATCCACCTCTTCTGGCTCCACACAGATTCCGTCCTTTGTCCTGGAGTGATTAGATTAGATTCCCTACAGTATGGAAACAGGCCATTTGGCCCAACAAGTCCAAGATATGAGCAAGACAACATTCAGTAAATTGGACATATACAGAGCAGAGCAAAACAATCCAGAGATTCACTGATAGATTCACTGCTCCATTGTTAGATTCACTGATTGTCAGCAGCTTTGAAAACTGATGGTGACACTCTCTGACTCTCTGAGATACACTATGACACTCTCTGATACTCTCTCAAACACACTGCGTCACTCTCTGAGACACATTGTGACACTCTCTGAGGGACTGTGACACACTGTGACACTCTCTGACAGTCGCTGAGACACTGGGACACTCTCTGACTCTCTGTGACTATTTGAGTCGCACTGTGACACTCTCTGACTCTCTAAGGCGCACTGTGACACTCTCTGACAGACTATGATACACTGAAACACTCTCTGAGAGACTGTGACTCTCTGTGAGACACACTGTGACACTCTCTGACATTCTCTGAAACACACTGTGACACTCTCTGAGACACACTGAGACACTCACTGACTCTGACACTCTCTTATTCACTCTGACAGTCTCTGAGACACACTGTGAAACAGTCTGACTTTCTATGACACTCTCTCAGACACAGTATGACACACTGTGACACTTACTGTCTCTCTCTCTGACACACTCTGAAATACAATGTAACATTCTCTGACAGACTGTCACAATGTGACACTCTCTGAGACAAACTGTGACACTTTCTGACTCCCTCTGACTCTCTGAAACACACTGTCATCCTCTCTTAGATGCACTGTGACACTCTCTGAGGCACACTGTGACAATCTCTGACACTCTCTGCAACACACTGTGATACAGTCTGACTCTCTCTGGCACTCTCTGAGGTATAGTATGACATACTGTGACACTCTCTGACTCGCTCTGACACTCTCTGAGACACACTGTGATCCTCTCTCACAGACTGTGGCCCTCTCTGAGCCAAATGCTGACACTCTCTGACACTCTCTGAGACACAGTATGACACACTGTGACACTCTCTGACTCTCTCTGATACACAGTAAGATTCTCTGACAGATTGTGTCTCACAGTGACACTCTCGGAGAAAAACTGTGACACTTTCTGACTCTCTCTAACACTCTGAGACACACCGTGACACTCTCTTAGACTCTCTGTGACCTTCTGTGACACTCTCTGAAAGACTGTGACACGCTGAGACACTCTCAAAGACATACTCTGACACTTTCTGACACTCTGGCTGACTCTGAAATGTACTGTAGCCTTGTCTGACAGACAATGACACACTGTGACACTCTCTGAGACAGATTGTCTCTGAAACACGCTGTGACATTCTCTGAGAGATTGTGACACACTGTGACACACTCTGACACTGTCTGTGACACACTGGGACCCTCTCTGACAATTTGAGAAACACTGTGACGCTCTCTGACACTCTCTGAGACACACTGTGACACTCTCTTACAGACTGTGAAACACTGTGACACTCTCTGACTCTCTCGGAGACACACTGTAACACGCTCTCACAGACTGTGACCGTCTCTGAGGCAAATGCTGACACTCTTTGAGACACAGTATGACACACTGTGACACTTTCTGACTCTCTCTGAGACACTCTGCAATACACTGTAAGATTCTCTGACAGATTGTATCACACTGTGACAATCTCTGAGAAAAGCTGTGACACTTTCTGACTCTCTCTGACACTCTGAGACGCACTGTGAAACTCTCTTAGACTCACTGTGACCCTCTGTGACACTCTCTGAAAGACTGTGACACACTGAGACACTCTGAAAGACAGACTGTGACACGTTCTGACTCTCTCTGGGACTCCCTGAGGCACACTGTGACACTCTCTGACAAGCTGTGACACTTTCTGACTCTCTCTGAAACACACTGTGACACTCTCTGAGAGATTGTGACACTCTCTGAGACTCTCTGAGACACACTGGGACCGTCTCTGACAATTTGAGACGCAGTGTGACACTCTCTGACAGACTGTGACACACTGTGACACACTCTTTCACTATCTGTGACACACTGGGACCCTCTCTGACAATTTGAGATACACTGTGATACTCTCTGACACTCTCTGAGAAGCACTGTGACACTCTCTGACAGATTGTGACACACTGTGACACTCTCTGAGACGGACTGTGACACTCTCTGATCTTATCTGACACTCTCGCAGACATACTGGAATATAGTCTGACTCTCTATGACACTCTCTGAGGCACAGTATGACGTACTGTGACACTCTCTGACTCTCTCGGAGACACACTGTAACACTCTCTCACAGACTGTGACTGTCTCTGAGTCAAATGCTGACACTCTCTGAGACACAGTATGACACACTGTGACACTTTCTGACTCTCTCTGAGACACTCTGCAATACACTGTAAGATTCTCTGACAGATTGTGTCACACTGTGACAATCTCTGAGAAAAACTATGACACTTTCTGACTCTCTCTGACACTCTGAGACACTTTGAAACTCTCTTAGACTCACTGTGACCCTCTGTGACACTCTCTGACAGACTGTGACACACTGAGACACTCTCAAAGACAGACTGTGACACTTTCTGACCCTCTCTGACTCACTCTGAAATATACTGCAGCCTTCACTGACAGACTGTGAGACACTATGACACTCTCTGAGACAGACTGTGACACTTTCTGTCTCTGTCTGACTCTCTGAGACACACTGTGACACTCTTTGACAGACTGTGACACTCTCTGACTCTCTCTGAGGCACACTATGACACTCTCTGACAGACTGTGACACTCTCTGACAGACTGTGACACACTGAAACACACTCTGATCCTACCCGACACACTCTGAGACACAATGTGACACTCTCTGAAAAGCACTGTGACACTCTCTGACAGACTGTGACACACTGTGACACTCTCTGACTCTCTCTGAAACACACTGTTACACTCTCTGACAGACTGTGATACACTGTGACATTCTCTGAGACACAATGTGACACTCTCTGACAGACTGTGATACACTGTGACATTCTCTGAGACACACTGTGACATTCTCTGACAGACTGTGACACACTGTGACATTCTCTGAGACACAATGTGACACTCTCTGACAGACTGTGACGCTCTGACTCTCTCTGAGACTCTCTTAGACACACTGAGACACTCTCTGAGACACACTGTGACACTGTCTGATCTTATCTGACATGCTCTGACACACTGTCACAGTGTCTGACTCTCTCTGATACTTTGAGATGCACTGAGACACTTTCTGATTGTATCTGACAATCTCTGAGACACACTGTGACACTCTCTGACACTCTCTGAAACACACTGTGACACGCTCTGACAGACTGTGACACACCGTGACAAACTTTGACACTCGCTGAGACACACTGGGACACTCTGACTCCCTCTGACAATTTGAGACGCGCAGTGACACTCTCTGATCCTATCTGACACTCTCTGAGACGCACTGTGACACTTTCAAAGACAGACTGTGACACTTTCTGACTCCCTCTGAACCTCTGAGGCACACTGTGACACACTCTTACAGTCGGTGACACACTGTGACACTTTCTGATATTCTCTGAGACACACTATGACACTCTCTGACACACTGTGACACACTGTGACACTCTCTGAGACACACTGTGACACTTTCTGACTCTCTCTGAGACACTCTGCAATACACTGTAAGATTCTCTGACAGATTGTGTCTCACAGTGACACTCTCTGAGAAATACTGTGGCACTTTCTGACTCTCTCTGACTCTCTGAGACACACTGTGACACTCTATTAGATACACTGTGACCCTCTCTGACACTCTCTTAAACACATATTGATATTCTCTGACTCTCTCTGACACTCTCTAAGGCACACTTTGATACTCTCTGAACAACTGTGACACACTGAGGCACTATCAAAGACAAACTGTGACATCTTCTGACTCTCTCTGACACTCTTTGAGGCACACTGTGACACTCTCTGACAGACTGTGACACACTGAGGCACTCTCAAAGACAGACTGTGACACTTCCTGACTCTCACTGACTCTCTCTGAGACACACTGTGACTCTCTCTGACGCACACCGTGATACTTTGTGACTCACTGAGACACACTGTGAAACTCTCTGTGACACACTGTGACACTCTCTGACTCTCTCTGAGGCACACCGTGACACTTTCTGACTCGTTCTGACTCTCTGAGACACACTGTGACACTCACTGACACAGTGTGACACTCTCTGAGACCGACTGTGACACTCTCAGACTCTCTCTGATACCCTCTGAGGCATAGCACGACACAATGTGACACTCTCTGACAGGTTGTGACATTCTCTGACACTCTCTTAGACACACTGTGACACTCTCTGACTCTCTCTGTCACTCTCTGAGACACACTGTGTCACACTCTGACATACGGTGACATTTTATGAGACACTGTGACTCTCTCTGAGACATACTGTGTCACTTTCTGTCTCTCTCTGACTCTCTGAGACACACTGTGACACTCTCTGACCCGCTCTGACACTCTCTGAGACCGACTGTGACACACACTGTGACACTTTCTGACTTTCTCTGAGACACACTGTGATACAGTCTGCTCTATCATCCACTCTCTGAGGCACAGTATGACATACTGTGACACTCTCTGACTCACTCTGACATCTCTGAGACACACTGTGCCACTCTCTCACTGTGACCATCTCTGAACCAAATGCTGACACTCTCTGAGACACAGTATGACATACTGTGACACTCTCTGACTCACTCTGACATCTCTGAGACACACTGTGACACTCTGTGACAGACTGTGACACACTGTGACACTCTCTGACTCACTCTGACATCTCTGAGACACACTGTGCCACTCTCTCACTGTGACCATCTCTGAACCAAATGCTGACACTCTCTGAGACACAGTATGACACACTGTGACATTTTCTGACTCTCTCTGACACTCTTTGAGGCACACTGTGACAATCGCTGACAGACTGTGACAAACTGACGCACTCTCAAAGACAGACTGTGACACATTCTAACTCTCTTTGACTCTCTGAGACACACTGTGACACTCTCTGAATCTCTCTGAGGCACACCGTGACACTTTCTGACTCCCTCTGACTCTCTGAGACACACTGTGACACTCACTGAGACACACTGTGACACTCTCTGACAGACTGTGACACTCTCTGACACCCTCATAGACACACTGTGACACTCTCTGATTCTATCTGCCACTCTCTAAGACACACTGTGACACTCTCTGACTCTCTCTGAGGCACACTGTGACACTTTCTGACTCCCTTTGACTCTCTGAGACACACTGTGACACTCTCTAAGACACACTGTGACACTGTCTGACTCTCTGAGACACACTGTGACACTCTCTGACATGTTGTGACACTCTCTGAGACAGACTGTGACACTTTCTGACTCTCTATGACTCTCTGAGACACACTGTGACACTCACTGAGACACACTGTGACACTCTCTGACAGACTGTGACACTCTCTGACACTCTCATAGACACACTGTGACACTCTCTGATTCTATCTGACACTCTCTGAGACACACTGTGACACTCTCTGACACTCTCTGAGACACACTGTGACACTCTGTGACACTCTCTGAGACACACTGTGACACTCTGTGACACTCTGTGACACAGTCTGTGACACACTGTGACACACTGTGACACACTGTGAGACACTGTGACACTCGCTGACTCTCTGAGACACATGCTGATTCTCTCTGACCCTCTCTGAGACAGAATGTGACACTCTCTGACACTCTCTGAGGCACAGCAGGACACACTGTGACAGTCTCTGACAGGTTGTGACAAACTGACATTCTATGACTTTCTCTGACACTCTCTTAGACACACTGTGACATTCTCTGACTCTCTCTGTCACTCTCTGAGACACACTGTGTCACGCGCTGACAGACTGTGAGAATTTCTGTGTCACACTATGACACTCTCTGAACGACTGTGACACACTGAGACACTCTCAAAGACAGACTGTGACACTTTCTGACTCTCTCTGACTCACTCTGAAATATACTGTAGCCTTCTCTGACAGACTGTGACACACTGTGGGCGGCACGGGGGCACAGTTGTTAGCACTGCTGCCTCACAGCGCCTGAGACCCGGGTTCAATTCCCGCTGTGTGGAGTTTACACGTTCTCCCCGTGTCTGCGTGGGTTTCCACCGGGTTCTCCGGTTTCCTCCTACAGTCGAAAGATGTGCAGGTCAGGTGAATTGGTCATGTTAAATTGCCCGTAGTGTTGGGTAAGGGGTAAAGGTAGGGGTATGGGTGGGTTGTGCTTCGGCGGGTCGGTGTGGACTTGTTGGGCCGAAGGGCCTGTTTCCACACTGTAATGTTATCTAATCTGTAATGTAATCTAAACACTGTGACACTCTCTGAGACAGACTGTGACAGTCTCTGATGCTATCTGACACTTTCTGAGACACACTGTGACACTCTCTGACTCTCTCTGAAACACACTGTGACACTCTCTGAGACACACTGTGACACTCTCTGACACACTGTGATACACTTTGACACTCGCTGAGACACACTGGGACGCTCTCTGACTCCCTCTGACAATTTAAGACACACTGTGACACTCTCTGATCCTATCTGACACTCTCTGAGACACACTGCGACACTCTCTGACAGACTGTGACAGACTCTGACACTTTCTGTGACACACAATGACACTCTCTGATGGATGGTGACACTCTCTGACTCTGGGTGACTTTTTCTGACACACTGTGACACTCTCTGAGACACACTGTGACAGTCTCTGACTCTCTCTGATACTATCTTAGACACACTGTGACACTATATGAGGCACACTGTGCCATGCTCTTACAGACGGTGACACACTGTGACACTTTCTGAAACTCTCTGAGACACGCTATCACACTCTCTGACACACTGTGACAGAGTGTGACACTCTCTGAGACACACTGTGGCACTCTCTGACACACTGTGACACACTGTGACACTCTCTGAGACAGACTGACACTTTCTGACTCTCTGAATCTCTGAGACACACTGTGACATTCTCTGACAGACTGTGACACACTGTGACACTCTCTGACTCTCTCTGAAACACACCGTTACACTCACTGACAGACTGTGACACTCTCTGACACAGACTGACACTTTCTGACTCTCCCTGTGTCTCTGACACACACTGTGAAAATCTCTGATCCTAACGGACACTCTCTGAGGCACACTGTGACTCTCTCTGATGGACTGTGACACACTGTGACACTCTCTGACACTCTCTTAGACGCACTGACACGCACTGTTGTTATCTAACACTCTCTGAGACGCACTGCAACACTCTCTGACTCACTCTGACACTCTCTGAGACACACTGTGACATTCTCTCACAGACTGTGACACTCTCTGAGCCAAATGCTGACACTCTCTGACACTCTCTGAGACACAGTATGATACACTGTGACACTTTCTGTCTCTCTCTGAGACATTCTGAAATACACTGTAAGATTCTCTGACAGATTGTGTCTCACAGTGACACTCTCTGAGAAATACTGTGACACATTCTGACTGTTTCTGACTCTCTGAGACACACTGTGACACTCTCTTAGACACACTGTGACCCTCTCTGACAATCTCTTAAACAAACTGTGACATTCTCTGACTCTCTCTGACTCTCTCTAAGGTATACTGTGATACTCTCTGACAGACTGTGACACACTGAGACACTCTCAAAGACAGACTGTGACACTCTCTGACAGACTGTGTCAAACTGAGGCACTCTCAAAGACAGACTGTGACACTTTCTGACTCTCTCTGACTCTCTCTGAAATATACTGTAACCTTCTCTGACAGACTGTGACACACTGTGACACTCTCTGAGACAGACTGTGACACGTTCTGTCTCTGTCTGACTCTCTGAAACACACTGTGACACTCTCTGACTCTGAGGCACACTGTGACACTTTCTGACTCCCTCTGACTCTCTGAGACATACTGTGACACTCTCTGTGACACACTGTGACACCCTCATAGACACACTGTGACACTCTCTGATCCTATCTGGCATTCTCAGAGACACACTGTGACACTCTTTGACTCTCTCTGACACTTTGAGACACACTGTGACACTCTTTGACACTCTCTGAGGCACAATGTGACACTCTCTGACAGACTGTGACACACTGAGACACTCTCTGTGACACACTGTGACACTCTCTAACTCTCTCCAATAGGTATTGTGACACTTGCTGTAACACACTGTGACACACTCTGAGACACACAGGAACACTCTCTGACTCTCTCCGACAATTTGAGATGCACTGTGACACTCTCTTAAACACACTGTGACACTCTCAAAGACAGACTGTGACACTTTCTGACTCCCTCTGACTCACTCTAAAATATACTGTAGCCTTCTCTGACAGAGCGTGACCCATGGTGTCACTCTCTGAGACGGACTGTGACACACTCTGACTCTCTGAGATACACTGTGATACAGTCTGACTCTCTGTGACACTCTATGAGGCACAGTATGACACACTACGACACTCTCTGACTCACTCTGACACACTCTGAGACACACTGTGACGCTTTCCATCTCTCTCTGACTCCCTGTGACACTCTCTGACCGACTCTGACACTCTCTGTCTCTCTCTGAGGAACACTGTGACTCTCTCTGAGGCACACTGTGACACTTTCTGACAGACTGTGACACAATGTGACACTCTCTGACTCTCTCTGACACTCTCTTAGACACACTGTAGCACGCTTTGAGACACACTGTGACACTCTCTGACACACTGTTACACACTGTGACACTCTCTGAGACAGACTGACACTTTCTGACTCTCTGAATCTCTGAGACACACTGTGACATTCTCTGACAGACTGTGACACACTGTGACACTCTCTGACTCTCTCTGAAACACACCGTTACACTCACTGACAGACTGTGACACTCTCTGACACAGACTGACACTTTCTGACTCTCCCTGTGTCTCTGACACACACTGTGAAAATCTCTGATCCTAACGGACACTCTCTGAGGCACACTGTGACTCTCTCTGATGGACTGTGACACACTGTGACACTCTCTGACACTCTCTTAGACGCACTGACACGCACTGTTGTTATCTAACACTCTCTGAGACGCACTGCAACACTCTCTGACTCACTCTGACACTCTCTGAGACACACTGTGACATTCTCTCACAGACTGTGACACTCTCTGAGCCAAATGCTGACACTCTCTGACACTCTCTGAGACACAGTATGATACACTGTGACACTTTCTGTCTCTCTCTGAGACATTCTGAAATACACTGTAAGATTCTCTGACAGATTGTGTCTCACAGTGACACTCTCTGAGAAATACTGTGACACATTCTGACTGTTTCTGACTCTCTGAGACACACTGTGACACTCTCTTAGACACACTGTGACCCTCTCTGACAATCTCTTAAACAAACTGTGACATTCTCTGACTCTCTCTGACTCTCTCTAAGGTATACTGTGATACTCTCTGACAGACTGTGACACACTGAGACACTCTCAAAGACAGACTGTGACACTCTCTGACAGACTGTGTCAAACTGAGGCACTCTCAAAGACAGACTGTGACACTTTCTGACTCTCTCTGACTCTCTCTGAAATATACTGTAACCTTCTCTGACAGACTGTGACACACTGTGACACTCTCTGAGACAGACTGTGACACGTTCTGTCTCTGTCTGACTCTCTGAAACACACTGTGACACTCTCTGACTCTGAGGCACACAGTGACACTTTCTGACTCCCTCTGACTCTCTGAGACATACTGTGACACTCTCTGTGACACACTGTGACACCCTCATAGACACACTGTGACACTCTCTGATCCTATCTGGCATTCTCAGAGACACACTGTGACACTCTTTGACTCTCTCTGACACTTTGAGACACACTGTGACACTCTTTGACACTCTCTGAGGCACAATGTGACACTCTCTGACAGACTGTGACACACTGAGACACTCTCTGTGACACACTGTGACACTCTCTAACTCTCTCCAATAGGTATTGTGACACTTGCTGTAACACACTGTGACACACTCTGAGACACACAGGAACACTCTCTGACTCTCTCCGACAATTTGAGATGCACTGTGACACTCTCTTAAACACACTGTGACACTCTCAAAGACAGACTGTGACACTTTCTGACTCCCTCTGACTCACTCTAAAATATACTGTAGCCTTCTCTGACAGAGCGTGACCCATGGTGTCACTCTCTGAGACGGACTGTGACACACTCTGACTCTCTGAGATACACTGTGATACAGTCTGACTCTCTGTGACACTCTATGAGGCACAGTATGACACACTACGACACTCTCTGACTCACTCTGACACACTCTGAGACACACTGTGACGCTTTCCGTCTCTCTCTGACTCCCTGTGACACTCTCTGACCGACTCTGACACTCTCTGTCTCTCTCTGAGGCACACTGTGACTCTCTCTGAGGCACACTGTGACACTTTCTGACAGACTGTGACACAATGTGACACTCTCTGACTCTCTCTGACACTCTCTTAGACACACTGTAGCACGCTTTGAGACACACTGTGACACTCTCTGACACACTGTTACACACTGTGACACTCTCTGACTCTCTCTGACACTCGCTTAGACACACTGTAACACTCTTTGAGACACACTGTGACACTGTCTGATCTGCTCTGACTCTCTGACTCTTTCTGAGACGCACTGTGACACTCGTCGACTCACTCTGACACTCTGTGAGGCACAGTATGACATACTGTGACACTCTCTGACTCTCTCTGGCACTCTCTGAGGCACATTGTGACACTCTCTGACAGACTGTGACACTTCTGACCCTCTCTGACTCACTCCGAAATATACTGTAACCTTCTCGGACAGACTGTGACACACTGTCACACTCTCTGAGACAGACTGTGACACGTTCCAACTCTCTCTGACTCTCTGAGACACACTGTGACACACTTGGACAGACTGTAACACTTCTGACCCTCTCTGACTCACTCCGAAATATACTGTAACCTTCTCGGACAGACTGTGACACACTGTCACACTCTCTGAGACAGACTGTGACACGTTCCGACTCTCTCTGACTCTCTGAGACACACTGTGACACTCTCTGACAGACTGTAACACTTCTGACTCTCTCTGACTCACTCCGAAATATACTGTAACCTTCTCTGACAGACTGTGACACACTGTGACACTCTCAGAGACAGACTGTGACAGGTTCCAACTCTCTCTGACTCTCTGAGACATGCTGTGACTCTCTCTTAGACACACTGTGACACTCTCTGAGACACACTGTGACACTCTCTGACACACTGTGATACACTCTGACACTCGCTGAGACACACTGGGACGCTCTCTGACTCCCTCTGACAATTTAAGACACACTGTGACACTCTCTGATCCTATCTGACACTCTCTGAGACACACTGCGACACTCTCTGACAGACTGTGACAGACTCTGACACTTTCTGTGACACACAATGACACTCTCTGATGGATGGTGACACTCTCTGACTCTGGGTGACTTTTTCTGACACACTGTGACACTCTCTGAGACACACTGTGACAGTCTCTGACTCTCTCTGATACTATCTTAGACACACTGTGACACTATATGAGGCACACTGTGACATGCTCTTACAGACGGTGACACACTGTGACACTTTCTGAAACTCTCTGAGACACGCTATCACACTCTCTGACACACTGTGACAGAGTGTGACACTCTCTGAGACACACTGTGGCACTCTCTGACACACTGTGACACACTGTGACACTCTCTGAGACAGACTGACACTTTCTGACTCTCTGAATCTCTGAGACACACTGTGACATTCTCTGACAGACTGTGACACACTGTGACACTCTCTGACTCTCTCTGAAACACACCGTTACACTCACTGACAGACTGTGACACATTGTGACACTCTCTGACACAGACTGACATTTTCTGACTCTCCCTGTGTCTCTGACACACACTGTGAAAATCTCTGATCCTAACGGACACTCTCTGAGGCACACTGTGACTCTCTCTGATGGACTGTGACACACTGTGACACTCTCTGACACTCTCTTAGACGCACTGACACGCACTGTTGTTATCTAACACTCTCTGAGACGCACTGCAACACTCTCTGACTCACTCTGACACTCTCTGAGACACACTGTGACATTCTCTCACAGACTGTGACACTCTCTGAGCCAAATGCTGACACTCTCTGACACTCTCTGAGACACAGTATGATACACTGTGACACTTTCTGTCTCTCTCTGAGACATTCTGAAATACACTGTAAGATTCTCTGACAGATTGTGTCTCACAGTGACACTCTCTGAGAAATACTGTGACACATTCTGACTGTTTCTGACTCTCTGAGACACACTGTGACACTCTCTTAGACACACTGTGACCCTCTCTGACAATCTCTTAAACAAACTGTGACATTCTCTGACTCTCTCTGACTCTCTCTAAGGTATACTGTGATACTCTCTGACAGACTGTGACACACTGAGACACTCTCAAAGACAGACTGTGACACTCTCTGACAGACTGTGTCAAACTGAGGCACTCTCAAAGACAGACTGTGACACTTTCTGACTCTCTCTGACTCTCTCTGAAATATACTGTAACCTTCTCTGACAGACTGTGACACACTGTGACACTCTCTGAGACAGACTGTGACACGTTCTGTCTCTGTCTGACTCTCTGAAACACACTGTGACACTCTCTGACTCTGAGGCACACTGTGACACTTTCTGACTCCCTCTGACTCTCTGAGACATACTGTGACACTCTCTGTGACACACTGTGACACCCTCATAGACACACTGTGACACTCTCTGATCCTATCTGGCATTCTCAGAGACACACTGTGACACTCTTTGACTCTCTCTGACACTTTGAGACACACTGTGACACTCTTTGACACTCTCTGAGGCACAATGTGACACTCTCTGACAGACTGTGACACACTGAGACACTCTCTGTGACACACTGTGACACTCTCTAACTCTCTCCAATAGGTATTGTGACACTTGCTGTAACACACTGTGACACACTCTGAGACACACAGGAACACTCTCTGACTCTCTCCGACAATTTGAGATGCACTGTGACACTCTCTTAAACACACTGTGACACTCTCAAAGACAGACTGTGACACTTTCTGACTCCCTCTGACTCACTCTAAAATATACTGTAGCCTTCTCTGACAGAGCGTGACCCATGGTGTCACTCTCTGAGACGGACTGTGACACACTCTGACTCTCTGAGATACACTGTGATACAGTCTGACTCTCTGTGACACTCTATGAGGCACAGTATGACACACTACGACACTCTCTGACTCACTCTGACACACTCTGAGACACACTGTGACGCTTTCCGTCTCTCTCTGACTCCCTGTGACACTCTCTGACCGACTCTGACACTCTCTGTCTCTCTCTGAGGCACACTGTGACTCTCTCTGAGGCACACTGTGACACTTTCTGACAGACTGTGACACAATGTGACACTCTCTGACTCTCTCTGACACTCTCTTAGACACACTGTAGCACGCTTTGAGACACACTGTGACACTCTCTGACAGACTGTTACACACTGTGACACTCTCTGACTCTCTCTGACACTCGCTTAGACACACTGTAACACTCTTTGAGACACACTGTGACACTGTCTGATCTGCTCTGACTCTCTGACTCTTTCTGAGACGCACTGTGACACTCGTCGACTCACTCTGACACTCTGTGAGGCACAGTATGACATACTGTGACACTCTCTGACTCTCTCTGGCACTCTCTGAGGCACATTGTGACACTCTCTGACAGACTGTGACACTTCTGACTCTCTCTGACTCACTCCGAAATATACTGTAACCTTCTCGGACAGACTGTGACACTCTGTGATACTCTCTGAGACTCTCTGACACACATTGGGACCCTCTCTGACAATTTGAGATGCACTGTGACACTCTCTGACAGACTGTGACAGACTGTGACACACTCTGTCACTCTCTGGGACACATTGTGACACTCTCTGACGTTCTTTGAAACACAATGTTACACTCTCTGACACACTGTGACACTCTCTAACTCTCTCTGAAAAGCACTGTGACACTCCCTGACAGACTGTGACACACTGTGACACTCTCTAACTCTCTCTGAAAAACACTGTGACACTCCCTGACAGACTGTGACACACTGTGACACTCTCTAACTCTCTCTGAAAAACACTGTGACACTCTCTGACAGACTGTGACACACTGTGACACTCTCTGAGGCACAATGTTACACTCTCTGACAGGCTGTGACACACTTTGACACTCTCTGACACTTTGAGATGCACTGTGACACTCTCTAATCCTATCTGACATTCGCAGAGACACACTGTGACACTCTTTGACTCTCTCTGACACTTTTAGACACACTGTGACACTCGCTGACACTCTCTGAGACACACTGTGACACTCTCCAGCTCTCTACGAAAGGCACTGTGACACTCTCTAAAACACACTGTGGCACTCTCTGAGACACGCTGTAACACTCTCTGACAGACTGTGACACACTGTGACACTCTCTGATCTTACCTGACACTCTCTGAGTCACACTGTGACACTCTCTGACTCTCTGAGACACACTGTGACACTCTCTGAGACACACTGTGACACTCTGTGACAGACTGTGACACACTGTGACACTCTGTGACACTCTCTGAGACACACTGTGACACTCTGTGACACACTGTGACACTCGCTGACTCTCTGAGACACACTGTGACACACTGTGACACTCTCTGAGATACACTGTGACACTCTGTGACACTCTGTGACACTCTGTGACACACTGTGACACTCGCTGACTCTCTGAGACACACTGTGACACACTGTGACACTCTCTGAGACACACTGTGACACTCTGTGACACTCTGTGACACTCTGTGACAGACTGTGAGACACTGTGACACTCTCTGAGACACACTGTGACACTCTGTGACACTCTGTGACACTCTGTGACAGACTGTGACACACTGTGACACTCTCTGACTCTCTGATACACATGCTGATTCTCTCTGACAGTCTCTGAGACAGAACGTGACACTCTCTGACACTCTCTGAGTCACAGCACGACACACTGTGACACTCTCTGACAGGTTGTGACAAACTGTGACATTCTCTGACTTTCTCTGACACTCTCTGAGACACACTGTGACGTTCTCTGACTCTCTCTGTCACTCTCTGAGACACACTGTGACACTCTGACAGACTGTAACAATTTCTGTGACACACTATGACACTCTCTGAATGACTCTGACACACTGAGACACTCTCAAAGACAGACTGTGACACTTTCTGACTCTCGCTGACTCACTCTGAAATATACAGTAACATTCTCTGACAGACTGTGACACACTGTGACACTCTCTGAGACAGACTGTGACACTTTCTGACTCTCTCTGACACACACTGTGACACTCTCTGACATTCTTTGAAACACACTGTTACAATCTCTGACACAATGTGACACACTGTGACACTCTCTGAGACACACTGTGACACTCTCTGACATTCTTTGAAACACACTGTTACAATCTCTGACACACTGTGACAAACTGTGACACTCTCTGACACTATCTGAAAAGCACTGTGACACTCTCTGACACACTGTGACACACTGTGACACTCTCTAACTCTCTGAAAAACACTGTGACACTCTCCGTCAGACTGTGACACACTGTGACACTCTTTGAGGCACAATGTGACACTCTCTGACAGACTGTGACACACTGAGACACTCTCTGAGACGCACTGTGACACTGTCTGACTCTCTGAGACACACTGTGACACACTTGGACAGACTGTAACACTTCTGACCCTCTCTGACTCACTCCGAAATATACTGTAACCTTCTCGGACAGACTGTGACACACTGTCACAGTCTCTGAGACAGACTGTGACACGTTCCGACTCTCTCTGACTCTCTGAGACACACTGTGACACTCTCTGAGACACACTGTGACACTCTGTGACAGACTGTGACACACTGTGACACTCTGTGACACTCTCTGAGACACACTGTGACACTCTGTGACACACTGTGACACTCGCTGACTCTCTGAGACACACTGTGACACACTGTGACACTCTCTGAGACACACTGTGACACTCTGGGACACTCTGTGACACTCTGTGACACACTGTGACACTCGCTGACTCTCTGAGACACACTGTGACACACTGTGACACTCTCTGAGACACACTGTGACACTCTGTGACACTCTGTGACACTCTGTGACAGACTGTGAGACACTGTGACACTCTCTGAGACACACTGTGACACTCTGTGACACTCTGTGACAGACTGTGACACACTGTGACACTCTCTGACTCTCTGAGACACATGCTGATTCTCTCTGACAGTCTCTGAGACAGAACGTGAAACTCTCTGACACTCTCTGAGGCACAGCACGACACACTGTGACACTCTCTGACAGGTTGTGACAAACTGTGACATTCTCTGACTTTCTCTGACACTCTCTGAGACACACTGTGACGTTCTCTGACTCTCTCTGTCACTCTCAGAGACACACTGTGACACTCTTTGACTCTCTCTGACACTTTTAGACACACTGTGACACTCGCTGACACTCTCTGAGACACACTGTGACACTCTCCAGCTCTCTACGAAAGGCACTGTGACACTCTCTAAAACACACTGTGGCACTCTCTGAGACACGCTGTAACACTCTCTGACAGACTGTGACACACTGTGACACTCTCTGATCTTACCTGACACTCTCTGAGGCACACTGTGACACTCTCTGACTCTCTGAGACACACTGTGACACTCTCTGAGACACACTGTGACACTCTGTGACAGACTGTGACACACTGTGACACTCTGTGACACTCTCTGAGACACACTGTGACACTCTGTGACACACTGTGACACTCGCTGACTCTCTGAGACACACTGTGACACACTGTGACACTCTCTGAGACACACTGTGACACTCTGTGACACTCTCTGACACTCTGTGACACACTGTGACACTCGCTGACTCTCTGAGACACACTGTGACACACTGTGACACTCTCTGAGACACACTGTGACACTCTGTGACACTCTGTGACACTCTGTGACAGACTGTGAGACACTGTGACACTCTCTGAGACACACTGTGACACTCTGTGACACTCTGTGACACTCTGTGACAGACTGTGACACACTGTGACACTCTCTGACTCTCTGAGACACATGCTGATTCTCTCTGACAGTCTCTGAGACAGAACGTGACACTCTCTGACACTCTCTGAGGCACAGCACGACACACTGTGACACTCTCTGACAGGTTGTGACAAACTGTGACATTCTCTGACTTTCTCTGACACTCTCTGAGACACACTGTGACGTTCTCTGACTCTCTCTGTCACTCTCTGAGACACACTGTGACACTCTGACAGACTGTAACAATTTCTGTGACACACTATGACACTCTCTGAATGACTCTGACACACTGAGACACTCTCAAAGACAGACTGTGACACTTTCTGACTCTCTCTGACTCACTCTGAAATATACAGTAACATTCTCTGACAGACTGTGACACACTGTGACACTCTCTGAGACAGACTGTGACACTTTCTGACTCTCTCTGACACACACTGTGACACTCTCTGACATTCTTTGAAACACACTGTTACAATCTCTGACACAATGTGACACACTGTGACACTCTCTGAGACACACTGTGACACTCTCTGACATTCTTTGAAACACACTGTTACAATCTCTGACACACTGTGACACACTGTGACACTCTCTGACACTATCTGAAAAGCACTGTGACACTCTCTGACACACTGTGACACACTGTGACACTCTCTAACTCTCTGAAAAACACTGTGACACTCTCCGTCAGACTGTGACACACTGAGACACTCTCTGAGACGCACTGTGACACTGTCTGACTCTCTGAGACACACTGTGACACACTTGGACAGACTGTAACACTTCTGACCCTCTCTGACTCACTCCGAAATATACTGTAACCTTCTCGGACAGACTGTGACACACTGTCACACTCTCTGAGACAGACTGTGACACGTTCCGACTCTCTCTGACTCTCTGAGACACACTGTGACACTCTCTGACAGACTGTAACACTTCTGACTCTCTCTGACTCACTCCGAAATATACTGTAACCTTCTCTGACAGACTTGACACACTGTGACACTCTCAGAGACAGACTGTGACAGGTTCCAACTCTCTCTGACTCTCTGAGACATGCTGTGACTCTCTCTTAGACACACTGTGACTCTCTCTGACACTCTCTTAAACACACTGTGACACTCTCTGACATTCTCTGAGGCAGATTGAGACACTCTCTGAAACACACTGTAACACTCTCTAACAGACTGTGAAACTCTCTGACACACTCTGCGGCACACTGTGACACACTCTGACAGACTGTGACACACTGTGACACTCTCTGACCCTCTCTGAGACCGACTGTGACACTCTCTGACTCTCCCTGACACTCTCTGAGGCACAGCACGACATCTGTTACCCTCTCTGACAGATTTTGACAAACTGTGACACTCTCTGACTCTCTCTGACTCACTCCGAAATATACTGACACCTTCTCTGACAGACTGTGACACACTGTGATACTCTCAGAGACCGACTGTGACACGTTCCGACTCTCTCTGACTCTCTGAGACACGCTGAGACTCTCCCTTAGACACACTGTGACTCTCTCTGACACTCTCTTAAACACACTGTGACACTCTCTGACACTCTCTGTGACACACTGTGACACTCTCAAAGACAGACTGTGACTCTCTCTGACTCTCTGAGACACACTGTGACACTCACTGAGACTCACTGAGACTCACTGTGACACTCTCTGACAGACTGTGACTATGACTCTCACTGAGACTCTCTGAGACGCACTGTGACACTCGCTGACTCTCTCTGACACTCTCTAAAACACATGGTGACGCTCTCTGACTCTCTCTGAAACACACTGTGACACTCTCTGACACACTCTGAGACACACTGTGACTCGCTCTAATTCTCTCTGAAACACACTGTGACTCGCTCTGACAGACTGTGACACACTGTGTCACTCTCTGACACTTTCTGAGACACACCGTTACACTTTCTGACTCTCTCTGACTCTCTGAGACACACTGTGACACTCTCTGAGACACACTGTGACACTCTCTGACCCTCTCTGAGACCGACTGTGTGTCTCTCTTACTCTCTCTGACACTCTCTGAGGCACAGCACGACACACTGTGACACTCTCTGACTTTCTCTGACACGCTCTTAGGCACACTGTGACACTCTCTGACCCTCTCTGAGACACACTGTGACACTCTCTGACACGCTCTTAGACACACTGTGACACTCTCTGATCCTATCTGACACTCTCTGAGACACACTGCGACACTCTCTGACAGACTGTGACAGACTCTGACACTTTCTGTGACACACAATGACACTCTCTGATGGATGGTGACACTCTCTGACTCTGGGTGACTTTTTCTGACACACTGTGACACTCTCTGAGACACACTGTGACAGTCTCTGACTCTCTCTGATACTATCTTAGACACACTGTGACACTATATGAGGCACACTGTGCCATGCTCTTACAGACGGTGACACACTGTGACACTTTCTGAAACTCTCTGAGACACGCTATCACACTCTCTGACACACTGTGACAGAGTGTGACACTCTCTGAGACACACTGTGGCACTCTCTGACACACTGTGACACACTGTGACACTCTCTGACTCTCTCTGAAACACACCGTTACACTCACTGACAGACTGTGACACATTGTGACACTCTCTGACACAGACTGACACATTCTGACTCTCCCTGTGTCTCTGACACACACTGTGAAAATCTCTGATCCTAACGGACACTCTCTGAGGCACACTGTGACTCTCTCTGATGGACTGTGACACACTGTGACACTCTCTGACACTCTCTTAGACGCACTGACACGCACTGTTGTTATCTAACACTCTCTGAGACGCACTGCAACACTCTCTGACTCACTCTGACACTCTCTGAGACACATTCTCTCACAGACTGTGACACTCTCTGAGCCAAATGCTGACACTCTCTGACACTCTCTGAGACACAGTATGATACACTGTGACACTTTCTGTCTCTCTCTGAGACATTCTGAAATACACTGTAAGATTCTCTGACAGATTGTGTCTCACAGTGACACTCTCTGAGAAATACTGTGACACATTCTGACTGTTTCTGACTCTCTGAGACACACTGTGACACTCTCTTAGACACACTGTGACCCTCTCTGACAATCTCTTAAACAAACTGTGACATTCTCTGACTCTCTCTGACTCTCTCTAAGGTATACTGTGATACTCTCTGACAGACTGTGACACACTGAGACACTCTCAAAGACAGACTGTGACACTCTCTGACAGACTGTGTCAAACTGAGGCACTCTCAAAGACAGACTGTGACACTTTCTGACTCTCTCTGACTCTCTCTGAAATATACTGTAACCTTCTCTGACAGACTGTGACACACTGTGACACTCTCTGAGACAGACTGTGACACGTTCTGTCTCTGTCTGACTCTCTGAAACACACTGTGACACTCTCTGACTCTGAGGCACACTGTGACACTTTCTGACTCCCTCTGACTCTCTGAGACATACTGTGACACTCTCTGTGACACACTGTGACACCCTCATAGACACTCTGTGACACTCTTTGACACTCTCTGAGGCACAATGTGACACTCTCTGACAGACTGTGACACACTGAGACACTCTCTGTGACACACTGTGACACTCTCTAACTCTCTCCAATAGGTATTGTGACACTTGCTGTAACACACTGTGACACACTCTGAGACACACAGGAACACTTTCTGACTCTCTCCGACAATTTGAGATGCACTGTGACACTCTCTTAAACACACTGTGACACTCTCAAAGACAGACTGTGACACTTTCTGACTCCCTCTGACTCACTCTAAAATATACTGTAGCCTTCTCTGACAGAGCGTGACCCATGGTGTCACTCTCTGAGACGGACTGTGACACACTCTGACTCTCTGAGATACACTGTGATACAGTCTGACTCTCTGTGACACTCTATGAGGCACAGTATGACACACTACGACACTCTCTGACTCACTCTGACGCACTCTGAGACACACTGTGACGCTTTCCGTCTCTCTCTGACTCCCTGTGACACTCTCTGACCGACTCTGACACTCTCTGTCTCTCTCTGAGGCACACTGTGACTCTCTCTGAGGCACACTGTGACACTTTCTGACAGACTGTGACACAATGTGACACTCTCTGACTCTCTCTGACACTCTCTTAGACACACTGTAGCACGCTTTGAGACACACTGTGACACTCTCTGACACACTGTTACACACTGTGACACTCTCTGACTCTCTCTGACACTCGCTTAGACACACTGTAACACTCTTTGAGACACACTGTGACACTGTCTGATCTGCTCTGACTCTCTGACTCTTTCTGAGACGCACTGTGACACTCGTCGACTCACTCTGACACTCTGTGAGGCACAGTATGACATACTGTGACACTCTCTGACTCTCTCTGGCACTCTCTGAGGCACATTGTGACACTCTCTGACAGACTGTGACACTTCTGACTCTCTCTGACTCACTCCGAAATATACTGTAACCTTCTCGGACAGACTGTGACACTCTGTGATACTCTCTGAGACTCTCTGACACACATTGGGACCCTCTCTGACAATTTGAGATGCACTGTGACACTCTCTGACAGACTGTGACAGACTGTGACACACTCTGTCACTCTCTGGGACACATTGTGACACTCTCTGACGTTCTTTGAAACACAATGTTACACTCTCTGACACACTGTGACACTCTCTAACTCTCTCTGAAAAGCACTGTGACACTCCCTGACAGACTGTGACACACTGTGACACTCTCTAACTCTCTCTGAAAAACACTGTGACACTCCCTGACAGACTGTGACACACTGTGACACTCTCTAACTCTCTCTGAAAAACACTGTGACACTCTCTGACAGACTGTGACACACTGTGACACTCTCTGAGGCACAATGTTACACTCTCTGACAGGCTGTGACACACTTTGACACTCTCTGACACTTTGAGATGCACTGTGACACTCTCTAATCCTATCTGACATTCGCAGAGACACACTGTGACACTCTTTGACTCTCTCTGACACTTTTAGACACACTGTGACACTCGCTGACACTCTCTGAGACACACTGTGACACTCTCCAGCTCTCTACGAAAGGCACTGTGACACTCTCTAAAACACACTGTGGCACTCTCTGAGACACGCTGTAACACTCTCTGACAGACTGTGACACACTGTGACACTCTCTGATCTTACCTGACACTCTCTGAGTCACACTGTGACACTCTCTGAGACACACTGTGACACTCTGTGACAGACTGTGACACACTGTGACACTCTGTGACACTCTCTGAGACACACTGTGACACTCTGTGACACACTGTGACACTCGCTGACTCTCTGAGACACACTGTGACACACTGTGACACTCTCTGAGACACACTGTGACACTCTGTGACACTCTGTGACACTCTGTGACACACTGTGACACTCGCTGACTCTCTGAGACACACTGTGACACACTGTGACACTCTCTGAGACACACTGTGACACTCTGTGACACTCTGTGACACTCTGTGACAGACTGTGAGACACTGTGACACTCTCTGAGACACACTGTGACACTCTGTGACACTCTGTGACACTCTGTGACAGACTGTGACACACTGTGACACTCTCTGACTCTCTGAGACACATGCTGATTCTCTCTGACAGTCTCTGAGACAGAACGTGACACTCTCTGACACTCTCTGAGTCACAGCACGACACACTGTGACACTCTCTGACAGGTTGTGACAAACTGTGACATTCTCTGACTTTCTCTGACACTCTCTGAGACACACTGTGACGTTCTCTGACTCTCTCTGTCACTCTCTGAGACACACTGTGACACTCTGACAGACTGTAACAATTTCTGTGACACACTATGACACTCTCTGAATGACTCTGACACACTGAGACACTCTCAAAGACAGACTGTGACACTTTCTGACTCTCTCTGACTCACTCTGAAATATACAGTAACATTCTCTGACAGACTGTGACACACTGTGACACTCTCTGAGACAGACTGTGACACTTTCTGACTCTCTCTGACACACACTGTGACACTCTCTGACATTCTTTGAAACACACTGTTACAATCTCTGACACAATGTGACACACTGTGACACTCTCTGAGACACACTGTGACACTCTCTGACATTCTTTGAAACACACTGTTACAATCTCTGACACACTGTGACAAACTGTGACACTCTCTGACACTATCTGAAAAGCACTGTGACACTCTCTGACACACTGTGACACACTGTGACACTCTCTAACTCTCTGAAAAACACTGTGACACTCTCCGTCAGACTGTGACACACTGTGACACTCTTTGAGGCACAATGTGACACTCTCTGACAGACTGTGACACACTGAGACACTCTCTGAGACGCACTGTGACACTGTCTGACTCTCTGAGACACACTGTGACACACTTGGACAGACTGTAACACTTCTGACCCTCTCTGACTCACTCCGAAATATACTGTAACCTTCTCGGACAGACTGTGACACACTGTCACAGTCTCTGAGACAGACTGTGACACGTTCCGACTCTCTCTGACTCTCTGAGACACACTGTGACACTCTCTGAGACACACTGTGACACTCTGTGACAGACTGTGACACACTGTGACACTCTGTGACACTCTCTGAGACACACTGTGACACTCTGTGACACACTGTGACACTCGCTGACTCTCTGAGACACACTGTGACACACTGTGACACTCTCTGAGACACACTGTGACACTCTGGGACACTCTGTGACACTCTGTGACACACTGTGACACTCGCTGACTCTCTGAGACACACTGTGACACACTGTGACACTCTCTGAGACACACTGTGACACTCTGTGACACTCTGTGACACTCTGTGACAGACTGTGAGACACTGTGACACTCTCTGAGACACACTGTGACACTCTGTGACACTCTGTGACAGACTGTGACACACTGTGACACTCTCTGACTCTCTGAGACACATGCTGATTCTCTCTGACAGTCTCTGAGACAGAACGTGAAACTCTCTGACACTCTCTGAGGCACAGCACGACACACTGTGACACTCTCTGACAGGTTGTGACAAACTGTGACATTCTCTGACTTTCTCTGACACTCTCTGAGACACACTGTGACGTTCTCTGACTCTCTCTGTCACTCTCAGAGACACACTGTGACACTCTTTGACTCTCTCTGACACTTTTAGACACACTGTGACACTCGCTGACACTCTCTGAGACACACTGTGACACTCTCCAGCTCTCTACGAAAGGCACTGTGACACTCTCTAAAACACACTGTGGCACTCTCTGAGACACGCTGTAACACTCTCTGACAGACTGTGACACACTGTGACACTCTCTGATCTTACCTGACACTCTCTGAGGCACACTGTGACACTCTCTGACTCTCTGAGACACACTGTGACACTCTCTGAGACACACTGTGACACTCTGTGACAGACTGTGACACACTGTGACACTCTGTGACACTCTCTGAGACACACTGTGACACTCTGTGACACACTGTGACACTCGCTGACTCTCTGAGACACACTGTGACACACTGTGACACTCTCTGAGACACACTGTGACACTCTGTGACACTCTGTGACACTCGCTGACTCTCTGAGACACACTGTGACACACTGTGACACTCTCTGAGACACACTGTGACACTCTGTGACACTCTGTGACAGACTGTGAGACACTGTGACACTCTCTGAGACACACTGTGACACTCTGTGACACTCTGTGACACTCTGTGACAGACTGTGACACACTGTGACACTCTCTGACTCTCTGAGACACATGCTGATTCTCTCTGACAGTCTCTGAGACAGAACGTGACACTCTCTGACACTCTCTGAGGCACAGCACGACACACTGTGACACTCTCTGACAGGTTGTGACAAACTGTGACATTCTCTGACTTTCTCTGACACTCTCTGAGACACACTGTGACGTTCTCTGACTCTCTCTGTCACTCTCTGAGACACACTGTGACACTCTGACAGACTGTAACAATTTCTGTGACACACTATGACACTCTCTGAATGACTCTGACACACTGAGACACTCTCAAAGACAGACTGTGACACTTTCTGACTCTCTCTGACTCACTCTGAAATATACAGTAACATTCTCTGACAGACTGTGACACACTGTGACACTCTCTGAGACAGACTGTGACACTTTCTGACTCTCTCTGACACACACTGTGACACTCTCTGACATTCTTTGAAACACACTGTTACAATCTCTGACACAATGTGACACACTGTGACACTCTCTGAGACACACTGTGACACTCTCTGACATTCTTTGAAACACACTGTTACAATCTCTGACACACTGTGACACACTGTGACACTCTCTGACACTATCTGAAAAGCACTGTGACACTCTCTGACACACTGTGACACACTGTGACACTCTCTAACTCTCTGAAAAACACTGTGACACTCTCCGTCAGACTGTGACACTCTCTGAGACACACTGTGACACTCTCTGACATTCTTTGAAACACACTGTTACAATCTCTGACACACTGTGACACACTGTGACACTCTCTGACACTATCTGAAAAGCACTGTGACACTCTCTGACACACTGTGACACACTGTGACACTCTCTAACTCTCTGAAAAACACTGTGACACTCTCCGTCAGACTGTGACACACTGAGACACTCTCTGAGACGCACTGTGACACTGTCTGACTCTCTGAGACACACTGTGACACACTTGGACAGACTGTAACACTTCTGACCCTCTCTGACTCACTCCGAAATATACTGTAACCTTCTCGGACAGACTGTGACACACTGTCACACTCTCTGAGACAGACTGTGACACGTTCCGACTCTCTCTGACTCTCTGAGACACACTGTGACACTCTCTGACAGACTGTAACACTTCTGACTCTCTCTGACTCACTCCGAAATATACTGTAACCTTCTCTGACAGACTTGACACACTGTGACACTCTCAGAGACAGACTGTGACAGGTTCCAACTCTCTCTGACTCTCTGAGACATGCTGTGACTCTCTCTTAGACACACTGTGACTCTCTCTGACACTCTCTTAAACACACTGTGACACTCTCTGACATTCTCTGAGGCAGATTGAGACACTCTCTGAAACACACTGTAACACTCTCTAACAGACTGTGAAACTCTCTGACACACTCTGCGGCACACTGTGACACACTCTGACAGACTGTGACACACTGTGACACTCTCTGACCCTCTCTGAGACCGACTGTGACACTCTCTGACTCTCCCTGACACTCTCTGAGGCACAGCACGACATCTGTTACCCTCTCTGACAGATTTTGACAAACTGTGACACTCTCTGACTCTCTCTGACTCACTCCGAAATATACTGACACCTTCTCTGACAGACTGTGACACACTGTGATACTCTCAGAGACCGACTGTGACACGTTCCGACTCTCTCTGACTCTCTGAGACACGCTGAGACTCTCCCTTAGACACACCGTGACTCTCTCTGACACTCTCTTAAACACACTGTGACACTCTCTGACACTCTCTGTGACACACTGTGACACTCTCAAAGACAGACTGTGACTCTCTCTGACTCTCTGAGACACACTGTGACACTCACTGAGACTCACTGAGACTCACTGTGACACTCTCTGACAGACTGTGACTATGACTCTCACTGAGACTCTCTGAGACGCACTGTGACACTCGCTGACTCTCTCTGACACTCTCTAAAACACATGGTGACGCTCTCTGACTCTCTCTGAAACACACTGTGACACTCTCTGACACACTCTGAGACACACTGTGACTCGCTCTAATTCTCTCTGAAACACACTGTGACTCGCTCTGACAGACTGTGACACACTGTGTCACTCTCTGACACTTTCTGAGACACACCGTTACACTTTCTGACTCTCTCTGACTCTCTGAGACACACTGTGACACTCTCTGAGACACACTGTGACACTCTCTGACCCTCTCTGAGACCGACTGTGTGTCTCTCTTACTCTCTCTGACACTCTCTGAGGCACAGCACGACACACTGTGACACTCTCTGACTTTCTCTGACACGCTCTTAGGCACACTGTGACACTCTCTGACTCTCTCTGACCCTCTCTGAGACACACTGTGACACTCTCTGACACGCTCTTAGACACACTTTGACACTCTCTGACTCTCTCTGACACGCTCTGAGACACACTGTGACACTCTCTGACTCTCTCTGACACTTTGAGACGCACTGTGACACTCTCTGATCCTATCTGACACTCTCTGAAACACATTGTGACACTCTCTGACTCTCTCTGAAACACACTGTGACACTCTCTGACTCACTCTGACTCTCTCTGAAACACACTGTGACACTCTCTAACAGACTGTGACACTCTCTGACCCACTCTGAGGCACACTGTGACTCGCTCTGACAGACTGTGACACACTCTGTCACTCTCTGACACTTTCTGAGACACCCTGTTACACTTTCTGACTCTCTCTGACTCTCTGACCCTCTCTGAGACACACAGTGACACTCTCTGACCCTCTCTGAGACACACTGTGACAATCTGTGACTCTCTCTGACACTCTCTGAGACACACTGTGACACTCTCTGACTCTCTCTGACTCTCTGAGACACACTGTGATACTCTCTGACTCTCTCAGACCCTCTCTGAGACACACTGTGACACTCTCTGACTCTCTCTGACTCTCTGAGACACACTGTGATACTCTCTGACTCTCTCAGACCCTCTCTGAGACACACTGTGACACTCTCTGACTCTCTCTGACTCTCTGAGACACACTGTGACACTCTCTGACTTTCTCTGACATGGTCTTAGGCACACTGTGATACTCTCTGACTCTCTCAGACCCTCTCTGAGACACATTGTGACTCTTTCTGAGTTATTCTGTCACTCTCTGAAATACACTATGACACTCTCTCACAGACTGTGACCCTCTCTGAGACAAATGCTGACCCTCTCGGACACTCTCTGAGACAAAGTACGACTCACTGTGACACTCTTTGATTCTCTCTGACAAACTCTGAAATACATGTAACCTTTTCTGACGGACTGTGACACTGTGTGACACTGTGTGACACTCTCTGAAACACACTGTGACACTCTCTGAGACACACTATGACACTCTCTGACTATATCTGACACTCTCTGAGACACATTGTGACACTCTCTGACCCTCTCTGAGACAGACTGTGACCCTTTCTGACTGAATGTGACATTCTCTGACAGACGGTGACACTCTCTGTGACACACTGTGATACTCTCTGACATACTGTTACACTCTCTGACCCTCTCTGACACTCTCTGAAACACACTGTGGCACTCTGACAGAATGTGACAAACTGACCCTGTCTGAAACTCTCTGAGACACACTGTGACACTCTCTGAATCTCTTTGACACTCTCTGAAACATACTGTGACACTCTCTGACACACTGTGTCACTCTCTGAATGACTCTAACAGACTGTGACGTTTTCTGTGACACACGGTGAAATATTCTGACACACTGTGACACTCTCTGATACACACTGCGACACTTTCAGTATCTCTCTGACTCCCTGAGACACACTGTGCCACTTGCTGACAGACTGCGACACTCTCTGACTGACTCTGACACTCTCTGACACACGGCGACATTCTCTGAGAAATTGTGACATTCTCTGAGACACACTGTGACACATTCTGACGCTCTCTGACGCTCTCTTAGACACAGTGTGACACTCCCTGACTCTCTCTGACACTCTGAGACCCACTGTGACCCTCTCTGACACTCTCTAAGACACGCTGTGACACTCTCTGACCAACTCTGACACTCTCTGAGACACACAGTGACAACCTCTGACCCTGTCTGAGACAGACTGTTAAAGTCTCTCAGACTCCCTCTGACCCTCTCTGAGGCACAGCACGATACACTGTGACACTCTCTGTCAGATTGTGATAAACTATGACACTTTCTGACTTTCTCTGGCACTCTCTTAGACACATTGTGACACTCTCTGACTCATTCTGACCCACTCTGAGACACATTATGACACTCTCTGACAGACTGTGACGCTCTCTGAGACAAATGCTGACCCTCTCTGACACTCTCTGAGACAGAGTACGACTCACTGTGACACTCTCTGACTCTCTCTGACACACTCTAAAAAGCACTGTAACCTTCTCTGACAGACTGTGACACTCTCTGAAACACACGTGACACTCTCTGAAACACACTGTGACAATCTCTGACTATCTCGGATACTCAGTGAGACACACTATGACACTCTCTGACAGACTATGACATACTGTGACATTTATGACTTTCTCTGACTCTCTGAGGCACACTTTGCCAATCTCTGACAGACTGTGACACACTCTGACCCTCTCTGAGACAGACTGTGACACTTTATGATGCTCTCTGAGACTCTCTTAGACACGCTGTAACATTATTTGACTCTTTCTGACTCTCTGAAACACACTGTAACACTCTTTGACAGACCGTGGCAGACTGTGACACTCTCTGTGACACACTGTGACACTCTCTGTGACACACGGTGACATTACCTGACCGACTGTGACACTGTCTGACACTCTCTGAGACACACTGCAACACTCTATGACACTCACTGAGACACACTATGACACACTCTGACAGACTATGAAACACTGGCATTCTCTGACTTGCTCTGACTCTCTCTGAAACACACTGTGACACACAGTGACAGACTGTGACACCCTGTGACACTCTCTGAGACACACTGTGACACTCTCTGACTATCTCTGACACTCTGAGACACACTGTGACACTCTCTGACCCTCGCTGAGACACACTGTAACACTGTCTGAATCGCTCTGGTCCTCACTTAGACACACTATGACACTCTCTGACACTCTCTGAGACACACTGTCATACTCTCTGACACACTGTTACACTCTCTGACACACGGTGACATTTTCTGAGACCCTTTGACACTGACTGAGACACACTGTGACACTTTCTGTCTCTCTCTGACTCTCTGAGACACACTGTGACACTTTCTGTCTCTCTCTGACTCTCTGAGACACACTGTGACACTCACTGACCCGCTCTGACACTCTCTGAGACAGACTCTGACACTCTCTCGCTCTCTCTGAGACACACTGTGACACTCACTGAGACACATTGTGATACCATCTGACTGAATGTGACATTCTCTGACAGACGGTGACACTCTCTGTGACACACTGTGACATTCTCTTACTCTCTCTGAGACACACTGTGACTCTCTCTGACACTCTTAGACGCACTGTGACACTCTCTCACAGACTGTGACATTCTCTGAGACAAACACTGAAACTCTCTGACACTCTCTGAGACACAGTATGACACACTGTGACACTTTCTGACTCTCTCTGACACACTCTGAAATACACTGTAACCTTCTCTTACAGACTGTGACACACTGTGACACTCTCTGAGACACACTGCAACACTTTCTGAGACACATTGTGACACATTCTGACTATCTCTGACACTCTCTGAGACACGCTATGACACTCTCTGACAGACTTTGACACACTGTGACATTCTCTAAAACTCTCTGAGGCACACTGTGACACTCTCTGACAGACTGTGACACTTTCTGACAGACTGTGACACGCTGTGACATTCTCTGATTCTCTGAGACACACTGTGACACTCTCTGCCTGACTGAGACGCTCTCTCACACATGGTGACATTCTCTGAGACACTGTGACACTCACTCTCTGTCTCTCTCTGACACTCTGAGACACGCTGCTCCACTTTCTGAACCTCTCTGAGACACGCTGTAACACACTCTGAATCGCTCTGACACTCACTAAAACATACAATGACACACTCTGACACTCTCTGAGTTACACTGTGACACTCTCTGACTCTCTCTGACACTCTCTCTGACACACTGTGATACTCTTTGACACACTGTTACAGTATCTGACACACGGTGACATTTTCTGAGACACTGTGACACTCTCTGAGACTCACTGTGACACTTACTTTTCCTCTCTGACACTCTGATACATACTGTGACACTCTCTGAGACACACTGTGACACTCTCTGGCTCTTTCGCTGAGACACTCGGTCACTCTCTGAGACGCACTGTGACATTTTTTGAATCTCTCTCACACTCTCTGAGACACACTGTGACACTCTCTGACAATCTGAGATGCACTGTGACACTCTCTGACTCTCTCTGACTCTCTGAGATGCACTGTGACACTCTCTCACAGACTGTGACATTCTCTGAGCCAAATGCTGACCCTGCCTGGCACTCTCTGAGACAGAGTATGACACACTGTCACACTCTCCCACTCTTTCTGATATACTCTGTAATATACTGTAACCTTCTCTTACAGACTGTGACACACTGTGACATTCTCTGAGACACACTGTTACACTTTCTGACTATCTCTGTCTATCTGAGACACACTGTGACCCTATCTGACCCTCTCTGACCCTTTCTGAGACACACTATGACACTCTCTGACAGACTATGACACACGGTGACATTCTCTGACACTCTCTGAGACACACTGTGACACTCTCTGACCGACTGTGACACTCTCTCACACATGGCGACATTCTCTGAGACACTGTGACACTCTCTGAGACACACTGTGACACTCTCTGAGACACACTGTGACACTCTCTGACACACTTTGACACTCTCTGACCGACTGTGATAGACTGTGAAATTTTCTATGACACACTGCGACACTCTGACAGACTGTGACACTTTCTGACACTCTCTGACACTCTCTGAGATGCACTGTAAGACTCTGTGACACTCTCTGAGACACATTATGACACAGCATGACATTCTCTGACAGACTATGAAACTCTGTGACATTCTCTGACTCTCTCTGAGGCACACTGTGACACTCTCTGACAGACTGTGACAGACGGTGACACTCTCCTAGGCACACTGTGACACTCTCTGACTATCTCTGACACTCTGAGACATACTCTGACACTCTGTGAGACACTCTGTAACACTCTCTGAATCGCTCTGACACTCACTCAGGCACACTATGACACTCTCTGACACTCTCTGAGACACACTGTGACACTTTCACACTCTCTCTGACACTCTCTGGGGCACAGTATGACACTCTCTGACTCACTCGGACCCTCTCTGAGACACAGTGTAAAACTCTTAGAGAAACACTATGACACTCTCTGAAACACACTGTAACACTCTCTGACACTCTCTGAGAAACACTATGAGATTCTCTGACTCTCTCTGCCACTCTCTGAGAAACTGTGACACTTTCTGACACTTTCTGACACACACTGTGAAACTCTCTAACTCTCTCTGAGACACATTGTAACACTCTCTGACTCTCGGACACTTTGTGACACACTGTTACACACTCAGACCCTCTCTGAAACTCTCTGACACAGACTGTGACACACTCTGACACGCTCTGAGAGACAGTATGACACACTGTGACACTCTCTGAGACAAACTGTGACTCTATCTGACACTCTCTGCCATTCTCTGAGACACACACTGACTCTCCCTGACAGACTGTGACACATTTTGACACTCTTTGATTCTCAACGAAACTCTCTGAGATGCACTGTGACACTCCCTGACAGACTGTGACACACTGTGACACTCTCTGATTCTCAATGACACTCTCTGAGATGCACTGTGACACTCTCTGACAGACTGTGACACACTGTGACACTCTCTGATTCTCAATGACACTCTCTGAGATGCACTGTGACACTCTCTGACAGACTGTGACACACTGTGACACTCTCTGATTCTCAATGACACTCTCTGAGATGCACTGTGACACTCTCTGACAGACTGTGACACACTGTGACACTCTCTGATTCTCAATGACACTCTCTGAGACACAGTGTAACACTCTCCGATTCTCTCTGACACACTCTGAAGCACTTTGTGACACTCTGTGAAACACACTGAGACACTCTCTGATAGACTGTGACAGACTGTGACACTCTCTGACACACTGTGACACTCTCTGCCCGACTGTGATTCTATCTGACACACTGTGACATTCTCTGAGAACTGTGACACTCTCTGAGACGCTCTAGAACACTTTCTGTCTCTCTCTGATACTCTCTGAGACAGACTGTGACACTCTCTGACACTTCGACACTTTCTGACTCTCTCTGACGCTCTGAGACAAACTGTGACACTTTCTGACAGTCTATGACAGACTGTGACATTCTCTGAATTTCTCTGACACTCTCTGAGGTACACCGTGACAATCCCTGACAGACTGTGACACACTGTGACACTTTCTGATTCTCTGAGACACAGTGTGACAGTCTCTAACTCTCTCTGACACTCTGAGACACACTGTAAAACTCTCTGACCGTCTCCAAGACACACTGTAACACTCTATGACACTCTCTGACAGACTGTGAAACACTATGACACATTCTGACCATCTCTGAGACACACTGTGACACTCTGTGACTCTCTCTGACACTCACTGAGACACACTGTGACACTCTCTGACAGACTATGACAATCTCTGTGACACTTTCGGTCTCTCTCTGACTCTCTGAGACACACTGTGATACTCTCTGCCTCTCTCTAAGACACTCAGTCACTCTCTCAGACACACTGTGACACAGTGTGACATCTTTTGACTCTCTCTCACACTGTCTGAGACACATTGTGACACTCTCAGACAATCTCTAAGACACACTATGACACTCTCTGAGGCACACTGTGACACTCTCTGACAGATTGTGACAAACTGTCACACTCTCTGACTCTCTCCGATACTCTCTTAGACAAACTGTGACACTCTCTCTCTCTCTGATATTCTCTGAAACTCAGTCTGACACTCTCTGACAGACTGTGACCCTCTCTGAGACAAACGCTGACCCTCTCTGACACTCTCTGAGTCACAGTACGACTCAGTGTGACACTCACTGACTCTCTCTGACACACTCTGAAATGCATTGTAACCTTCTCTGACAGACTGTGACACTCCCTGAGACATACTGTGACACTTTCTGACTCACTCTGCCACTCTGAGGCACACTCTGACGCTCTCAGAGGCACACTGTGACACTCTCTGACCTATCTGACTCTCTCTGAGACACACTATGATACTCAATGACTCTCTCTGACACTCTGAGACACACTGTGACACTGTCTGAGACAGACTGTGACACTCTCTAACACGCTCTGAGACACAGTATGACACACTACGACACTCTTTGACTCTCTCGGACATTCTCTGAAACACATGTGGCACTCTCTGAGTCTCACTGTTACGCTATCTGACACTCTCTGACATTCTCTGAGATGCACTGTGACTCTCTCTGACAGATTGTGACGCACCGTGACACTCTCTGATTCTCTATGACACTCTCTGAGACACACTGTGACACTCTCTGACTCTCTCTGAGACACACGGTGATACTCTCTGACTGGTTCTTAGACACACTGTGACACACTATGACACTCTCTTAGACATCCTGTGACGCTCTCTGACAGACTGTGACAATTTCTGAGACACACGATGACACTCTCTGACCTAGTGGGACACTCTGACACACGGTGACATTTTCTGCGATACTGTGACGCTCACTGAGGCACACTGTGACACTTTCTGACAGACTGTGACACACTGAGATACTCTCTGTCACTCACTGTGACTCATTCTGACAATCTCTGAAATACTCTGTGATACTCTCTGACAGACGGTGACACACTGTGACACTCTCTGAGACAGACTGTGACACATTCTGACTCTCTCTGACATGCTCTGAGACACACTGTGACACTCTCTGACAGACTATGACACATTGTGACATTCTCTGACACTCTCTGTGGAACACTGTGACACTCTCTGACAGACTGTGATACACTCTGACCCGCTCTGAGACAGACTGTGACACTTTCTGACGCTCTGTGACACTCGCATAGACATACTGTGACACTCTGTGACTCTCTCTGACACACGGAGACACTCTGGGACACTCTCTGACAGACTGTGACACACTGTGAGACACTCTGACTCTATCTGACTCACTCTGAGGCACACTGTGACACTCTCTGACTCACTCTGAGACACACTGTGACACTCGTTGACACACTGCGACACTCTCCGAGACACACTGTGGACTCTCTGACACTCTCTGAAACACACTGTGACACACTATGAAACTCTCTGACACACTATGGCACACTCTGACACACTGTGACACACTATGAAACTCTCTGACACACTATGGCACACTCTGACACACTATGGCACACTCTGACACACTGTGACACTCTGACACACTGTGACACTCTGACATACTGTGACACTCTTGGAGACACACTGTGACATTTTTGACTCTCTCTGAGACACACAGTAACACCCTCTGACAGGCTGTGACCCCCTCTGAGACAAATGCTGACCCTCTCTGACACTGTCTGATACACTCTGAAATATACTGTAACTTTCCCTGACAGTCTGTGACACAATGTGACACTCTCTGAGACAAACTGTGACACTTTCTAGCACTCTCTGACCCTCTGAGACACACTGTGACAATCTCTGAGACACACTGTGACACTCTCTGACTCTCTGAGACACACCGTGACACTCTCTGACACTCTCTGAGACACACTGTGACACTCTGTGACAGACTGACACACTGTGACACTCTCTGACTCTCTGAGACACATGCTGATTCTCTCTGACACTCTCTGAGACAGAATGTGACACTCTCTGACACTCTCTGAGACACACTGTGACACTCTGTGACAGACTGTGACACACTGTGACACTCTCTGACTCTCTGAGACACATGCTGATTCTCTCTGACACTCTCTGAGACACACCGTGACACTCTCTGACACTCTCTGAGACACACTGTGACACTCTGTGACAGACTGTGACACACTGTGACACTCTCTGACTCTCTGAGACACATGCTGATTCTGTCTGACACTCTCTGAGACAGAATGTGACACTCTCTGAGGCACAGCACGACAAACTGTGACATTCTCTGACTTTCTCTGTCACTCTCTGAGACACACTGTGTCACGCTCTGACAGACTGTGACAATTTCTGTGACACACACTATGACACTCTCTGAACGACTGTGACACATTGAGACACTCTCTGAGAGACTGTGACACTCTGTGATACTCTCTGAGACTCTCTGACACACATTGGGACCCTCTCTGACAATTTGAGATGCACTGTGACACTCTCTGACAGACTGTGACAGACTGTGACACACTCTGTCACTCTCTGGGACACATTGTGATACTCTCTGACATTCTTTGAAACACACTGTTACACTCTCTGACACACTGTGACACTATCTAACTCTCTCTGAAAAGCACTGTCACACTCCCTGACAGACTGTGACACACTGTGACACTCTCTAACTCTCTCTGAAAAACACTGTGACACTCCCTGACAGACTGTGACACACTGTGACACTCTCTAACTCTCTCTGAAAAACACTGTGACACTCTCTGACAGACTGTGACACACTGTGACACTCTCTGAGGCACAATGTTACACTCTCTGACAGGCTGTGACACACTTTGACACTCTCTGACACTTTGAGATGCACTGTGACACTCTCTAATCCTATCTGACATTCTCAGAGACACACTGTGACACTCTTTGACTCTCTCTGACACTTTTAGACACACTGTGACACTCGCTGACACTCTCTGAGACACACTGTGACACTCTCCAGCTCTCTACGAAAGGCACTGTGACACTCTCTAAAACACACTGTGGCACTCTCTGAGACACGCTCTAACACTCTCTGACAGACTGTGACACACTGTGACACTCTCTGATCCTATCTGACTCTCTCTGAGGTGCATTGTGACACTCTCTGATCTTACCTGACACTCTCTGAGGCACACTGTGACACTCTCTGACTCTCTGAGACACACTGTGACACTCTCTGAGACACACTGTGACACTGTGACAGACTGTGACACACTGTGACACTCTGTGACACTCTCTCAGGCACACTGTGACACTCTGTGACACACTGTGACACTCGCTGACTCTCTGAGACACACTGTGACACACTGTGACACTCTCTGAGACACACTGTGACACTCTGTGACACTCTGTGACACACTGTGACACTCGCTGACTCTCTGAGACACACTGTGACACAATGTGACACTCTCTGAGACACACTGTGACACTCTGTGACACTCTGTGACACTCTGTGACAGACTGTGAGACACTGTGACACTCTCTGAGACACACTGTGACACTCTGTGTCACTCTGTGACACTCTGTGACAGACTGTGACACACTGTGACACTCTCTGACTCTCTGAGACACATGCTGATTCTCTCTGACAGTCTCTGAGACAGAACGTGACACTCTCTGACACTCTCTGAGTCACAGCACGACACACTGTGACACTCTCTGACAGGTTGTGACAAACTGTGACATTCTCTGACTTTCTCTGACACTCTCTGAGACACACTGTGACGTTCTCTGACTCTCTCTGTCACTCTCTGAGACACACTGTGACACTCTGACAGACTGTAACAATTTCTGTGACACACTATGACACTCTCTGAATGACTCTGACACACTGAGACACTCTCAAAGACAGACTGTGACACTTTCTGACTCTCTCTGACTCACTCTGAAATATACAGTAACATTCTCTGACAGACTGTGACACACTGTGACACTCTCTGAGACAGACTGTGACACTTTCTGACTCTCTCTGACACACACTGTGACACTCTCTGACATTCTTTGAAACACACTGTTACAATCTCTGACACAATGTGACAAACTGTGACACTCTCTGACACTATCTGAAAAGCACTGTGACACTCTCTGACACACTGTGACACACTGTGACACTCTCTAACTCTCTGAAAAACACTGTGACACTCTCCATCAGACTGTGACACACTGTGACACTCTTTGAGGCACAATGTGACACTCTCTGACAGACTGTGACACACTGAGACACTCTCTGAGACGCACTGTGACACTGTCTGACTCTCTGAGACACACTGTGACACACTTGGACAGACTGTAACACTTCTGACCCTCTCTGACTCACTCCGAAATATACTGTAACCTTCTCGGACAGACTGTGACACACTGTCACAGTCTCTGAGACAGACTGTGACACGTTCCGACTCTCTCTGACTCTCTGAGACACACTGTGACACTCTCTGAGACACACTGTGACAGACTGTGACACACTGTGACACTCTGTGACACTCTCTGAGACACACTGTGACACTCTGTGACACACTGTGACACTCGCTGACTCTCTGAGACACAATGTGACACACTGTGACACTCTCTGAGACACACTGTGACACTCTGGGACACTCTGTGACACTCTGTGACACACTGTGACACTCGCTGACTCTCTGAGACACACTGTGACACACTGTGACACTCTCTGAGACACACTGTGACACTCTGTGACACTCTGTGACAGACTGTGAGACACTGTGACACTCTCTGAGACACACTGTGACACTCTGTGACACTCTGTGACAGACTGTGACACACTGTGACACTCTCTGACTCTCTGAGACACATGCTGATTCTCTCTGACAGTCTCTGAGACAGAACGTGACACTCTCTGACACTCTCTGAGGCACAGCACGACACACTGTGACACTCTCTGACAGGTTGTGACAAACTGTGACATTCTCTGACTTTCTCTGACACTCTCTGAGACACACTGTGACGTTCTCTGACTCTCTCTGTCACTCTCTGAGACACACTGTGACACTCTGACAGACTGTAACAATTTCTGTGACACACTATGACACTCTCTGAATGACTCTGACACACTGAGACACTCTCAAAGACAGACTGTGACACTTTCTGACTCTCTCTGACTCACTCTGAAATATACAGTAACATTCTCTGACAGACTGTGACACACTGTGACACTCTCTGAGACAGACTGTGACACTTTCTGACTCTCTCTGACACACACTGTGACACTCTCTGACATTCTTTGAAACACACTGTTACAATCTCTGACACACTGTGACACACTGTGACACTCTCTGACAGACTTTGACACACTGTGACATTCTCTAAAACTCTCTGAGGCACACTGTGACACTCTCTGACAGACTGTGACACTTTCTGACAGACTGTGACACGCTGTGACATTCTCTGATTCTCTGAGACACACTGTGACACTCTCTGCCTGACTGAGACGCTCTCTCACACATGGTGACATTCTCTGAGACACTGTGACACTCACTCTCTGTCTCTCTCTGACACTCTGAGACACGCTGCTCCACTTTCTGAACCTCTCTGAGACACGCTGTAACACACTCTGAATCGCTCTGACACTCACTAAAACATACAATGACACACTCTGACACTCTCTGAGTTACACTGTGACACTCTCTGACTCTCTCTGACACTCTCTCTGACACACTGTGATACTCTTTGACACACTGTTACAGTATCTGACACACGGTGACATTTTCTGAGACACTGTGACACTCTCTGAGACTCACTGTGACACTTACTTTTCCTCTCTGACACTCTGATACATACTGTGACACTCTCTGAGACACACTGTGACACTCTCTGGCTCTTTCGCTGAGACACTCGGTCACTCTCTGAGACGCACTGTGACATTTTTTGAATCTCTCTCACACTCTCTGAGACACACTGTGACACTCTCTGACAATCTGAGATGCACTGTGACACTCTCTGACTCTCTCTGACTCTCTGAGATGCACTGTGACACTCTCTCACAGACTGTGACATTCTCTGAGCCAAATGCTGACCCTGCCTGGCACTCTCTGAGACAGAGTATGACACACTGTCACACTCTCCCACTCTTTCTGATATACTCTGTAATATACTGTAACCTTCTCTTACAGACTGTGACACACTGTGACATTCTCTGAGACACACTGTTACACTTTCTGACTATCTCTGTCTATCTGAGACACACTGTGACCCTATCTGACCCTCTCTGACCCTTTCTGAGACACACTATGACACTCTCTGACAGACTATGACACACGGTGACATTCTCTGACACTCTCTGAGACACACTGTGACACTCTCTGACCGACTGTGACACTCTCTCACACATGGCGACATTCTCTGAGACACTGTGACACTCTCTGAGACACACTGTGACACTCTCTGAGACACACTGTGACACTCTCTGACACACTTTGACACTCTCTGACCGACTGTGATAGACTGTGAAATTTTCTATGACACACTGCGACACTCTGACAGACTGTGACACTTTCTGACACTCTCTGACACTCTCTGAGATGCACTGTAAGACTCTGTGACACTCTCTGAGACACATTATGACACAGCATGACATTCTCTGACAGACTATGAAACTCTGTGACATTCTCTGACTCTCTCTGAGGCACACTGTGACACTCTCTGACAGACTGTGACAGACGGTGACACTCTCCTAGGCACACTGTGACACTCTCTGACTATCTCTGACACTCTGAGACATACTCTGACACTCTGTGAGACACTCTGTAACACTCTCTGAATCGCTCTGACACTCACTCAGGCACACTATGACACTCTCTGACACTCTCTGAGACACACTGTGACACTTTCACACTCTCTCTGACACTCTCTGGGGCACAGTATGACACTCTCTGACTCACTCGGACCCTCTCTGAGACACAGTGTAAAACTCTTAGAGAAACACTATGACACTCTCTGAAACACACTGTAACACTCTCTGACACTCTCTGAGAAACACTATGAGATTCTCTGACTCTCTCTGCCACTCTCTGAGAAACTGTGACACTTTCTGACACTTTCTGACACACACTGTGAAACTCTCTAACTCTCTCTGAGACACATTGTAACACTCTCTGACTCTCGGACACTTTGTGACACACTGTTACACACTCAGACCCTCTCTGAAACTCTCTGACACAGACTGTGACACACTCTGACACGCTCTGAGAGACAGTATGACACACTGTGACACTCTCTGAGACAAACTGTGACTCTATCTGACACTCTCTGCCATTCTCTGAGACACACACTGACTCTCCCTGACAGACTGTGACACATTTTGACACTCTTTGATTCTCAACGAAACTCTCTGAGATGCACTGTGACACTCCCTGACAGACTGTGACACACTGTGACACTCTCTGATTCTCAATGACACTCTCTGAGATGCACTGTGACACTCTCTGACAGACTGTGACACACTGTGACACTCTCTGATTCTCAATGACACTCTCTGAGATGCACTGTGACACTCTCTGACAGACTGTGACACACTGTGACACTCTCTGATTCTCAATGACACTCTCTGAGATGCACTGTGACACTCTCTGACAGACTGTGACACACTGTGACACTCTCTGATTCTCAATGACACTCTCTGAGACACAGTGTAACACTCTCCGATTCTCTCTGACACACTCTGAAGCACTTTGTGACACTCTGTGAAACACACTGAGACACTCTCTGATAGACTGTGACAGACTGTGACACTCTCTGACACACTGTGACACTCTCTGCCCGACTGTGATTCTATCTGACACACTGTGACATTCTCTGAGAACTGTGACACTCTCTGAGACGCTCTAGAACACTTTCTGTCTCTCTCTGATACTCTCTGAGACAGACTGTGACACTCTCTGACACTTCGACACTTTCTGACTCTCTCTGACGCTCTGAGACAAACTGTGACACTTTCTGACAGTCTATGACAGACTGTGACATTCTCTGAATTTCTCTGACACTCTCTGAGGTACACCGTGACAATCCCTGACAGACTGTGACACACTGTGACACTTTCTGATTCTCTGAGACACAGTGTGACAGTCTCTAACTCTCTCTGACACTCTGAGACACACTGTAAAACTCTCTGACCGTCTCCAAGACACACTGTAACACTCTATGACACTCTCTGACAGACTGTGAAACACTATGACACATTCTGACCATCTCTGAGACACACTGTGACACTCTGTGACTCTCTCTGACACTCACTGAGACACACTGTGACACTCTCTGACAGACTATGACAATCTCTGTGACACTTTCGGTCTCTCTCTGACTCTCTGAGACACACTGTGATACTCTCTGCCTCTCTCTAAGACACTCAGTCACTCTCTCAGACACACTGTGACACAGTGTGACATCTTTTGACTCTCTCTCACACTGTCTGAGACACATTGTGACACTCTCAGACAATCTCTAAGACACACTATGACACTCTCTGAGGCACACTGTGACACTCTCTGACAGATTGTGACAAACTGTCACACTCTCTGACTCTCTCCGATACTCTCTTAGACAAACTGTGACACTCTCTCTCTCTCTGATATTCTCTGAAACTCAGTCTGACACTCTCTGACAGACTGTGACCCTCTCTGAGACAAACGCTGACCCTCTCTGACACTCTCTGAGTCACAGTACGACTCAGTGTGACACTCACTGACTCTCTCTGACACACTCTGAAATGCATTGTAACCTTCTCTGACAGACTGTGACACTCCCTGAGACATACTGTGACACTTTCTGACTCACTCTGCCACTCTGAGGCACACTCTGACGCTCTCAGAGGCACACTGTGACACTCTCTGACCTATCTGACTCTCTCTGAGACACACTATGATACTCAATGACTCTCTCTGACACTCTGAGACACACTGTGACACTGTCTGAGACAGACTGTGACACTCTCTAACACGCTCTGAGACACAGTATGACACACTACGACACTCTTTGACTCTCTCGGACATTCTCTGAAACACATGTGGCACTCTCTGAGTCTCACTGTTACGCTATCTGACACTCTCTGACATTCTCTGAGATGCACTGTGACTCTCTCTGACAGATTGTGACGCACCGTGACACTCTCTGATTCTCTATGACACTCTCTGAGACACACTGTGACACTCTCTGACTCTCTCTGAGACACACGGTGATACTCTCTGACTGGTTCTTAGACACACTGTGACACACTATGACACTCTCTTAGACATCCTGTGACGCTCTCTGACAGACTGTGACAATTTCTGAGACACACGATGACACTCTCTGACCTAGTGGGACACTCTGACACACGGTGACATTTTCTGCGATACTGTGACGCTCACTGAGGCACACTGTGACACTTTCTGACAGACTGTGACACACTGAGATACTCTCTGTCACTCACTGTGACTCATTCTGACAATCTCTGAAATACTCTGTGATACTCTCTGACAGACGGTGACACACTGTGACACTCTCTGAGACAGACTGTGACACATTCTGACTCTCTCTGACATGCTCTGAGACACACTGTGACACTCTCTGACAGACTATGACACATTGTGACATTCTCTGACACTCTCTGTGGAACACTGTGACACTCTCTGACAGACTGTGATACACTCTGACCCGCTCTGAGACAGACTGTGACACTTTCTGACGCTCTGTGACACTCGCATAGACATACTGTGACACTCTGTGACTCTCTCTGACACACGGAGACACTCTGGGACACTCTCTGACAGACTGTGACACACTGTGAGACACTCTGACTCTATCTGACTCACTCTGAGGCACACTGTGACACTCTCTGACTCACTCTGAGACACACTGTGACACTCGTTGACACACTGCGACACTCTCCGAGACACACTGTGGACTCTCTGACACTCTCTGAAACACACTGTGACACACTATGAAACTCTCTGACACACTATGGCACACTCTGACACACTGTGACACACTATGAAACTCTCTGACACACTATGGCACACTCTGACACACTATGGCACACTCTGACACACTGTGACACTCTGACACACTGTGACACTCTGACATACTGTGACACTCTTGGAGACACACTGTGACATTTTTGACTCTCTCTGAGACACACAGTAACACCCTCTGACAGGCTGTGACCCCCTCTGAGACAAATGCTGACCCTCTCTGACACTGTCTGATACACTCTGAAATATACTGTAACTTTCCCTGACAGTCTGTGACACAATGTGACACTCTCTGAGACAAACTGTGACACTTTCTAGCACTCTCTGACCCTCTGAGACACACTGTGACAATCTCTGAGACACACTGTGACACTCTCTGACTCTCTGAGACACACCGTGACACTCTCTGACACTCTCTGAGACACACTGTGACACTCTGTGACAGACTGACACACTGTGACACTCTCTGACTCTCTGAGACACATGCTGATTCTCTCTGACACTCTCTGAGACAGAATGTGACACTCTCTGACACTCTCTGAGACACACTGTGACACTCTGTGACAGACTGTGACACACTGTGACACTCTCTGACTCTCTGAGACACATGCTGATTCTCTCTGACACTCTCTGAGACACACCGTGACACTCTCTGACACTCTCTGAGACACACTGTGACACTCTGTGACAGACTGTGACACACTGTGACACTCTCTGACTCTCTGAGACACATGCTGATTCTGTCTGACACTCTCTGAGACAGAATGTGACACTCTCTGAGGCACAGCACGACAAACTGTGACATTCTCTGACTTTCTCTGTCACTCTCTGAGACACACTGTGTCACGCTCTGACAGACTGTGACAATTTCTGTGACACACACTATGACACTCTCTGAACGACTGTGACACATTGAGACACTCTCTGAGAGACTGTGACACTCTGTGATACTCTCTGAGACTCTCTGACACACATTGGGACCCTCTCTGACAATTTGAGATGCACTGTGACACTCTCTGACAGACTGTGACAGACTGTGACACACTCTGTCACTCTCTGGGACACATTGTGATACTCTCTGACATTCTTTGAAACACACTGTTACACTCTCTGACACACTGTGACACTATCTAACTCTCTCTGAAAAGCACTGTCACACTCCCTGACAGACTGTGACACACTGTGACACTCTCTAACTCTCTCTGAAAAACACTGTGACACTCCCTGACAGACTGTGACACACTGTGACACTCTCTAACTCTCTCTGAAAAACACTGTGACACTCTCTGACAGACTGTGACACACTGTGACACTCTCTGAGGCACAATGTTACACTCTCTGACAGGCTGTGACACACTTTGACACTCTCTGACACTTTGAGATGCACTGTGACACTCTCTAATCCTATCTGACATTCTCAGAGACACACTGTGACACTCTTTGACTCTCTCTGACACTTTTAGACACACTGTGACACTCGCTGACACTCTCTGAGACACACTGTGACACTCTCCAGCTCTCTACGAAAGGCACTGTGACACTCTCTAAAACACACTGTGGCACTCTCTGAGACACGCTCTAACACTCTCTGACAGACTGTGACACACTGTGACACTCTCTGATCCTATCTGACTCTCTCTGAGGTGCATTGTGACACTCTCTGATCTTACCTGACACTCTCTGAGGCACACTGTGACACTCTCTGACTCTCTGAGACACACTGTGACACTCTCTGAGACACACTGTGACACTGTGACAGACTGTGACACACTGTGACACTCTGTGACACTCTCTCAGGCACACTGTGACACTCTGTGACACACTGTGACACTCGCTGACTCTCTGAGACACACTGTGACACACTGTGACACTCTCTGAGACACACTGTGACACTCTGTGACACTCTGTGACACACTGTGACACTCGCTGACTCTCTGAGACACACTGTGACACAATGTGACACTCTCTGAGACACACTGTGACACTCTGTGACACTCTGTGACACTCTGTGACAGACTGTGAGACACTGTGACACTCTCTGAGACACACTGTGACACTCTGTGTCACTCTGTGACACTCTGTGACAGACTGTGACACACTGTGACACTCTCTGACTCTCTGAGACACATGCTGATTCTCTCTGACAGTCTCTGAGACAGAACGTGACACTCTCTGACACTCTCTGAGTCACAGCATGACACACTGTGACACTCTCTGACAGGTTGTGACAAACTGTGACATTCTCTGACTTTCTCTGACACTCTCTGAGACACACTGTGACGTTCTCTGACTCTCTCTGTCACTCTCTGAGACACACTGTGACACTCTGACAGACTGTAACAATTTCTGTGACACACTATGACACTCTCTGAATGACTCTGACACACTGAGACACTCTCAAAGACAGACTGTGACACTTTCTGACTCTCTCTGACTCACTCTGAAATATACAGTAACATTCTCTGACAGACTGTGACACACTGTGACACTCTCTGAGACAGACTGTGACACTTTCTGACTCTCTCTGACACACACTGTGACACTCTCTGACATTCTTTGAAACACACTGTTACAATCTCTGACACAATGTGACAAACTGTGACACTCTCTGACACTATCTGAAAAGCACTGTGACACTCTCTGACACACTGTGACACACTGTGACACTCTCTAACTCTCTGAAAAACACTGTGACACTCTCCATCAGACTGTGACACACTGTGACACTCTTTGAGGCACAATGTGACACTCTCTGACAGACTGTGACACACTGAGACACTCTCTGAGACGCACTGTGACACTGTCTGACTCTCTGAGACACACTGTGACACACTTGGACAGACTGTAACACTTCTGACCCTCTCTGACTCACTCCGAAATATACTGTAACCTTCTCGGACAGACTGTGACACACTGTCACAGTCTCTGAGACAGACTGTGACACGTTCCGACTCTCTCTGACTCTCTGAGACACACTGTGACACTCTCTGAGACACACTGTGACAGACTGTGACACACTGTGACACTCTGTGACACTCTCTGAGACACACTGTGACACTCTGTGACACACTGTGACACTCGCTGACTCTCTGAGACACACTGTGACACACTGTGACACTCTCTGAGACACACTGTGACACTCTGGGACACTCTGTGACACTCTGTGACACACTGTGACACTCGCTGACTCTCTGAGACACACTGTGACACACTGTGACACTCTCTGAGACACACTGTGACACTCTGTGACACTCTGTGACAGACTGTGAGACACTGTGACACTCTCTGAGACACACTGTGACACTCTGTGACACTCTGTGACAGACTGTGACACACTGTGACACTCTCTGACTCTCTGAGACACATGCTGATTCTCTCTGACAGTCTCTGAGACAGAACGTGACACTCTCTGACACTCTCTGAGGCACAGCACGACACACTGTGACACTCTCTGACAGGTTGTGACAAACTGTGACATTCTCTGACTTTCTCTGACACTCTCTGAGACACACTGTGACGTTCTCTGACTCTCTCTGTCACTCTCTGAGACACACTGTGACACTCTGACAGACTGTAACAATTTCTGTGACACACTATGACACTCTCTGAATGACTCTGACACACTGAGACACTCTCAAAGACAGACTGTGACACTTTCTGACTCTCTCTGACTCACTCTGAAATATACAGTAACATTCTCTGACAGACTGTGACACACTGTGACACTCTCTGAGACAGACTGTGACACTTTCTGACTCTCTCTGACACACACTGTGACACTCTCTGACATTCTTTGAAACACACTGTTACAATCTCTGACACACTGTGACACACTGTGACACTCTCTGACACTATCTGAAAAGCACTGTGACACTCTCTGACACACTGTGACACACTGTGACACTCTATAACTCTCTGAAAAACACTGTGACACTCTCCGTCAGACTGTGACACACTGTGACACTCTTTGAGGCACAATGTGACACTCTCTGACAGACTGTGACACACTGAGACACTCTCTGAGACGCACTGTGACACTGTCTGACTCTCTGAGACACACTGTGACACACTTGGACAGACTGTAACACTTCTGACCCTCTCTGACTCACTCCGAAATATACTGTAACCTTCTCGGACAGACTGTGACACACTGTCACACTCTCTGAGACAGACTGTGACACGTTCCGACTCTCTCTGACTCTCTGAGACACACTGTGACACTCTCTGACAGACTGTAACACTTCTGACTCTCTCTGACTCACTCCGAAATATACTGTAACCTTCTCTGACAGACTTGACACACTGTGACACTCTCAGAGACAGACTGTGACAGGTTCCAACTCTCTCTGACTCTCTGAGACATGCTGTGACTCTCTCTTAGACACACTGTGACTCTCTCTGACACTCTCTTAAACACACTGTGACACTCTCTGACATTCTCTGAGGCAGATTGAGACACTCTCTGAAACACACTGTAACACTCTCTAACAGACTGTGAAACTCTCTGACACACTCTGCGGCACACTGTGACACACTCTGACAGACTGTGACACACTGTGACACTCTCTGACCCTCTCTGAGACCGACTGTGACACTCTCTGACTCTCTCTGACACACTGTGACACTCTCTGACTCTCTCTGACACACTGTGACACTCTCTGACTCTCTCTGACTCTCTGAGACACACTGTGACACTCTCTGACTTTCTCTGACATGCTCTTAGGCACACTGTGATACTCTCTGACTCTCTCAGACTCTCTGAGACACACTGTGACACTCTGACTTTCTCTGACATGCTCTGAGACACACTGTGATACTCTCTGACTCTCTCAGACCCTCTCTGAGACACACTGTGACACTCTCTGACTCTCTCGGACTCTCTGAGACACACTGTGACACTGTCTGACCCTCTCTGACATGCTCTTAGGTACACTGTGATACTCTCTGACTCTCTCAGACCCTCTCTGAGACACATTGTGACTCTTTCTGAGTTATTCTGTCACTCTCTGAAATACACTATGACACTCTCTCACAGACTGTGACCCTCACTGAGACAAATGCTGACCCTCTCGGACACTCTCTGAGACAAAGTACGACTCACTGTGACACTCTCTGATTCTCTCTGACAAACTCTGATATACATGTAACCTTTTCTGACGGACTGTGACACTGTGTGACACTCTCTGAAACACACTGTGACACTCTCTGAGACACACTATGACACTCTCTGACTATATCTGACACTCTCTGAGACACATTGTGACACTCTCTGACCCTCTCTGAGACAGACTGTGACCCTTTCTGACTGAATGTGACATTCTCTGACAGACGGTGACACTCTCTGTGACACACTGTGATACTCTCTGACATACTGTTACACTCTCTGACCCTCTCTGACACTCTCTGAAACACACTGTGGCACTCTGACAGAATGTGACAAACTGACCCTGTCTGAAACTCTGAGACACACTGTGACACTCTCTGAATCTCTTTGACACTCTCTGAAACATACTGTGACACTCTCTGACACACTGTGTCACTCTCTGAATGACTCTAACAGACTGTGACGTTTTCTGGGACACACGGTGAAATATTCTGACACACTGTGACACTCTCTGATACACACTGCGACACTTTCAGTATCTCTCTGACTCCCTGAGACACACTGTGCCACTTGCTGACACTCTCTGAGACACACTGTCATACTCTCTGACACACTGTTACACTCTCTGACACACGGTGACATTTTCTGAGACCCTTTGACACTGACTGAGACACACTGTGACACTTTCTGTCTCTCTCTGACTCTCTGAGACACACTGTGAAACTCACTGACCCGCTCTGACACTCTCTGAGACAGACTCTGACACTCTCTCGCTCTCTCTGAGACACACTGTGACACTCTCTGAGACACATTGTGATACCATCTGACTGAATGTGACATTCTTTGACAGACGGTGACACTCTCTGTGACACACTGTGACATTCTCTTACTCTCTCTGAGACACACTGTGACTCTCTCTGACACTCTTAGACGCACTGTGACACTCTCTCACAGACTGTGACATTCTCTGAGACAAACACTGAAACTCTCTGACACTCTCTGAGACACAGTATGACACACTGTGACACTTTCTGACTCTCTCTGACACACTCTGAAATACACTGTAACCTTCTCTTACAGACTGTGACACACTGTGACACTTTCTGAGACACACTGCAACACTTTCTGAGACACATTGTGACACATTCTGACTATCTCTGACACTCTCTGAGACACGCTATGACACTCTCTGACAGACTTTGACACACTGTGACATTCTCTAAAACTCTCTGAGGCACACTGTGACACTCTCTGACAGACTGTGACACTTTCTGACAGACTGTGACACTCTGTGACATTCTCTGATTCTCTGAGACACACTGTGACACTCTCTGACTGACTGAGACGCTCTCTCACACATGGTGACATTCTCTGAGACACTGTGACACTCACACTCTGTCTCTCTCTGACACTCTGAGACACGCTGCTCCACTTTCTGAACCTCTCTGAGACACGCTGTAACACACTCTGAATCGCTCTGACACTCACTAAAACATACAATGACACACTCTGACACTCTCTGAGTTACACTGTGACACTCTCTGACTCTCTCTGACACTCTCTCTGACACACTGTGATACTCTTTGACACACTGTTACAGTATCTGACACACGGTGACATTTTCTGAGACACTGTGACACTCTCTGAGACTCACTGTGACACTTACTTTTCCTCTCTGACACTCTGATACATACTGTGACACTCTCTGAGACACACTGTGACACTCTCTGGCTCTTTCGCTGAGACACTCGGTCACTCTCTGAGACGCACTGTGACATTTTTTGAATCTCTCTCACACTCTCTGAGACACACTGTGGCACTCTCTGACAATCTGAGATGCACTGTGACACTCTCTGACTCTCTCTGACTCTCTGAGATGCACTGTGACACTCTCTCACAGACTGTGACATTCTCTGAGCCAAATGCTGACCCTGCCTGGCACTCTCTGAGACAGAGTATGACACACTGTCACACTCTCCCACTCTTTCTGATATACTCTGTAATATACTGTAACCTTCTCTTACAGACTGTGACACACTGTGACATTCTCTGAGACACACTGTTACACTTTCCGACTATCTCTGTCTATCTGAGACACACTGTGACCCTATCTGACCCTCTCTGACCCTTTCTGAGACACACTATGACACTCTCTGACAGACTATGACACACGGTGACATTCTCTGACACTCTCTGAGACACACTGTGACACTCTCTGACCGACTGTGACACTCTCTCACACATGGTGACATTCTCTGAGACACTGTGACACTCTCTGAGACACACTGTGACACTCTCTGAGACACACTGTGACACTCTCTGACACACTTTGACACTCTCTGACCGACTGTGATAGACTGTGAAATTTTCTATGACACACTGCGACACTCTGACAGACTGTGACACTTTCTGACACTCTCTGACACTCTCTGAGATGCACTGTAAGACTCTGTGACACTCTCTGAGACACATTATGACACAGCATGACATTCTCTGACAGACTATGAAACTCTGTGACATTCTCTGACTCTCTCTGAGGCACACTGTGACACTCTCTGACAGACTGTGACAGACGGTGACACTCTCCTAGGCACACTGTGACACTCTCTGACTATCTCTGACACTCTGAGACATACTCTGACACTCTGTGAGACACTCTGTAACACTCTCTGAATCGCTCTGACACTCACTCAGGCACACTATGACACTCTCTGACACTCTCTGAGACACACTGTGACACTTTCACACTCTCTCTGACACTCTCTGGGGCACAGTATGACACTCTCTGACTCACTCGGACCCTCTCTGAGACACAGTGTAAAACTCTTAGAGAAACACTATGACACTCTCTGAAACACACTGTAACACTCTCTGACACTCTCTGAGAAACACTATGAGATTCTCTGACTCTCTCTGCCACTCTCTGAGAAACTGTGACACTTTCTGACACTTTCTGACACACACTGTGAAACTCTCTAACTCTCTCTGAGACACATTGTAACACTCTCTGACTCTCGGACACTTTGTGACACACTGTTACACACTCAGACCCTCTCTGAAACTCTCTGACACAGACTGTGACACACTCTGACACGCTCTGAGAGACAGTATGACACACTGTGACACTCTCTGAGACAAACTGTGACTCTATCTGACACTCTCTGCCATTCACTGAGACACACACTGACTCTCCCTGACAGACTGTGACACATTTTGACACTCTTTGATTCTCAACGAAACTCTCTGAGATGCACTGTGACACTCCCTGACAGACTGTGACACACTGTGACACTCTCTGATTCTCAATGACACTCTCTGAGATGCACTGTGACACTCTCTGACAGACTGTGACACATTGTGACACTCTCTAATTCTCAATGACACTCTCTGAGATGCACTGTGACACTCTCTGACAGACTGTGACACACTGTGACACTCTCTGATTCTCAATGACACTCTCTGAGATACACTGTGACACTCTCTGACAGACTGTGACACACTCTGATTCTCTCTGACTCGCTCTGAGATGCACTGTGGCACTCTCTGACTGACTCTGAGACACACTGTGACTCTCTCCGACACTCTGTGACATACTCTGAGACGGTGTGACACTCTCTGACCCTCTCTGAGGCATAGTACGATGCACTGTGATGTTCTCTGACTCTCTCTGACACTCTCTGAAACATACTGTAACAATTTCTGACAGACTGTGACACACTGTGTCAATCTCTGACTCTCTCTGACAATCTCTGAGGCACACTATGATACTATCTGACAGACTGTGACACACTGTGACATTCTGACTTTCTCTGACAGTCTCTGAAACACACTGTGACACTCTGACAGACTGTGACAAACTGTGACACTCTCTGACTTTCTCTGACACTCTCTTAGACACACTGTGACACTCTCTGACCCTTTCTCTCACTCTCTGAGACACACTATAACACTCTCTCACAGACGGTGACCCTCTTGGAGACAAATGCTGACTGTCTCTGAAACTCTCTGAGACACAGTATGACACACTGTGATAATGTCTGACTCTCTCTGACCCACTCGGAAATACACTGTAGCCTTCTCTTACAGATTGTGACACACGGAGACACTCTCTGAGACACACTGTGACACTTTCTGACTCATTCTGTCACTCTCTGTGACACACTCTGACCCTCTCTGCGACAGACTGTAGCACTCTCTCACAGACTGTGACATTCTCTGAGACAAATGCTGACCCTGTCTGACACTCTCCGAGACACAGTATGACTCACTGTGACACTCGAGACTCTCTCTGACACACTTGGAAATACACTATAACCTTCCCTGACACACTGTGACACTCTCTGAGACACACTGTGACACTCTCTGAGACTCAGTATTACACTCTCTGACTCACTCTGACACTCTCTGAGACACACTATGACACTCTCTGACAGACTATGACACACTGTGACCCGCTCTGAGACAAACTGTGACACTCTCTGACGCTCTGTGACATTGTCTTAGACATGCTGTGACAATCTGTGACTCTCTCTGACACACTGAGACACCCTGTGACACTCTCTGACAGACTGTGACACACTGTGACCCGCTCTAAGTCAGACTGTGACATTCTCTGATGCCCTGTGACACTCTCTTAGACATTCTGTGACACTCTGTGACTCTCTCTCTAACACACTGAGACACACTGTGACACTCCCTGACAGACTGTGACACACTGTGAGAGACTCTGACTCTATCTGACTCACTCTGAGACACACTGTGACACTCGTTGACACACTGTGACACTCTCCGAGACACACTGTGGACTCTCTGACACTCTCTGAGACAGACTGTGACACTCTCTGACTCGCTCTGACACTCTGAAACACACGGTGACACACTATGAAACTCTCTGACACACTATGAAACACTCTGACACACTGTGACACTCTCAGACACACGGTGACATTCTCTGTGACACTGTGTTACTCTTGGAGACATACTGCGACACTTTTGACTCTCTCTGAGACACACAGTAACACCCTCTGACAGACTGTGACCCTCTCTGAGACAAATGCTGACCCTCTCTGACACTGTCTGATACACTCTGCAATATACTGTAACCTTCTCTGACAGACTGTGACACAATGTGACACTCTCTGAGACAAACTGTGACACTTTCTAGCACTCTCTGACCCTCTGAGACACACTGCGACACTCTCTGAGACACACTGTGACACTCTCTGAGACACACTGTGACACTCTCTGACCCTCTCTGTCACTCTCTGAGACACAGTGTAACACTCTCCGATTCTCTCTGACACACTCTGAAGCACTTTGTGACACTCTGTGAAACACACTGAGACACTCTCTGATAGACTGTGACAGACTGTGACACTCTCTGACACACTGTGACACTCTCTGCCCGACTGTGATTCTATCTGACACACTGTGACATTCTCTGAGAACTGTGACACTCTCTGAGACGCTCTAGAACACTTTCTGTCTCTCTCTGATACTCTCTGAGACAGACTGTGACACTCTCTGACACTTCGACACTTTCTGACTCTCTCTGACGCTCTGAGACAAACTGTGACACTTTCTGACAGTCTATGACAGACTGTGACATTCCCTGAATTTCTCTGACACTCTCTGAGGTACACCGTGACAATCCCTGACAGACTGTGACACACTGTGACACTTTCTGATTCTCTGAGACACAGTGTGACAGTCTCTAACTCTCTCTGACACTCTGAGACACACTGTAAAACTCTCTGACCGTCTCCAAGACACACTGTAACACTCTATGACACTCTCTGACAGACTGTGAAACACTATGACATATTCTGACCATCTCTGAGACACACTGTGACACTCTCTGACAGACTATGACAATCTCTGTGACACTTTCGGTCTCTCTCTGACTCTCTGAGACACACTGTGATACTCTCTGCCTCTCTCTAAGACACTCGGTCACTCTCTCAGACACACTGTGACACAGTGTGACATCTTTTGACTCTCTCTCACACTGTCTGAGACACATTGTGACACTCTCAGACAATCTCTAAGACACACTATGACACTCTCTGAGGCACACTGTGACACTCTCTGACAGACTATGACAATCTCTGTGACACTTTCGGTCTCTCTCTGACTCTCTGAGACACACTGTGATACTCTCTGCCTCTCTCTAAGACACTCGGTCACTCTCTCAGACACACTGTGACACAGTGTGACATCTTTTGACTCTCTCTCACACTGTCTGAGACACATTGTGACACTCTCAGACAATCTCTAAGACACACTATGACACTCTCTGAGGCACACTGTGACACTCTCTGACAGATTGTGACAAACTGTCACACTCTCTGACTCTCTCCGATACTCTCTTAGACAAACTGTGACACTCTCTCTCTCTCTGATATTCTCTGAAACTCAGTCTGACACTCTCTGACAGACTGTGACCCTCTCTGAGACAAACGCTGACCCTCTCTGACACTCTCTGAGTCACAGTACGACTCAGTGTGACACTCACTGACTCTCTCTGACACACTCTGAAATGCATTGTAACCTTCTCTGACAGACTGTGACACTCCCTGAGACATACTGTGACACTTTCTGACTCACTCTGCCACTCTGAGGCACACTCTGACGCTCTCAGAGGCACACTGTGACACTCTCTGACCTATCTGACTCTCTCTGAGACACACTATGATACTCAATGACTCTCTCTGACACTCTGAGACACACTGTGACACTGTCTGAGACAGACTGTGACACTCTCTAACACGCTCTGAGACACAGTATGACACACTACGACACTCTTTGACTCTCTCGGACATTCTCTGAAACACATGTGGCACTCTCTGAGTCTCACTGTTACGCTATCTGACACTCTCTGACATTCTCTGAGATGCACTGTGACTCTCTCTGACAGATTGTGACGCACCGTGACACTCTCTGATTCTCTATGACACTCTCTGAGACACACTGTGACACTCTCTGACTCTCTCTGAGACACACGGTGATACTCTCTGACTGGTTCTTAGACACACTGTGACACACTATGACACTCTCTTAGACATCCTGTGACGCTCTCTGACAGACTGTGACAATTTCTGAGACACACAATGACACTCTCTGACCTAGTGGGACACTCTGACACATGGTGACATTTTCTGCGATACTGTGACGCTCACTGAGGCACACTGTGACACTTTCTGACAGACTGTGACACACTGAGATACTCTCTGTCACTCACTGTGACTCATTCTGACAATCTCTGAAATACTCTGTGATACTCTCTGACAGACGGTGACACACTGTGACACTCTCTGAGACAGACTGTGACACATTCTGACTCTCTCTGACATGCTCTGAGACACACTGTGACACTCTCTGACAGACTATGACACATTGTGACATTCTCTGACACTCTCTGTGGAACACTGTGACACTCTCTGACAGACTGTGATACACTCTGACCCGCTCTGAGACAGACTGTGACACTTTCTGACGCTCTGTGACACTCGCGTAGACATACTGTGACACTCTGTGACTCTCTCTGACACACGGAGACACTCTGGGACACTCTCTGACAGACTGTGACACACTGTGAGACACTCTGACTCTATCTGACTCACTCTGAGGCACACTGTGACACTCTCTGACTCACTCTGAGACACACTGTGACACTCGTTGACACACTGCGACACTCTCCGAGACACACTGTGGACTCTCTGACACTCTCTGAAACACACTGTGACACACTATGAAACTCTCTGACACACTATGGCACACTCTGACACACTGTGACACACTATGAAACTCTCTGACACACTATGGCACACTCTGACACACTGTGACACTCTGACACACTGTGACACTCTGACATACTGTGACACTCTTGGAGACACACTGTGACATTTTTGACTCTCTCTGAGACACACAGTAACACCCTCTGACAGGCTGTGACCCCCTCTGAGACAAATGCTGACCCTCTCTGACACTGTCTGATACACTCTGAAATATACTGTAACTTTCGCTGACAGACTGTGACACAATGTGACACTTTCTGAGACAAACTGTGACACTTTCTAGCACTCTCTGACCCTCTGAGACACACTGTGACAATCTCTGAGACACACTGTGACACTCTCTGACCCTCTCTGTGACACAGTGTAACACTCTTCGACTCTCTCTGACCCTCTCTGAAACACACTGTGACACTCTCTGACACTCATTTAGACGCACTGTGACACTTTCTGACTCTCTCTGACACTCTGAAACACACTGTCGCACTCTCTGACAGACTTTGACACTGTCTGTGACACTCTCTGACACACTGTGACACTCGCTGCCTGACTGCGATGCTATCTGACACATGGTGACCTTCTCTGAGACACTGTGACACTCTCTGAGACACACTGTGACACCTTCTGTATCTCTCTGACACTCTCTGAGACAGACTGTGACACTCTGACACTGAGGCACAATGTGACACTCTCTGACTTTTTCTGTCAATTTCTGAGACACACTGTAGCACTCTCTCATGGACTGTGACACTCTCTGAGACAAATGCTGACCCTCTCTGAGACACACTGTAACACTCTCTCACGGACTGTGAAACTCTCTGAGACAAACACTGACATTCTCTGACACTCTCTGAGACACAGTATGACACACTGTGACACTTTCTGACTCTCTCTGACTCACTCTGAAATACACTGCAACCTTCTCTGTCAGACTGTAACATACTGTGACACTCTCTGAGACACACTGCAACGTTTTATGACTCTCTCTGATGCTCTGAGACAAACTGTGACATTTTCTGACAGTCTATGACACACTGTGATGCTGACTTTCTCTGACACTCTCTGAGGCACACTGTGACAATCCCTGACAGACTGTGACACACTGTGACAGTCTCTGACTCTCTGAGACACAGTGTAAAAATCTCTGACCCTCTCTGAGACACACTGTAACACTCTATGACACTCTCTGACAGACTGTGAAACACTGTGACACATTCTGACCATCTCTGAGACACACGGTGACACTCTGTGATTATCTCTGACACTCTGAGACACACTGTGACACTTTCTGAACCTCTCTGAGACACGCTCTGACACTCACTAAAACACACTATGACACTCTCTGACACTCTCTGAGTCACACTGTGACACTCTCTGACTCTCTCTGACACTCTCTCTGACACACTGTGATACTCTTTGACACACTGTTACAGTATCTGACACACGGTGACATTTTCTGAGACACTGTGACACTCTCTGAGACTCACTATGACACTTACTTTTCCTCTCTGACACTCTGATACATACTGTGACACTCTCTGAGACACACTGTGACACTCTCTGGCTCTTTCGCTGAGACACTCGGTCACTCTCTGCGACACACTGTGACATTTTTTGAATCTGTCTCACACTCTCTGAGACACACTGTGGCACTCTCTGACAATCTGAGATGCACTGTGACACTCTCTCACAGACTGTGACATTCTCTGAGCCAAATGCTGACCCTGCCTGGCACTCTCTGAGACAGAGTATGACACACTGTCACACTCTCCCACTCTTTCTGATATACTCTGTAATATACTGTAACCTTCTCTGACAGACTGTGACACACTGTGACATTCTCTGAGACACACTGTTACACTTTCTGACTATCTCTGTCTATCTGAGACACACTGTGACCCTATCTGACCCTCTCTGACCCTTTCTGAGACACACTATGACACTCTCTGACAGACTATGACACACGGTGACATTCTCTGACACTCTCTGAGACACACTGTGACACTCGCTGACCGACTGTGACACTCTCTCACGCAAGGTGACATTCTCTGACACACTTTGACACTCTCTGACCGACTGTGATAGACTGTGACATTTTCTGTGACACACTGCGACACTCTGACAGACTGTGACACTTTCTGACACTCTCTGACGCTCTCTGAAACATCGTATGACACTCTCTGACAGACTGTGACACGCTGTGGCACTCTCTTACCCTCTCTGAAACATTGTGTGGCACTCTCTGACAGAATGTGACACACTGTGACATTCTTTGACTCTCTCTGACTCTCTGAGACACACTGTGACACACTGTGACACTCTTTGACAGACTGTGACACTCTCTGTGACAGACTGTGACACCCTCTGACCAACTGTGACACTCTCTCACTCATGGTGACATTCTCTGAGACACTGTGACACTCTCTGACTGACTGTGAAAGACTGTATTAGTGGTGCTGGAAGAGCACAGCAGTTCAGGCAGCATCCAAGGAGCAGCGAAATCGACGTTTCGGGCAAAAGCCCTTCATCAGGAATAAAATGTGATAGACTGTGACATTTTCTGTGACACACTGTGACACTCTCTGACACTCTCTGAGACAAAGTATGACATTCTCTGACTTTATCTCTCTTTCTCTGAGGCACACTCTGACACTCTCTGAGAGACTGTGACGCACTGTGACACTCTCCTAGACACACTGTGACACTCTCTGACTATCTCTGACACTCTGAGACACACTGTGACATTTTTTGAATATCTCTCACAATCTCTGAGACACACTATGACATTTTTTGAATCTCTCTCACAATCTCTGAGACACACTGTGACATTCTCTTACTCTCTCTAAGACACACTGTGACTCTTTCTGACACTCTTAGACGCACTGTGACACTCTCTCACAGACTGTGACATTCTCTGAGACAAACACTGACACTCTCTGACACTCTCTGAGACACAGTATGACACACTGTGACACTTTCTGACTCTCTCTGACACACTCTGAAATACACTGTAACCTTCTCTTACAGACTGTGACACACTGTGACACTCTCTGAGACACACTGCAACACTTTCTGAGACACATTGTGACACATTCTGACTATCTCTGACACTCTCTGAGACACGCTATGACACTCTCTGACAGACTTTGACACACTGTGACATTCTCTAACACTCTCTGAGGCACAGTGTGACACTCTGACAGACTGTGACACTTTCTGACAGACTGTGACACTCTGTGACATTCTCTGATTCTCTGAGACACACTGTGACACTCTCTGACTGACTGAGATGCTCTCTCACACATGGTGACATTCTCTGAGACACCGTGACACTCTCTGTCTCTCTCTGACACTCTGAGACACGCTGCTCCACTTTCTGAACCTCTCTGAGACGCGCTGTAACACACTCTGAATCACTCTGACACTCACTAAAACATACTATGACACTCTCTGACACTCTCTGAGTCACACTGTGACACTCTCTTACTCTCTCTGACACACTGTGATACTCTTTGACACACTGTTACAGTATCTGACACACGGTGACATTTTCTGAGACACTGTGACACTCTCTGAGACTCACTGTGACACTTACTTTTCCTCTCTGACACTCTGATACATACTGTGACACTCTCTGAGACACACTGTGACACTCTCTGGCTCTTTCGCTGAGACACTCGGTCACTCTCTGAGACACACTGTGACATTTTTTGAATCTCTCTCACACTCTCTGAGACACACTGTGACACTCTCTGACAATCTGAGATGCACTGTGACACTCTCTGACTCTCTCTGACTCTCTGAGATGCACTGTGACACTCTCTCACAGACTGTGACATTCTCTGAGCCAAATGCTGACCCTGCCTGGCACTCTCTGAGACAGAGTATGACACACTGTCACACTCTCCCACTCTTTCTGATATACTCTGTAATATACTGTAACCTTCTCTTACAGACTGTGACACACTGTGACATTCTCTGAGACACACTGTTACACTTTCTGACTATCTCTGTCTATCTGAGACACACTGTGACCCTATCTGACCCTCTCTGACCCTTTCTGAGACACACTATGACTCTCTCTGACAGAATATGACACATGGTGACATTCTCTGACACTCTCTGAGACAAACTGTGACACTCTCTGACCGACTGTGACACTCTCTCACACAAGGTGACATTCTCTGAGACACTGTGATACTCTCTGAGACACACTGTGACACTCTCTGACACACTTTGACACTCTCTGACCGACTGTGATAGACTGTGAAATTTTCTATGACACACTGCGACACTCTGACAGACTGTGACACTTTCTGACACTCTCTGACACTCTCTGAGATGCACTGTAAGACTCTGTGACACTCTCTTAGACACATTATGACACAGCATGACATTCTCTGACAGACTATGAAACTCTGTGACATTCTCTGACTCTCTCTGAGGCACACTGTGACACTCTCTGACAGACTATGACACACGGTGACATTCTCTGACACTCTCTGAGACACACTGTGACACTCTCTGACCGACTGTGACACTCTCTCACACATGGTGACATTCTCTGAGACACTGTGACACTCTCTGAGACACACTGTGACACTCTCTGACACACTTTGACACTCTCTGACCGACTGTGATAGACTGTGAAATCTTCTATGACACACTGCGACACTCTGACAGACTGTGACACTTTCTGACACTCTCTGACACTCTCTGAGACACACTGTAAGACTCTGTGACACTCTCTGAGACACATTATGACACAGCATGACATTCTCTGACAGACTATGAAACTCTGTGACATTCTCTGACTCTCTCTGAGGCACACTGTGACTCTCTCTGACAGACTGTGACAGACGGTGACACTCTCCTAGGCACACTGTGACACTCTCTGACTATCTCTGACACTCTGAGACATACTCTGACACTCTGTGAGACACTCTGTAACACTCTGAATCGCTCTGACACTCACTCAGGCACACTATGACACTCTCTGACACTCTCTGAGACACACTGTGACACTTTCACACTTTCTCTGACACTCTCTGGGGCACAGTATGACACTCTTTGACTCACTCTGACCCTCTCTTGAAGACTCTATGATACTCTCTGACAGACTGTGAAACACTGTGACACATTCTGACCATCTCTGAGACACACGGTGACACTCTGTGACATTCACTGACTCTCTCTGACACTCACTAAGACACACTGTGACACTCTCTGACAGACTATGACAATCTCTGTGACACTTTCTGTCTCTCTCTGACTCTGAGACACACTGTGACACTCTCTGCCTCTCTCTGAGACACTCGGTCACTCTCTCAGACACACTGTGACACACTATGACATCTTTTGATTCTCTCTCACACTGTCTGAGACACATTGTAACACTCTCAGACAATCTCTGAGACGCACTGTGACACTCTCTGACAGATTGTGTCAAACGGTCACACTCTCTGACTCTCTCCGACATTCTCTTAGACAAACTGTGACACGCTCTGTCTCTCTCTGACATTCTCTGGATCTCAGTGTGACAGTCTATGACTCTCTCTGACTCTCCCTGACACCCTATGAGACATACTGTGACACTTTCTGACTCTTTCTGTCACTCCCTGAGACACACTGTACCACTCTCTGACAGACTGCGACCCTCTCTCGGACAAATGCTGACCCTCTCTGACAGTCTCTGAGACACAGTACGACTCAATGTGACACTCACTGACTTTCTCTGACACACTTTGAAATACACTGTAACCTTCTCTGACAGAATGTGACACTCTCTGAGACACACTGTGACACTCTCTGACTCTGTCTGACACTCTGAGACACACTATGACACTGTTTGACTCGCTTCGACACTCTCTGAGACACATTATGATACTCTCTGACACACGGTGACTTTCTCTGAGACACTGTGACACATTCTATATCTCTCTCTCTGACCCTCAGAGACACACTGTGACACTCCCTGCCTCTCTCTGAGACACTCTGTCACTCTCTGAGACACAGTGTGACACACTGTCACATTTTCTGACTCTCTCTCACATTCTCTGAGACACACTGTAACTCTCTCTGACAGATTGTGACACACTGTGACACACTCTGACTCACTCTGAGACACACTGTGACACTTTCTGACACACTGTGACATTCTCTGAGGCACTGTGAAACTCTCTGAGACATACTGTGACACTTTCTGACTCTCTTTGACACTCTGATACAGACTGAGATACTCTCTGACTCTCTCTGACACTCTCTAAGATATAGTATGACACACTATGACATTCTCAGACTCTCTCTGACACACTCTGAAATAAACTGTGACACACTGCGACACTCTCTGACCCACGGAGACATTCTCAGAGACACTCTGTCACTCTCTGACCTTCTCTGACACACTTGGAGTCACACTATGACACTCTCTGAATCTCTCTGTCACTCTCTGAGACACACTGTAACACTCTCCGACTCTCTCTGACTCTCTGTGAGACATACTACGACACTCTTTGACAGGTTGTGACACACTGTGACACACTCTGACCCGCTTTGAGATAGACTGGGACACTCTCTGACACTCTCTGACACACTCTGTAACACACTGTGACACTATCTAACAGACTGACAAACTGTGACACTCTCTGTCTTTCTCTGACACTCTCTGAGGCAGACTGTGACACTCTTTGACAGGCTGTGACACACTGTGTCACACTCTGACCCTCTCTAAGACTGACTGTGACACTCTCTGACACTCTCTGAAACACACTGTGACACTCTCTGACACTCTCTGAAACACACTGTGACGCTCTCTGACAGACGGTGACACACTGTGACACTCTTAGAGACACACTGACACTTTCTGACTCTCTCTGATTCTCTGAGACACACTGACTCTCTCTGACAGACTGTGACACACTGAGACACTCGCTGAAAATTCTTTGAGACACACTGTGATACTCTCTGGCAGCCTGTGACACTATCTGACTCTCACTGACACTGTCTGAGACACACTGTGACACTCTCTGACACTCTGAGACACACTTTGTCACTCTCTGACACTCTCTAACATTCTGAGACACACTGTGACACTCTCTGACTCTCTCTGACATTCTGATACAGACTGAGACACTCTCTGGCTCTCTCGGACACTCTCTGAGATATAGTATGACACACTGTGACACTCTCAGACTCGCTCTAACACACTCTGAAACACACTGTGACACACTGCGACACTCTCTGACACACGGTGACATTCTCAGAGACACTGTGTCACCCTCTGACCCTCTCAGACCCTCTCTTAGACAAATGCTGACCCTCTCTGACACTCTCTGAGACACACTGTAACACTCTCTGACAGACTGTGACATTCTCTGAGACTAATACTGACACTCTCTGACACTCCCTGAGACACAGTATGACACACTGTGACACTCTCTGACTCACTCTAACACACTCTGAAATACACTGTAACCTTCTCTGAAAGACTGTGACACACTGTGAAACTCTCTGAGACACACTGTGACACTTTCTGACTTTCTCTGATTCTCTGAAATACACTGTGACACTCTCGGAGACACACTGTAACACTCTCTGACTCTCTCTGATTCTCTGAAATACACTGTGACACTCTCGGAGACACACTGTAACGCTCTCTGACTCTCTCTGACACACTCTGAGACATACTATGACACTCTTTGACAGGTTGTAACACACTGTGACACTCTCTGACCCTCTCTGAGACCGACTGTGACACTCTCTGACGCACTCTGAAACACACTGTGACACTTTCTGACAGACTGTGACACACTCTGAGACACACGGTGACAATTTCCGACTCTATCTGACACTCTCTGAGACAAACTGACTCTCTCTGACAGACTGTGACACACTGAGACACTCTCTGAAAATCTCCGAGACACACTGTGACACTCTCTGGCAGACTGGGACACTATCTGACTCTCACTGACACTGTCTGAGACACACTGTGGTGCTCTCTGACTCTCTAAAAATCTCTCTGACAGACTGTGAGACACTGTGACAATCTCTGATACACTGTGACACTCTCTGAGACACACTGAGACACTCTCTGAAACACACTGTGGCTCTCTCTGACTGACTGTGAGACACTGTGACAATCTCTGATACACTGTGACACTCTCTGAGACACACTGAGACACTCTCTGAAACACACTGTGGCTCTCTCTGACTGACTGTGAGACACTGTGACAATCTCTGATACACTGTGACACTCTCTGAGACATACTGAGACACTCTCTGAAACACACTGTGGCTCTCTCTGACACTCTCTGAAACGTACTGTGACACTCTCTGACAGACTGTGACACACTGTGACACGTTTTGACTCTCTCTGACACTCTCTGAAACACACTGTGCCACTCTCCGACTCTCTCTGTAACTCTCTGAGAAACACTGTGTCATTCCCTGACAGACTGTGACACACTGTGATACTGTTTGACTCTGCATGCAGCACTCTCTGACTCTCTCTGAGACACACTATGACACTCGCTGACACACTGTGACACTCTCTGACTCTCTCTCTCTGACACACTGTGACAATCCCTGACACACTGTGACAATCTCTGACACACTATGACACTCGCTGACACACCGTGACACTCTCTGACTCTCTCTCTCTGACACACTGTGACTCCCACTGAGACGCTGTGACACTTTCTGACACTCTGTGAGACACACTGTGGCACTCTCTGACACACTGTGACACTCTCTGAATCTATCTGACACACTATGACAATCTCTGACACACTGTGACACACTCTAAGACACTGTGACACTTTCTGACACTCTCAGAGACATACTGTATCCCTCTCTAAGACACTGTGATAATCTCTGACGCTCTCTGAGACATACTGTGACACTCTCTAACAGACTGTGACACACTGTGACACTCCCTGACTCTCTCTGATACTCCCTGAGACACACTGTGACACTCTCTGGGACACACTGTTACACTGTCTGACCCTCTTTGGCACTCTCTGTAACACACTGTGACACTCTCTGACACACGGTGACGTTCTCTCAGATGCTGTGACACTCTCTGAGACGCACTGTGACACATTCTGTCTCTCTCTCTCTGACCATCAGAAACACACTGTGACACTCTCTGTAACACACTGTGACACTCTCTGACACACGGTGACGTTCTCTGAGATGCTGTGACACTCTCTGAGATGCACTGTGACACATTCAGTCTTTCTCTTTGACCCTCAGAGACACACTGTGACACTCTCTGAGACACACTGTGACACTCCCTGCCTCTCTCTCTGAGACACTCGGTCACTCTCTGAGACAGAGTGTGACACACTGTGACATCGTCTGACTCTCTCTCACACTCTCTGAGACACACTGTGACACTCTCTGGGACACACTGTTACACTGTCTGACCCTCTTTGGCACTCTCTGTAACACACTGTGACACTTTCTGACACACTGTGACATTCTCTGAGACACTGTGAAACTCTCTGAGACACACTGTGACACTTTCTGACTCTCTCTGACACTCTGATACAGACTGAGACACTCTCTGGCTCTCTCGGACACTCTCTGAGATTTAGTATGACACACTGTGACACTCTCCGACACTCTCTAACACATTCTGAAACACACTGTGACACACTGCGACACTCTCTGACACACGGTGAGATTCTCAGAGACACTGTGTCACTCTCTGACCCTCTCTGACCCTCTCTTAGACAAATGCTGACCTTCTCTGACACTCTCTGAGACACAATGTAACACTCTCTGACAGACTGTGACATTCTTTGAGACAAACACTGACACTCTCTGAGACACAGTATGACACACTGTGACACTCTCTGACTCACTCTGACACACTCTGAAATACACTGTAACCTTCTCTGAAAGACAGTGATACACTGTGAAACTCTCTGAGACACACTGTGACACTTTCTGACTTTCTCTGATTCTCTGAAATACACTGTGACACTCTCGGAGACACACTGTAACACTCTCTGACACACTCTGAGACATACTATGACACTCGTGGACAGGTTGTGACACACTGTGTCACACTCTGACCCTCTCTGAGACTGACTGTGACACTCTCTGAAACACACTGTGACAATTTCTGACAGACTGTGACACAGTCTGAGACACACGGTGACACTTTCCAACTCTATCTGACACTCTCTGAGACAAACTGACTCTCTCTGACAGACTGTGACACACTGAGACACTCTCTGAAAATCTCCAAGACACACTGTGACACTGTCTGGCAGACTGGGACACTATCTGATTCTCACTGACACTGTCTGAGACACACTGTGGCGCTCTCTGACTCTCTCTGACACTCTCTCACAGACTGTGAGACATTGGGACAATCTCTGATACACTGAGACACTCTCTGAGACACACTGTGACACTCTCTGAAACTGACTGTGGCTCTCTCTAACAATCTCTGAAACGTACTGTGACACTCTCGGACAGACTGTGACAGACTGTGACACGTTTTGACTCTCTCTAACACGCTCTGAATCTCTCTGACACTCTCTGAAATGTACTGTGATGTTCTCTGACAGACATGACACACTGACACGTATTTGACTGTCTGTGACTCTCTCTGACACTCTCTGAAACGTACTGTGACACTCTCTGACAGACTGTGACACACTGTGACACGTTTTGACTCTCTCTGACACTCTCTGAAACACACTGTGCCACTCTCCGACTCTCTCTGTCACTCTCTGAGCAACATTGTGACATTCTCTGACAGACTGTGACACACTGTGATACTGTTTGACTCTGCATGCAGTACACTCTGACACTCTATGAGACACACAATTACACTCGCTGACACACTGTTACACTCTCTGACTTTCTCTCTGACACAATGTGACACTCTCTGACTCTCTCTCTCTGACACACTGTGACAATCTCTGACACACTGTGACACTCTCTGACTCTCTCTCTCTGACACACTGTGACTCCCACTGAGACGCTGTGACACTTTCTGACACTCTGTGAGACAAACTGTGGCACTCTCTGACAAACTGTGAGACAAACTGTGGCACTCTCAGACACACAGTGACACTCTAAATCTATCTGACACACTATGACAATCTCTGACACACTGTGACACACTCTAAGACACTGTGACACTTTCTGACACTCTCAGAGACATACTGTATCCCTCTCTAAGACACTGTGATAATCTCTGACGCTCTCTGAGACATACTGTGACACACTGTGACACTCCCTGACTCTCTCTGACACTCCCTGAGACACACTGTGACACTCTCTGGGACACACTGTTACACTGTCTGACCCTCTTTGGCACTCTCTGTAACACACTGCGACACTCTCTGACACACGGTGACGTTCTCTGAGATGCTGTGACACTCTCTGAGACGCACTGTGACATATTCTGTCTCTCTTTCTGACCCTCAGAAACACACTGTGACACTCTCTGAGACACACTGTGACACTCCCTGACTCTCGCTCTGAGACACTCGGTCACTCTCTGAGACAGAGTGTGACACACTGTGACATCTTCAAACTCTCTCTCATACTCTCTGACACACACTGTGACACTTTCTGACACACTGTGACACTTTCTGACACACTGTGACATTCTCTGAGACACTGCGAAACTCTCTGAGACACACTGTGACACTCTCTGACAGACTGTGACACACTGTGACACGTTTTGACTCTCTCTGACACTCTCTGAAACACACTGTGCCACTCTCCGACTGTCTCTGTCACTCTCTGAGAAACACTGTGTCATTCTCTGACAGACTGTGACACACTGTGATACTGTTTGACTCTGCATGCAGCACTCTCTGACTCTCTCTGAGACACACTATGACACTCGCTGACACACTGTGACACTCTCTGACTCTCTCTCTGACACACTGTGACAATCCCTGACACACTGTGACATTCTCTGAGACACTGTGAAACTCTCTGAGACACACTGTGACACTCTCTGACAGACTGTGACACACTGTGACACGTTTTGACTCTCTCTGACACTCTCTGAAACACACTGTGCCACTCTCCGACTGTCTCTGTCACTCTCTGAGAAACACTGTGTCATTCTCTGACAGACTGTGACACACTGTGATACTGTTTGACTCTGCATGCAGCACTCTCTGACTCTCTCTGAGACACACTATGACACTCGCTGACACACTATGACACTCTCTGACTCTCTCTCTGACACACTGTGACAATCCCTGACACACTGTGACATTCTCTGAGACACTGTGAAACTCTCTGAGACACACTGTGACACTCTCTGACAGACTGTGACACACCGTGACACTCTCTGACTCTCTCTCTCTGACACACTGTGACTCCCACTGAGACGCTGTGACACTTTCTGACACTCTGTGAGACATACTGAGACACTCTCTGAAACACACTGTGGCTCTCTCTGACACTCTCTGAAACGTACTGTGACACTCTCTGACAGACTGTGACACACTGTGACACGTTTTGACTCTCTCTGACACTCTCTGAAACACACTGTGCCACTCTCCGACTCTCTCCGTAACTCTCTGAGAAACACTGTGTCATTCTCTGACAGACTGTGACACACTGTGATACTGTTTGACTCTGCATGCAGCACTCTCTGACTCTCTCTGAGACACACTATGACACTCGCTGACACACTGTGACACTCTCTGACTCTCTCTCTCTGACACACTGTGACAATCCCTGACACACTGTGACAATCTCTGACACACTATGACACTCGCTGACACACCGTGACACTCTCTGACTCTCTCTCTCTGACACACTGTGACTCCCACTGAGACGCTGTGACACTTTCTGACACTCTGTGAGACACACTGTGGCACTCTCTGACACACTGTGACACTCTCTGAATCTATCTGACACACTATGACAATCTCTGACACACTGTGACACACTCTAAGACACTGTGACACTTTCTGACACTCTCAGAGACATACTGTATCCCTCTCTAAGACACTGTGATAATCTCTGACGCTCTCTGAGACATACTGTGACACTCTCTAACAGACTGTGACACACTGTGACACTCCCTGACTCTCTCTGATACTCCCTGAGACACACTGTGACACTCTCTGGGACACACTGTTACACTGTCTGACCCTCTTTGGCACTCTCTGTAACACATTGTGACACTCTCTGACACACGGTGACGTTCTCTCAGATGCTGTGACACTCTCTGAGACGCACTGTGACACATTCTGTCTCTCTCTCTCTGACCATCAGAAACACACTGTGACACTCTCTGTAACACACTGTGACACTCTCTGACACACGGTGACGTTCTCTGAGATGCTGTGACACTCTCTGAGATGCACTGTGACACATTCAGTCTTTCTCTTTGACCCTCAGAGACACACTGTGACACTCTCTGAGACACACTGTGACACTCCCTGCCTCTCTCTCTGAGACACACGGTCACTCTCTGAGACAGCGTGTGACACACTGTGACATCGTCTGACTCTCTCTCACACTCTCTGAGACACACTGTGACACTCTCTGAGACACACTGTGACACTCCCTGCCTCTCTCTCTGAGACACTCGGTCACTCTCTGAGACAGAGTGTGACACACTGTGCCACTCTCCGACTCTCTCCGTCTCTCTCTGAGACACACTATGACACTCACTGACATACTGTGACACTCTCTGACTCTCTCTCTCTCTCTCTCTGACACACTGTGACAATCCCTGACACACTGTGACACAGACTGAGACGCAGTGACACTTTCCGACACTCAGTGAGACAAACTGTGGCACTCTCTGACACACTGTGACACTCTCTGAATCTATCTGACACACTATGACAATCTCTGCCACACTGTGACACTGTCTAAGACACTGTGACACTCTCAGAGACATACTGTATCCCTCTCTAAGACACTGTGATAATCTCTGACGCTCTCTGGGACATACTGTGACACTCTCTAACAGTCTGTGACACACTGACACTCCCTGACTCTTCTGATACTCCCTGAGACACACTGTGACACTCTCTGGGACACACTGTTACACTGTCTGACCCTCTTTGGCACTCTCTGTAACACACTGTGACACTCCCTGCCTCTCTCTCTAAGACACTCGGTCACTCTCTGAGACAGAGTGTGACACACTGTGACATCTTCTGACTCTCTCTCACACTCTCTGACACACACTGTGACTCTCTCTGACAGATTGTGACACACTGACACTTTCTGACACACTGTGACATTCTCTGAGACACACTGTGACACTCTCTGACTCTCTCTGACATTCTGATACAGACTGAGACACTCTCTGGCTCTCTCGGACACTCTCTGAGATTTAGTATGACACACTGTGACACTCTCAGACTCTCTCTAACACATCTGAAACACATTGTGTCACTCTCTGACACACGGTGACATTCTCAGAGACACTGTGTCACTCTCTGACCCTCTCAGACCCTCTCTTAGACAAATGCTGACCCTCTCTGAAACATACTGTGACACTCTCTGACAGACTCTCTGACAGACTGTGACACACTGTGACACGTATTTGACTGTCTCTGACTCTCTCTGACATTCTCTGAAACACACTGTGGCACTCTCCGACTCTCTCTGTCACTCTCTGAGAAACACTGTGACATTCTCTGACAGACTGAGATACACTGTCTGATCCTCTTTGGCACTCTCTGTAACACACTGTGGCACTCTCTGACACACAGTGACGTTCTCTCAGATGCTGTGACACTCTCTGAGACGCACTGTGACACATTCTGTCTCTCTCTCTGACCCTCAGAAACACAATGTAACACACTGCGACACTCTCTGACACACAGTGACGTTCTCTCAGATGCTGTGACACTCTCTGAGACGCACTGTGACATATTCTGTCACTCTCTGACCCTCAGAAACACACTGTGACACTCTCTGAGACACACTGTGACACTCCCTGCCTCTCTCTCTAAGACACTCAGTCACTCTCTGAGACAGAGTGTGACACACTGTGACATCTCTGACTCTCTCTGACACTCTCTGAGACGCACTGACTCTCTCTGACAAACTGTGACACACTGAGACACTCTCTGAAAATCTCCGAGACACACTGTGACACTCTCTGGCAGACTGTGACACTATCTGATTCTCACTGACACTGTCTGAGACACACTGTGACACTCTCTTACTCTCTGACACTCTCTGACTGACTGTGAGACACTGTGACAATCTCTGATACACTGTGACACTCTCTGAGACACACCGTGACACTCTCTGAAACACACTGTGGCTCTCTCTGACACTCTCTGAAACATACTGTGACACTCTCTGACAGACTGTGACACACTGTGACACGTATTTGACTGTCTTTGCCACTCTCTGAAACACACTGTGCCACTCTCCGACTCTCTCTGTAACTCTCTGAGAAACACTGTGACATTCTCTGACAGATTGTGACACACTGTGATACTGTTTGACTCTGCATGCAGCACTCTCCGTCTCTCTCCGGGACACACTATGACACTCGCTGACATACTGTGACACTCTCTGACTCTCTCTTTCTCTCTGACACACTGTGACAATCCCTGACACACTGTGACACCCACTGAGATGCTGTGACACTTTCTGACACTCTGTGAGACAAACTGTGTCACTCTCTGACACACTGTGACACTCTCTGAATCTATCTGACACACGATGACAATATCTGACACACTGTGACACTCTCTAAGACACTGTGGCACTTTCTGATACTCTCAGAGACATATTGTATCCCTCTCTAAGACACTGTGATAATCTCTGACGCTCTCTGAGACATACTGTGACACTCTCTAACAGACTGTGACACACTGTGACACTCCCTGACTCTCTCTGACACTCCCTGAGACACACTGTGACACTCTCTGAGACATACTGTTACACTGTCTGACTCTCTCTGACACTCTCTGACTCCCACTGTGACACTTTTTGACATTGTCTGGGACATACTGTGCCACTCTCTGATGCACTTTGATACACTCTGACTGTCTTTGAGACACACTGTGATATTCTCTGACACACTGTGACACTCTCTGACACACTATGACATTCCCTGCCTCTCTCTGATACACTGTGACACTCTCTGAGACACAATGGGACACACTGAGACCCTCTCTAAGACACACCCTGAGACACACTATAACACTCTGACTCACTATGACTCTCTCTGAGACTCATTGTAACACCCTCTGACTCTCTGAACACACTGTGACTGTAATAGAAAACTATCCATTTACTGTGAAATTAATTATCCATTTACTGTAAAGTTTAAAGAGAATGCTTTGTTTAAATCGATAATGTGCTGAGCTTTGTAAACGATGCTTTGATGAAGGGTTGCAGTTAGCTTATCTCTGTTTGATTTCTGTAAGCATTCAACTCGACCTTGCGATAGTCGAACTCAGCGAAAGCTGAATAACTGTTATGTCTAGAACCAGGGGATGAGAGGATAACAACTTGAGTTTCCCAGTCTCTGCTCTTGAGAGTGTGGTAAGGAACGCTATAAGACAGGTGTCTGTGTAAATGTTTGAGTACTTATTGCATTGAGGCATCTGACTTAGTGTAATGGGTCAATCTTGTAAAATTTTTAATAAAGACCTTTGCTTTGCTCTTGCTAATTATTGAGTCAAGTCACTTTAATTTCCTTGACAGTAAACTTGGGGGCTCGTCCCGGGACCCCGTGACTGGATGAGATTCTGAAGATTCCCAGGAAGCGCAGGTGCCAGCGCCTTGAAGGTCTTTCACTTCATCTCGAGCGCTGAATTGACCCTTTTGGGTGAGAGGACTGGGAATCTGTAGATTGCCCTAGCGCCGGGGTTTCAAATCAATTAAGGTTGGGTAATAGTTGTGGTTTATATAATCCTACATAGAGAGTCATTCTTAGAGAATAATTACAGCAGGAAAAGGGTTCAGTGAACTCTCACGTGGTATTAGAGTAAAACTCCAGGGGAAGGGGACTGCTGTCTGAAGAGTGTTTAGGAAACAGCAAGGTAAAGGGTGGTTTTAGACTTGGAACCACCACTGGCTGTGTTGGACTCGCCGAAGACGTACCAGGTACGTGGTTTCTTGGTTAACGAAAACCAAGGCCTTGAGGCGGACGCGCCCAATGTGAGAGGGGAACCTCCGGAGGTAAAAGCAAGTCAAAAGGGAAAAGATAACTGTCCCACGAGAGCGAGAGAGAGAGAGAGAGAGAGAGAGCTGAACACTTTTGATGTTGAACTAAAAATGGGTTCTGGCAAGAGCGAACAAAGGGAGAGTCCACACAAAATTTGGAATGGCCAACCAAAAATATAATACATGCTAAATAAGTACCGCCCAGAATGTGTAAAGCAGTTAGAATTGTGGATTAGGGAATGTGGTTTTCCGGAGGGAGGAAGTTTTAGTAAAAGACAGATGGAAATATGAAGGTTGAGGTAGGAGGAGAGAGAGAGAAGGAGAAAAGGGACAGAAAGATCGAACCTGTGAATTGGAGTGCTTCTTGTATGTGGAAGTCTGAGGCTGATATCAGAGAAAGGAAATCTCAAGTAAAGGATAGATCAAATACACGTACAACCACCAGTGCCCATGTGGGAAACAACCTAACGAAGCTGTACAGTGTCTTAAATCTGTTTCAGACTGTGACCTTGATGACTGCCCTCCGAGACCTGACGCCCCCGCCCCCCCACCACGAGATCTGCCTGGTGAAAGTTCCACGTCAGCGACCACCGCCCCAGGGCCTGCTAGATCACCGAGAGCCCACCATACCCGCAACAGACCGAAGCAAGAAGGTCAAAAGAAGGACGACCACTCCAAGGTGGAAAGGCATCCAAGGCCTGCCCGTGATCACCCCCCGATGGATGATGAGTCCATGAGGGTACTGGTGTATGATCATCTAACCAGGTCATTCTGCAAGCCCCAATGGTTGAAGTTACAGGTCCAGAAGGGGGCCCAGTGTTGGCCCACCAGCCATGGACCATGACGGATCGGGAAAGTGCCTGTGGGCAGTTGGCTGACCCACACGAGGTTGGAGCTAATAAAAAGTGACAAAGTTCTGTACTGAGTTCCGTCCCACGTCACAAGAGACGAGACGTCTCCTGGGATGAAAACTAGGTGCCAATGTCACCAAACACAAGGATACCTGGCCAGCTGCAAACGTCCATTCCAGAGCAGCCAACCCACAAGTGGAAGAGAAGGGAGACTTTAATGCTTTTTTTGCAGCGCTGGGAACCGCCTGTAGGGAGGCATTCCCAGTGTGAATGGACATGACCAAAACAGCAATGTGAAAACAATGGGAATGTGAGAAAGTGTCCCAGTACCTCACTGAAGTCCATAACGCACATAGTGCACTGAGATGACATGAGGACATAACGACGGCAGAAATCACACAGTATGAGGCACACCTGAGGAACAGCTTCATCAATGGAATGAAGGAAGAAATAGTGAAAAAGGTAAAAGACACATGTATTACCTGGGACACGGGAAAGCTGAATTTGACAGAACAACATGCCATACATGCTGAAATATTGCTTACCCAAGAGAAGGATAAGCGGAAACTAAAGATGGAACAGCAAACACATAAAGCTCAGCTTACTCTGATGGAAATGGTCACCCAGCTGTTGGAGGGAGGTGCTGCAGGAAGAGAGAGAGGCAGAGGGGGGAGGTTGCAGAAGAGGAAGAGGTCGCAAAGGAGGCACTGATAGAGGGAGATCTGGTGGGTGCTTTGTTTGCAGAGCAATGGACGACTGGGTGAGCCGGTGCCCCACACAGACAGCCTCACTCGGCCCTAGAGGTGGGACATGAGGGTGACTAACAGGGGAAGGCTGAGGTGGGGGTGGGCAGCCTACAAGGTCCAGGTAAGCTTCTTTCCTTTATACGGAGACTGGGATTGGATTTGGTCAGTACCCCGACGAGCTTGCAGATAATTCAAAGAAACAATTTACCCAGTGCAGGCTGTAAAATATGACCTACGACCCCTGATGTATGTCTATGAGTGGCTATTAATCCAGACAGCGAGAAGTTCAGTGAGCAATTCACTCGCCCTGGAAGCAAGTAACTATGTTAATCCTACTAACACCAATTTTCTTGCTGGAGACATGCTGCACTGCACAGCACACATACACCATGATGGTCCTGACGAACCAACTGAGAAGGATTGGTTCAGGAGATTGGTTCCAACAGATCAGTTGTTATTGTGTGAATTTTATTGGAGTGATCACAGATGTGCAGTCAGTGTGAACTTATCTAAAGTATCAGTGACGGCAGGTAGACCCTATTTTGTTGATGTGGAAGGTTCTGCTCTCACGTGTCACTGGTGAAGGCGTCTAGTGACAGATGGTAGGATTTAGGAGCATGGGTGCTAAAGGCACAAAGAATGAAAGGTTGGGTCTTCAGGGACGATGTGGGTATCTGATTAAATGCAGATATGTGGACATATAAGAAGGAACTAACTTGGCTAACTCAGGCAGATAGGACAGTCCAGGTAATGCCCGCTAGCCCTGAGAAGCCTAGAGGGATAGCCTGGCGTTTCTCTAAGATAGAAGTCTCAAACCCAAGATTAAAAATGGTCCCTACTGAGTTGTGGACAAAGGGCAAACATGATATGGGGCTCATATGGGGCTGTGAGCCCATAAGGATAACCCCGAAGTCTGACTATCATCCTTGCAGAGCACAATACCTGTTAAAACCCAAAGCCATAGAAGGAATTACTCCAGTCTTTGAATCCCTCCTAAAGGCTGGAGTGATAATCTCCTGTGAAAACTCACCATTGAGAACCCCCATTTATCCGTTCAAAAAGACAAACATTCCCGGTGAACCGGAGGAATGGAGATTTGTTCAAGACCTGCAGGCTGTCAATGACGCTGTTGTTCCTCGTGCCCCAAATGTTCCCAACCCCTATACTATATTGGCTCAAATTCCACCGGACAGGAAATGGTTCCCTGTTGTGGATTTAGCAAATGCTTTCTTTAGTGTACTGGTACACCCAATTCTGGTTCGCTTTTTCATTCAAAAGGAAATCATATACCTTCATGCGAGGTTACTGTGTGTCCCCCACCATATATAATGTGGCTCTACGCAGGAGTCTGGAGACTCTTGTTCAAACCCCGGGGTCAGTGCTGCTGCAGTATGTAGATGATTGCTTGACTGCGGCACCAACAAAGGAACAATGTGAGAAGGATACCCTTGCATTGCTCTGCCATCGAGCGTGGGAAGGGCACAAAGCCAGTCTCACAAAACTACAATTTGTGCAACAACATGTGACGTTCTTATGTCACCTAATGTCTGAACAAGGGAAGGCTATTGGTCAAGACAGAGTTCAAGCAGTCCAGCAAATTCCAAAGCCTCACACGAAGAAACAATTGCTATCCTTTTTGGGCATGTGCTCCTACTGTAGAACGTTTATCCCACATTACACAACCCTTGAGGTGCCCCTAAGTGACATAGCTCATGGCAAAGGGTTGCAGAACCAGGGTCCGTTACAGTGGACCCCAGAGGCCGAGAGTGCCTTTGTTGAATTAAAAAGGGGCTTTCCAAACTACACCGACACTGGGAATTCCGAACCCAAAAAAGCCTTTTGTACAAATGGTAAATGATTAGCGTGGCTGCATGACATCTGTGCTGTTCCAGGATCATTGGGGAAGATTGAGGCTGGGAGCATATGTTTCAGCTAAACTTGACCCCGTAGCGGCAGGATTGTCTCAATGCCTGTGAGCTGTGGCTGCAGCTGAAAAGGCTGTTGTAGCATCCAGGGATATAGTCAGCTGTGGTGAATTAACCCTTCTGGTCCCACATGCAGTATCCTGACTGCTTTCCGAGCAAACGACCGCACACATGTCAGCAGCACGTTGGCTTCGATACAATATTGTGTTATTGGAGACGCCTAACGTTACAATAAAGAGAAGTAATGCCCTTAACCCGGCTAGCCTTCTCCCCACAGAATGAGACAGTGACCCACACAACTGTATTGCTATAACTAATGAAATTTGCAGCCCCAGACCAGATTTGCAGGATTGACCATGTCAGAATCCAGATATGGAGATTTTTGTGGATGGGTCAGCATTCAGGAGCAAGGGGACAGGCCAGAATTGTGTTGGGTGTGATGCAGTGACTATCTACGAGGTAGTCAAAGTGGGATCACTCTCTTCTCATCTGTCAGGGCCAGCAGTGGAGCTGATTGCCTTGACTGAGGCCTGTAAGTTGGCTGAGGGAAGGACAGTGAATATTTACACCGACAGCAGATATGTCTTTGGGGTTGTACATGATTTTGGAACCCTATGGAAACATAGGGGCTTCTTGACCTCCACCGGAAGGCCCATCACACACCGCAACCTGATTTCCGACCTCCTGGAAGCGGTCCTGTTGCCTAAATCATTCGCTGTGTGTAAGTGTGAAGCTCACACAAAAAATAATGATCTTATTTCCCAAGGCAATGCAAGGGCAGACTCAGCAGCAAGAACGGCAGCCCAGCAGTCACCAACTGAGCAGATTGACATGTTTATGATAAAAGTTTGTACTCCAACAGCAGATGTACGGGAGTTACAGTCACAGGCCACACCAGAGGAAAATCGTAAGTGGACGAAAGCAGGATGCAGTGTGAGGGAAGGAGTATGGTGTGGTCCCAATGGGAAACCCTGTCTACCACTATCATTATTTCCATTCTATGCCAAACTGACACACGGTAAGGACCATGTGTCCAAAGGGTGGGCGTACGACAGTATTTTGGCACACTGGTACACTAAGGGATTTACTCATTAATCCCAGAAATATTGTTTTATCTGTGTCACTAATAATATGGGAAGGGGAATACCGATAAGTCATGCAGCACACCCCCAACCCCAAAAACGTTTTGTACATTTACAGATGAATTTCATTGAGCTAATGCCCAGCGAAGGGAAAAGGTATTGTCTGGTAATAGTTGATATGTTTTCCAAATGGGTGGAAGCGTTCCCCATGTCTAACCAGGATGCCAGTGCAGTAGCCAAGGCTTTGCTAACTGAGATAATTCCGAGATGGGGCATCCCTGAAAGGATCAATAGTGACAATGGGACACCATTTGCCAATAATGCCCCACAGCAGATCAGTGATTATTTGGTAAAATATATGAGACAACCCTGTGCCTACCACCCAGTGAGTAGTGGGGCAGTGGAAAATGAAAATGCTAACCTAAAAAATAAATGGACAAAATGTTGTGAGGAATTAGGGGTGACATGGACAAAGGCACTTCCGATTGTGTTAGTGTATATGAGATCGAGGAGGAGAGGAAGAGTTAATCCTCGCCCGTTTGAGATTTTGTTTGGTAGACCGCCCAACACAGGAATGGGCCCAAGACCTAAGGTAAGACAGATAACAGGCCGCTGTGAGGATGAGATGTTGTGTTACTGTGTTACTGCTCTTTTGTTTCAAATACAGATTCAAGTGAAAGCAGAACTACCCCAACCAGCAGGAGGGAAGCTGCATGATTTAGAACTTGGAGACTGGATAGTGGTGAGAGACTTCAGGAGGAACAACTGGAAGGTGAAGAGGTGGCTTGGAGCATTTCAAGTGCTCCTCACAACACAGACAGCAGTTAAGATCACAGAAAGAGCCACGTGGATACACACCAGCCTTTACAAGCGTGTAGCTGAGCCCGAGGAGATATCGGACAGCACCGGAACCAATTAAGTGCAAGTAGTGATTAGAAGTCTCATACGGTTATGGGGCTGCCGCAGCTCACACATGGGCTATGTACAGGTCACACCAGAGCAAGGGAAGGTACCACTACAAAGCTGTGTTTCGGGTAGGTGGTATCTGAGGAAAGGCCTGGTTTTTCCTAAACTTTTTTTGATGTATAGCTATTACGGCTCTGTACTTCTTTGTAGTTGTTGCTGTTGGGGGCTTGATGTCATAAAATGACAAAAAGGGGGAAAATGAAATGGGAAATTATCAATTTACTGTGAAATTAATTATCCATTTGCTGTGAAATTTAAAGAGAATGCTTTTCTTTAATTCAATGCTGTACTGATCTTTGTAAACGATGCTTTGATGAAGAGTTGCCGTCAGCTTAACTCTGTGTGAATTCTGTAAACCTTCTACTTGACCTTGCGATAGTCGAACTCAGTGAAGGCTGAAGAACCATTATGTCTGAAAGACCAGGGAGTTGCCCTTGAGAGGGTGATAAGGAACACTATATGGCAAGCATCTGTACAATGTTTCAGTGCTCTTTGCATTAAGGCATCTGGCGTAGCGTAGTGAGTCAATCCTGCAGGATTCAAAATAAAGATCCTTTCTTTGCTCCTGCTAATAGTTGAGTAGATTTAATTTCCACGACAATGACTCTTGATTGTATTTTAGTTGAAAAAATCTACAGCACCATCTTCATTGATCTGCTCTGATACCACCTTAATAAACTGACCTTTCTTGTCGATACATGTGTTTTCCATTTGTGTCTCTATTCTAGTTGATTCTTGTAAATCCAATGTATCTGAGGAACAAATTATTCTCCCCAAATGGTAGACTCTAGAAGTCTCCTCAATATTTTCATTATATTATATTGGCTATTCTTTATTACAGGGTTTGTCTCTTCTTTTATGAAAAGAGATGGTAATTGAAAACTCTTCAGTCCTCTGACCACACTTCCATATCTATGGAGCATTAAATAGTTAAGATCAATCACTTTGCTGTTGTGTCCATTCCTCAGAAACACTCAGACATCCCATCCAGACTGAGCAAATGTATTAATTTACCATGTTATAAAACAAATTGGTTTGAATGGGGTTAAGTGAACCTTGCCGTTCAGTGATTGTAGTTAATGTCAGTCTCCATGCATCAAATTATTTCACTAAAAGGTTTACTTCCTATTAATAAGGGGGTCTTACAATATTATCACATAGTATCAGTAGGAACTTCACTTGTAGCACTAACCTGGATCAACAGTTCAAGAGTGAGGGAGAGAAGAGATCAGAGTCTGAGAACAATGCACTGGAGTGTTCCAACAATGGACCAGAATATGGGAACAATAGACTGGAATGTTCCAAAACTGACCAGTGGTTTACATTTGGGTCTTCACAATCTTCCTCAAGATTGGGTGGACCTTAAGAGTGCTTTGGCTGATTCAAGCTGATTTCTATCCTCTCCTCACTGTTATTCCTGGTAAGTCTTTCTATCTGACTATGAATTCAATAAACTTTGTTGAACTAACTTACTGTCCTCATAATTTAAATACTGAAAGAAAGGAAGCTGTTGCCATGACTTCTGTCCACAAACTCCATTCCTAACCAAACAATTTTAATACCAATATCTGAAGTGGAATCAAACTGCGTATAACTCCAACATGTACTTCGGCTCTAAGCTGATATCTATTTCCACATTCTCTCCAGCACCAATCCTGTTCACTATCAACTCCGCAATATCTCAGGTCTACCATTTTGTCTCAGTCTAGCTGCTGAATAAACCATCATCTGCACCTTTGTTATATCCAGATTCAACTGTTCCTATTCTCTTCCTGCCACAAATAATTTGACCAGAAATGGTTCTGTTCACCGAGCTGGGAATTTGTGTTGCAGACGTTTCGTCCCCTGTCGAGGTGACATCCTCAGTGCTTGGGAGCCTCCTGTGAAACACTTCTGTGATCTTTCCTCCGGCATTTGTAGTGGTTTGTATCTGCCACTTCCGGTTGTCAGTTCCAGCTGTCCGCTGCAGTGGCCGGTGCATTGGGTCGAGGTCAATGTGCTTATTGATTGAATCTGTGGATGAGTGTCATTCCTCTAGGAATTCCTTGGCTGTTTCTCTGTTTGGCTTGACCTATAATAGTAGTTATACTGACAACCGGAAGCGGCAGATTCAAACTACTATAAATACCGGAGGAAACATCACAGAAGCGCTTCACAGGAGGTTCCCAAGCACTGAGGATGTCACCTAGACAGGGGACGAAACGTTTACAACACAAATTCCCAGCTCGGCGAACAGATCCACAACAACGAGCACCCGAGCTACAAATCTTCTCCCAAACTTTGACCAGAAATGTTGAGTGTTCTCCCTGAAAGGTGCTGACTTCAGGAGAGTCAGTGGGATTGTGATAATATCACTACACTTGCAATCAGAGCCCCAGGCTATTACTGTGGATAGTCAGAGCCTTTTTTCCCAGGATACTCATCTCAATTACAAGGGGACATACCTTTAAGGTAAGAAAGGAAAGTTTAAAGGAGATGTGAGACAGCGTTTTTGCACCGATGGTGATAGCTACCTGAAATGTGCTTCTGAAAGGTGATGGTGGAGGTGGATACAATAGCAATTTCTTGAATAGGTTGGGAATCAAGGGATATGGACCATGAAAAGAAAAAAGGTTTTTCATTTGGAAAGGCATCAAGTGTGAGCACAGTCTTGGTGGGCCGAAGGGCCTGTTCCTGTGCCGTACTGTTCTTTATTCATTACTCTCTGTTTCCTCTATAGTTTAGATTAGATTAGATTACTTACAGTGTGGAAACAGGCCCTTCGGCCCAACAAGTCCACACCGAGCCATTCCCCTACATTTACCCCTTCACCTGTTTGAGGTTTGGGAGTTCTTTAAAGACGAGCAACAACTGCCAATTTCCGAGCACCATCCTCCAACTCATCCGCTTTATCCTCAATTACAATGTCTTCACCTTTGACAACAGGTTCTTCATCCAGACACACGGTTCAACCACGGGGACCAAATTTGCACCCCAATATGCCAACATCTTTAGGCTCATGTCTGAACAAGATTTCTTCTCTACGCAGGACCTCCAACCAACACTATACACCAGGTACATCAACGACATTTTCTTCCTCTGGACCCATGGCGAGGAGTCACTGATAAAACTACACAGTGACATCAACAAATTTTATCCCACCATCACACTCACAATGGACTACTCTCTACTGTCTCGTTTTGGACACATGTATCTCCATCAAGGATGGGCACCTCACTCTACCGCAAACCCACAGATAACCTCACAATGCTACACTTCTCCAGCTTCCACCCAAAACATATTAAAACATCCAGACCCTATGGAAAAGCCCTACGCATACACAGAATCTGGTCAGATGAGGAGGAGTTGTTTAAAAGAGTTAAATCATCTTCTTGGTACACTGTGCAGTACGTTCTAAGTGCTGAATGCAAGTTCCTATGCAACTCTTTAGAGGGGCTGAATGGTTTATTCCTGTGCCTCAGTAATAGCCTTGAAGAATTCTGTCAGAGACGTGTTGTGTGACATTACACTGGAGGTCGGAGCACCAGTTGGCCATTCGGTCTCTGATACACCATTCAGACAGATCAGAGCTGATCTGACTGTGGCTGAACTCCCTGTCCATCTCTGTTCCCAATAAACATGGGCTTCCTTGACCATCAAGGAGCTACTGAGCTCAGCCTTGAATATCTTCACTGCTCCCTGCAGATGAGAATGCCACAGCTAGCACACCCCTCCGGACAAAGGAGCATCCTCACCTCAATCTGAAATGGGAGCACCCTTACATTTAAAGTGATTGTCCTTGGACCAAATCACCTCCTATTTGTGACATGATGCACAACAAATCAGAACAGACGTAGACCATTCAACCCCTCTCAAACCTGACTCATATAAGCACTGGCTGTCTAGTTGATCAAATATCTATCAGATTCAGCCTTCACTGCTCTCTGGGCAACACATTATCAGATACATCCTTATCTCAGTCTGAAATGGAAGAGGCTACATTTTCAAACATTCTCCAGTTCCCCTAGTTCGACACACCCACATCCATCCTCTCAGCATCCACCCTGTCAATTCCCCTCAGGATCAGTTATGTCTCAATATGATCATGCCTATTTCTGCTGAACTTCAAAGGGTATATATCCAAACTGCGCAACATTTCCACGTGGGATGAACCGGTCATCCCAGGAATCAACTGAGTGAGCTGTGTCCATACACCTTCTCGTGTAATTAAATTCGTTCTGAGGTAAAGAGATTTTAAAAAGCCCCATACAGTCCTCCAGCTGTGATCTCCGTAAAACTGGGAACAGCTGCAGCAACGCTTCCTTCATGGGTGACTCCTTGCAAGAAACATTAAAATTGAGACAAGAGCTGGAGGACACTTGATTTCTTAAGTCTTAAATAAGGCAACTTTGATTGGTTAAGATTCGGAGATGCCGGTGTTGGACTGGGGTGTACAAAGTTAAAAATCACACAATACCATGTTATAGTCTAACAGGTTTAATTGGAAGCACACTAGCTTTCAGAGCGACGCTCCTTCATCAGGTGATAGTGGAGGGCTCGATCGTAACACAGAATTTATAGCAAAAATTTACAATGTGATGTAACTGAAATTATACATTGAAAAGTTAATTGTCTGTTAAGCCTTTCATCTGTCAGAATACAATGATAGTTTCACTTCTTTCATGTGTAAATCACAAAACCCTTTTTTTTAAAGTTGCATTCTCGGGTTAGCTGTTAACAATAGTGATAGCTAGACAATATGTTGAAGGTGTTAGCCCCCTGTATTCTCTGTCTATGACCTGATGTTTAGATTGACTCTAATCTAAAAAGTGAGATAAAGAGTTTTACATAAATTCATGCATTTTTTGAGCTCAGAGTTCTACATGAATGTATGTAGCTTTTGAGCAAACTACATGTAGTATATGTGTGCATGTGGGTCTTTGTCTGTCTGTGTGTGTGTATGTCTGGGGTGGGGTTTGTGAGTGTGAGAAAGTGTGTGTGTGTAGTGAGTGCAGAGTGTCTTAAGTCTGTGAGGGGGGGTGCATGTTTGGGAGTATGTGTGTCTATAAGGGTGTGTGTAGGTGTCTGTGCGTGCGTCTGTGAGTACGTGTGTCCGTGTGCATGTGAGGATGTGTATGTAGGAATATCTGTGTGTGTGTGTGTGTGTAGTGCAATGGTGGTCACCTGTAATGTGACATGAACCCAAGGTCCTGGTTGAGGCCCTCCCTATGGGTACCGAACTTAGCTATCAGCCTCTGCTCAGCCACATTCCTCTGCTGCCTGTCCCGAAGTCCACCTTGGAGGATGGTCACCCGAAGGTCCGAGGCTGAATGTCCTGGACCACTGAAGTGTTCCCCAACTGGGAGAGAACCCTCCTGTCTGTTGATTGTTGTGTGGTGCCCATTCATCCGTGACCAAAATTTGATTAATTTTAAACTAGCAATGGTTTTGTGTGTGGGAAATCATGTCACACGAACTTGACTGATTTTTTTGAAGAAGTAACGAAGAGGAGTGATGAGGGCAGAGCGGTGAACGGGATCTGTATGGACTTCAGTAGGGTGCTTGACAAGGTTCCCCATGGAATACTGGTTAGCAAGCTTAGATCAGATGGAATACAGGGATAATTAGCTATTTGAATTGGCTCGAAGGCAAGAGGTGGTGGTGTAAGGTTACTTTTCAGACTGGAGGCCTATGCCCACTGATGTGCTCCAAGGATCTGTATTGAGTCCACTACTTTTCATCATTTATATACATGATTTGGATGCAAACGTAGGAGGTATAGTTAGTAAGTTTGCAGGTGGCAACAAAATTGGAGGTGCAGTGGACAGTGAAGAAGGTTTCCTCAGAGTACAATGGGATCTTGATCAGACGGGCCAATGGGCCGAGCAGTGGCTGTTGGAGTTTAGTTTAGATAAATACGAGGTACTGCATTTTGGAAAAGCAAATCAGAGCACGTCATATCCACTTAAAGGTAAGGGTGTGTTGCTGAACAAAGAGACATTGGAGTGCAAGTTCATAGTTCTTTGTAAGTAGAGTTGCAGGCAGATAGAATAGTGAAGAAGGCATTTGGCATGCTTTCCTTTATTGGTCAGATGATTGAGTATCGGAATTAGGAGGTCATGTTGTGGCTGTACAGGACATTGGTTAGGCCACGTGCATTCTGGTCTCCTTCCAAACGAAGAATGTTGTGAATCTTGAAAGGGTTCAGAAAATATTTCCAAAGATATTGCCAGGGTGGAGGATTTGAGCTGTAGGGAGAGGCTGAAATAGGCTGGGGCTGTTTTCCCTGGAGCATCGGAGGCTTCTCAAGTTTCATAAAATCACGAGGGGCATTGATCGGATGAAGTCTTTTCCCTGGGGTGAGAGAGTCCCAAATTGGAGGGCATAGGCTTAGAGTAAGAAGGAAAGATATAAAATGGACCTAAGGAGACAACTTTTTCACATAGAGGATGGTGTGTGTATGGAATGAGCTACGAGAGGAAGTGGTGGAGATTGGTACAATTACAGCATTTAAAAGGCATCTGGATGGGTATATGAATAGAGGGATACAGGCCAGTTGCTGGCAAAAGAGACTAGATTAGGTTAGGATATCTGGTTGGCATGAATGAGGTGGACCGAAGGGTTTGTTTCCATGCTGTACATCTCTATGACTAAGTGCAGTATAACAGAGCATTCAGGGCTCCCTTAGTGACAATAAGGGAGTATTTGCACTGTGGTGATATTTACACTACTCTAAATCTGCACATCTGTACATGACAAACACCTCAACGTACAGAGACTAGGAGGGCAATCTGTCAAGACTTGAATTCTCTAACCAGAGACTGTGAGAACGAGAACATTTCTGGGTGGCTTAATAGATGGATGTAGCTTCACAAATCAAAACACATGTATTCATCAGTTCCTTTGTTAAAAAAAAACTTCCTCATTTAAACTGACTAACAGTTCCAGTATCCACTGTTGTTTGTGGAAGAGAGTTCCAAACCTCTCCCACCCTTTGTGTATAGATGTGCATCCTAACATTCCTCCTGAACGCTCTGGCTCTCATTCTCAGACGGTGCCCCCTCGTTAGAGAATTGCCAGCCAATGGAAATCATTTATCTTTTTCTGTGAATGTCTTGGAGGACTTCACTCAGATCAGCCCTTAACCTTCAAGATTCTTGTGAACACAGGCTTCATTTGTATATATAAAAACAGAAATTGTTCAGCAGGTCTGGCAAGCATCTGTGAGAGAGAGAGTAGAGTAAATGATTCAAGTTCGGAGACCCTTCTTCAGAACTAAGTTGCATGATCTCTCTTCATACCTTCAGAACATATGAAACCAGAACAGATGACAGAATACTAAAGTCAGGACATTCTGCAGCAGCAGTGACTTTGGGAGTCTCTGTCAATGGAAAATTGTACCATGAATGCTGCTCACTAGATTGTTATCACTCTTCTGGGGTCTGGATATGGCTGACCAGTCAATGAGATGGCAACGTTGTTGTTCAAAAGGTAAAACCAGAGAGCAGATCAGCAACAGATTAAACCAAGTCCAAATGTCTTTATGCCACACCAGGAACACCAATAAAAGCAAGGATGGTCTAGGACACCTTCTCCACCTGTTGAGTTGGTGGATGCATGTTTCCATGTGAGGTGATCTGTCCCTTCAGGCAGCTGACAAGCTCCTTGTTTGAAACTCTGGGCTGATGCATTCCCAGAGATGCTGCCTTATACTGTCTGAAAGCTCCTTTGGGAGATTTACATGACAGCATTGCTCAGCTTAGTGTCAAAACTCTGACAATGAACAAGCTAATTACAATAACAAGTTTAATCCCAATTATGAAGGGGCGTTGCTGTTTAGTATATCATAATGAAGTAACAAAAAAACAGAACCTGGGATCTCTCAGCAATAATGCTGCCCACACAAATACCATGGGCCCCATCACAAGATCACAAATAATTTCAACCAATGTTGCATCGAGCCAGTTTATTCCATGTGTGAAAATATATCTCAGAGCTGGTCTTCTGTTCTCTAGAGAAGGAGCTGCCCTCTTTAAACAAGAGCATTTCACTCACTGATTGAAATGGGATTCTTCTTACACACTGAATGTGTGCCTTACTGCTGAGGTCAGCATTTATTCCACATCCCTAATGGCCCAGGTTCCAGAGGTACATGAAGGGCTTTCCTGGAGGAAGGGGACTGAGTGAACAAGATGGGCTTCCAACAATGGAGGTATCATTAATGTCACTCTTATTGTCATTCTCCATCCTTCCCAAAGGGCAACTAGGGACGAGTAATAAACACTGGCCCAGCCAGTGATGCCCACATCCCATCAATGGATACGAATAAAGTGATAATAACACTGGGAGTTCGATCTACCATATAGCCCCTGGTCTGTATTCATCAGGATCATACCCATGTGTGGGGATAGGTGCCTTTTCCAAACTACAATCATAACCACCGGTATCCCGAGATATATCATGGGGAGTGCAGTTAGGACAACAGCTTGATGTGAGAGGAGCTGAATTCATGGATGACAGGCTATGGGCATGTGATGGCATGGCCTTATCCTTCACATTTACTTAAGGGTGGTCCCTGTCAATGTCCCCTCTATCTCCACATTATGTGGGAGGAATATATGATAAGCCATCTAAATACATTTTTTAATATAATTCCGTTAATTTGGACATCATCCTAACTTCGTCACTTGGGATAATTGGAATCCCTAGCACTGAGAGTGTCCTTGCAGTTGCCATTAAACCAGACCTTGGTGAGCTGCTGTAATTGGGGTGGATGGTGGCTCAGTGGTCAGCATTACTGCCTCACAGCACCAGGGACATGGCTTCATTTCCAGCCTTGGGCAACTGTCTGTGTGGAGTTTGCACATTCTCCCCGTGTCTGCATGGGTTTCCACCCACAGGCCAAGGATGTGCAGGTTAGGTGAATTGGCCATGCTAAATTGCCCACAGTGATAGGTGCTTTGTCAGGGGTAAATATAGGGTAGGGAAATGGGTCTGTGTGGGTTCCTTTTCAGAGGGCCGGTGTGGACTTGTTGGGCTGAAGAGCCTGTTTCCATATTATAGGGAATGTAATTTAAACTGACAGTGAGAGATATTGGGGTGGGTCTTCTGCTGGAACAAATGTTTACACTGTTTGTCACAAATTTACTGTGGGGCTTTCCCTTGGCTGGCCTGTCTGAACTCCTCCCTCATCCTGTTCCTGCAGATACTGCACAGGGTGTCACAGCAATAATGACAGTGGGCAACAAAACTGCATTCTGTGCAGTATTTACAGCACAGAGACCCAGAGATGGAGAGCAGGAGGAAGTCTGTGATTTTGCTCCTCACCAGCTCTTGGAGCTTCACCCTCCTGTTGTTCATCTCTGTTTTAAGATTCTTACATTATGTTATTCAAGGAGTCCAGCCTGAAGATTACTCACTTTTCCTGCGTAACTTCAGAAAACTTGGTTAGATGCTGCAGACCCTAAGTTGGTGCACAAACAAGTTTATTTATGCAGCAACATTATCTCAGTTCAGAGTGAAGATCACTAACACAGCAAAGTAGCGAGTTACACAAAATCCTTGCATAATGAATATGTAAAACTCCTGAGCGAAGCCACAGGAGGGTCCTGTTGTTCCTGACATGAAACAATTTTTCAAATTCATTCATGGGATGTTGGTGTCACTGCCCAGTCCCAGCATTTATTACCCATTCCTAGGTGCCCCTTGAGAAGTTGGTGGTGAACTGCCTTCTTGAACCGCTATTGTCCATGAAGGTCAACCCATAACGTTGTTAGGGAAGGAATTCCAGGAATTTGACACAGGGATATATTTCGTCTTCAAGATGGTGAGAAGCTTGGAAGGCAATAGTGGGCGGCACGGTGGCACAGTGGTTAGCACTGCTGCCTCATAGCGCCGGAGACCCGGGTTCAATTCCCGCCTCAGGCGACTGACTGTGTGGAGTTTGCACGTTCTCCCCGTGTCTGCGTGGGTTTCCTCCGGGTGCTCCGGTTTCCTCCCACACTCCAAAGATGTGCAGGTTAGGTGAATTGGCCATGCTAAATTGCCCGTAGTGTTAGGTAAGGGGTAGATGTAGATGTAGATGTAGATGTATGGGTATGGGTGGGTTACGCTTCGGCGGGGCGGTGTGGACTTGTGGGCCGAAGGGCCTGTTTCCACACTGTAAGTAATCTAATCTAATCTAATCAATTGACACTAGGTGGTGTTCCCATGTATTTGTTGCCATTGTCCTAAATGGAAGTGGCTGTGGCTTTGGAAGGTGCTGTCTGAGGATCTTTGGTGAATATCTGCACTGCATTTGTAGGTGGTACACACTGCTGCTACTGAGCATCTTTGGTGGAGGGAGTGGATATTTGTGGGTGGGGTGCCAATCAAGCAGGTTGCTTTGTCCTGGATGGTGTCAAGTTTCTTGATTGTTTATTGGAGCTGCACTCATACAGGCAAGTGGAGCATATTCCATCACATCCTACAGAGAGTCCTTATCCCAGGCAGGGTTGAGCTGGGAACCAGCAGATTCCCCATCTTAGCATAATCCAAAGGAATTGTCCAGAAAAGTGGAATTTCCTACTGGGTAAGTCCTATCAGCTTGGAACCCTCTAAGTGTCCATCAAAAATCAAATTCTTCAGCGGGTTCTGATACAGTTAAACAGTTTAGTTAATCTGTAAATATTCCATGTCAACCAACCCGATACTAATGTCCCAAATAGCTACCTATGAGCTGTTTTGAAGTGAGAAATCGTGGCAGGTGATTACATGATATTATCAGAACCTATTCAGCAAAGAAATGGCTGGCCTCTATTTTTCAGCATCAAGCTTCCAGTTTCTTTAGGCTGCTTATCCATTGCAGTCTCATCAGAAATTTCCTGCCATTGATTACGATGCAGAGATCGAACCTCTCTGTTAATTAAACCAAACACCCAGAGAGTCTTGGTTCACTCTGTAATCTGTTAAAGTAAAAGGGACAGAGAACTCTAAAATTCCAATACATTAAGAAAATTATAATTATTTTCTTAACTCTAATAGTGAACACTAAACAACAACTGTTCACAAATCCAAGTCCCCTTCTTTTACCTCCTTAGTATCTGACTCCAACTCCACAAAAGTACACTGTTCCAATTATTAAATGCGACACTTATTAAGCATTACATTAACTTAATCTCAAGACCAAACAGATTCCTCTGAATTCAATCCTCTGGCTGCGGATCTCGCTGGGCCATCTTGTTTCTTTTTTTTAAAGTGAGAAGGTTTTACATGAAAAGATACCATTGGTAGTAATTGTTTTCTAATTTCTTTGAGAGGAAGATGTGAGATGGAGCTCTTGGGCTCGGCAGCAGTTGCTTGCTATTCGATGGCAATTGCTCTCCCTCATACTTTCAAAATACCAGATTTATATAACACCCACGGCTCAATGAACTCTTAGAATCAGTTTCAAGGTGTCAAAACAATCAAACCAAATGCCATTGGTTTCTGGTATCCTGGGCACAATTTAAACTAATTGGGTAAATTGGAATTGTGGTCAAAACAGCAGCCAAACCTCAAGTAATTGGAACATGTATCTATTTTAGAACAGCTCCTCTCTCAGATGGCAGGTGTTGCTGTGCTTAAATTCAAAAAGCACTTTCGATCTTGCAGCCAACATACACTCTATTGGCTTTGGAACAATGTGGATTCGTTGGTTACAGTTCCAGATACAGACTGTACATCCATCTGTACTGTCACCAAAAAAACAGATTCACCGAAACTGCAGTCACCCCTCCCCCCGACTGATCCCTACCCAACACTGTAATCTCCCCCTCCCTGAGTGATTCCTACCCAACACTGCAATCACCCCCTCCCTGAGTGATTCCTACCCAACTCTGCACTCACCCCCTCCCTAACTGATCCCTCCCCAACACTGCAATCTCCCCCTCCCTGACTGATCTGTACACAAGACTGCACTCACCCCCTCCCTGACTGATCCCTACCCAACACTGCAATATCCCCCTCCCTGACTGATCCCTGCCCAACACTGCAATCTCCCCCTCCCTGAGTGATTCCTACCCAACACTGTAATCTCCCCCTCCCTGAGTGATTCCTATCCAACACTGCAATCGCCCCTTCCCTGAGTGATTCCTACCCAACTCTGCACTCACCCCCTCCCTAACTGATCCCTCCCCAACACTGCAATCTCCCCCTCCCTGACTGATCTGTACACAAGACTGCACTCACCCCCTCCCTGACTGATCCCTACCCAACACTGTAATCTCCCCTTCCCTGACTGATCCCTCCCCAACACTGCAATCTCCCCCTCCCTGACTGATCCCTACCCAACACTGTAATCACCCCCTCCCTGACTGATCCCTACCCAACACTGCAATCTCCCTCTCCCTGACTGATCCCTACACAACACTGCAATCTCCCCCTCCCTGACTGATCCCTACCCAACACTGTAATCTCCCCTTCCCTGACGTATCCCTACCCAACACTGCAATCTCCCCCTCCCAGACTGATCTGTACACAAGACTGCACTCACCCCTTCTTGATTGATCCAGACCCAACACTGCAATCACCCCCTCCCTGTCTGATGCCTGCCCAACACTGCAATCACCCCCTCCAAAGGAAAAAAGAATACCTAGAGAGAAAATAGGGCCCTTCAAGGACCAGAGTGGACATGTGTGTGCAGAAACGCAGGAGTTATTTCTCCTCTGTGTTGACCTTGGAGAAGGACATGAAGGCTTGGGAACTTGGGGAAGTTAGTGATGATCTCTTGGGGACAATCCCTATCACAGGAGAGGATGTGTTGAATGCATTAGAATGTATGAAGGTGGATAAATCTCCTGGACCTGACCAAACATATCCAATAGCACCTCAAGAGGCGAGGGAAGTACTTGTGGGGTCCTTGCTGATCTTTTTGCCTCACTGTTAGCCATGGGTGAGGTCCCGGAAGACTGGAGGACAGCATATGTTGCGCCCTTATTCAAGAATGGCTGCAAAGATAAACCTGGGAACTATAGATCAGTAAACCTAACATCCGTGGTAAGGAAGTTACTTGAGAAGATGCTGAGACATTAGATAGACATGCATTTGGAAATACAACATTTGATTGGGAGTAGTTAGCAAAGCTTTGTGCATGGGAGACCATGCCTCACAAATTTGTCAGCATTCTTTATTGAAGTGATCAGGAAGTTTGACGAGGGCAGGCCAGTACATGTAGACTCTACAGATTTCAGGAAGGCCTTTGATAAGGTTCCACATGGTACCTTGCTCTGGAAGGTTAGATCGCATGGAATCCAGGGGGCATTAGCAAACTGAGTACACAATTGGCTTGATGGTAGGAAGCAGAGGGTAACAGTCAGACTGGAGGCCTGTGACTAGTGGTGTGTCTCAGCGGTCATAAAATCATAGAATCCCTCCTCTGTGGAAACAGGCCCTTCGGCCCAACAAGTCCACTGGCCCTCTGAAGATCATTTCACTCAAACCCATTCCCCTACTTTATTACTCTACATTTACACCTGAGTAACGCAACTTACTTACACATTCATGAACATTCTCGGCAATTGAGCATGGCCAATTTACTTGACCTGCAGATCTTTGGACTGTGGGAGGAAACCGGTGCACCCAGAGGAAACCCACGCAGACATGGGGAGAACATACAAACTCAGTTGGTGTGGCATGGTGGCTCAGCGGTTGGCACTGCTGCCTCACAGCGCCAAGGACCCGGGTTCGACCCCAGCCTCGGGTGGCTGTGCGGAGTTTGCACATTCTCCCTGTGTCTGCGTGGGTTTTCTTCGGGTGCTCCGGTTTCCTCCCCATTCCAAAAATGCGCAGGCCAGATGAATTGGCCAGGCTAAATTGCCCATAGTGCTCGGTGCCTTTGTCAAGTGTAAACATTGGCAGGGAGAATGGCTCTGGGTGGGTTACTCTTCAGCAGATCGGTGTGGCTTGTTGGGCCAAATGGCCTGTTTCCACACTGTAGGAAATCTAACCCTAACAGGATCTAACCCACACAGACCATCCTGTGAGGTTGGAATTGAACCCAGATCCATGGTGCTGTAAGGCAGCAGTGCTAACCACTGAGCCATTGTGCCACTGAGCTGGTCAGTGCTAGGCCCACTACTGTTTGTTATCTATATCAATGATTTGGATGAGGATGTTTAAGGCATGATTAGTAAGTTTTTAGATTACATTAAAATAAGTGAGGAATGTTCTCAGCAATTGCAACAGGGCCTTGATCAGCTGGGGAATTGGGCTGAGAAATGGCAAATGGAGCTTAATACAGACAAGGACCAGATCTAGCATTTTGGAAAGTCACATCAAGACAGGGGCTTCATGGTGAATGGTAGGGCCTGAAGGAGTGTTGTGGAACAGAGGGACCTTGGATTCCAGAAGCACGGCTCTCTGAACTCAGGGAGACAGGGCAATGAAGAAGGCTTTTTGCAGACTGGGCCCTTCACCAGTCAGGGCATGGAATATAGAAGTTGGGAAGTTCTGTTGTAGTTGTGCAGGATGTTAGTGAGGCCGCACTTGGAATATTGTGTTTGGTTTTGCCCACCTTGCTATAGGAAGGATATTATTAAACTGGAAAGAGTGCAGAAGAAATTTACAAGGATGTTGCCAGAACTCAACTAGAGTTATAGTGAGAGGTTGGACAAGCAAGGACATTTTCTTTAGTGTGTAGGAGACTGAGGGGTGTCCTTATAGAGGTGTATAAGATCCTGGGAGGCATGTATAGGGTGAATGCACTCAGTCTTTATCCAAGGCTTGGAGAATCGAGGATGAAAGGGCATCAGTTTTAGGTGAAAGGGGAAGATTAAAAAGGAACCTGAGGGACAATGCTTTTACCCAGAGGGTGGTACACATACAGAATGAACTACCAGTGCAAGTGGTCAAGGAGGATGCATTTAATAATATTTAAAATGCACTTGGACAAATACATGGAGAGGAACGTATTGGAAGGATATGGGCCAAGTGCAGGGAAACGGGGTTAGTGTGGATGGACCAGTTTGGGCCAAAGAGCCTGTCTCCATGCTGTAGAACTCTATGAACATACCTAAGTGTCCCATCATCCAGAAGCGGCCAAAGCAACACGAACACGAGCCGGGACAAACGTGAAACAGTCCTGCAGAATTTCACAGGAAGCCAGCCTGGCCTTGAAGTGAAGGATTCCTGGTACTGGAGCTGTGGTGAGAGCTGGGGAAGGAAGCTGGAAAGCTCACTCCACTGACGATAGCCAAGAGGACCCCCGGCTGGGATAAGGCAGCTGGGATCCGGTCACCCCAGGGACACCTACAGGCTGTGACCGAGCTAGGTCTGCGACACAATGAGCAGGACAGAAGGTTGCAGGAACATGGGACTACTCCAGTTACAATTGGGAAGAGCCCAATCCAGTGAAAGGAGGGTCTCTGGGGATGGGGAGGAAGCCTCAGGTTTCATTGACAATCTGGAAGGACAGTGTATGAGCTCCAAGCAGCTGCATGGGTCCTGTACACCTGCAACACAGAGCAACACACAGCAGGCCCTGGTAGGAGGTGCCAGGAGCAAATACAATCCCTCGGGAACTAGGACTCCTCCCAGAATGGGATAATGTGTGCCTTTGGGGTTCTACCTCCCCAGGGAGATAATGACAGGCTCCACACTGACACATCCACACCCGCTCACAGATGGGGACTCCCACTGCCTGTCTCCCAGGTAACTGTACCTTTTGCCCCCAGCCCTGAGCCACAGCTGAACTCAGATTCCATGAATCATGTGGTTACCCAGTGTAAAGCAGCTTATGGTCTCACTCCGTACACAACAGCCATTCCAGGCACCCAGCTGGTGGGCAGCACCAAAAAGATCCCGTCTCTGTCACAGATACATGTTTGGATGAGATTGACTGACAGTCTGTCATACACAGAGTGGACGCTGAGGAGCAAACCAAATGAATCGCCATGTGCCTTAGTCCAGCAGGCCATTCAGCCCTCTCTGAAGGCCAACAGCTAGGGAGGGGCATCCATGTTGAGATGAAGGCAGCGATCCTCACTGCTCGAGGGCAGGATAAGGCATATCCTGCAGAGGCGCTACATAACTGCAGAACAACAACCAGGGGAAAGCCCCTCCCCTCCCCCTGTCAACTTCACCCCGAGACTCTGGGTCCAATTTGTCTGGATTTTTGGGGATCTGACCTGCACCTCTCTTAGCGATGAGAAACAGGGCCCGACCCTTTGTCTCCCATGTCTCAGAAAGGAGGAGGGACACCTGGGATTCGACCCAAAATCGTGCCCATAATGAGGCTTGGGCCCTCTGCTAATTAATTACTGAATACGAAATAGACTTTAGGGATTTCCACATTGTGTTACAGGAGCTCAGGGATCAGAAGCGATTGGTAGGGTTTCCCCGAGAATGGGTGCATGGTAGTAGGATACCAAGCACCCTGCCTGGACTAGGGTCATTTTCAGACAGTAATATCCCAGGAAGCCCACCAGGGAGAATTCCTCAGAAACAAAATTAAAAACGGCTGTGACCAGGAGGGAAGGGTCCTCCCCCAGCTTGTCCCACACATACCAGGCACTCACAATGGACTAAGCATTAAACTCACAGGGAATTCCTTGTTCACGAACATTTATCACAAACTGACACTAGTCATAATGAATGTATCAGGGATACAGTAATCAGAGTGGGGTCCTTCCCCATTAAAATAATCATGTTCCCAACTGACCCACCGGATAATGGGACAATGGACAGGGAAATTTGAGGGAAAACAGCAGAACCCAGAACAGCAATTAGCAGATGGAAGAAAAGGGAACTCCTTAATAGTTTAGCCACAGTATACGAGTCCACCCCCAGGGCAGGGGTGTTCCCGGTCAGTATGCTGACTTGGCTAATTTGGAGAATAAACTCAGGATCCTGACCCAACAATTCTCTAATGAGCCTGAGAAAGACTTAATACAGAAAACCCAGAGGAGACCATGGGACAACTTGTGGAGAATCAGGTTAACCATCACTTAGTGACCAAACTGGAGGGTCACGCCAACACGATTAATCAGATCATCCAGGGCCCAATCAGAGATTATGGTGAGCAGTAAAACCACACCCTGTGCAGTATCTATGATAACGGGATGATGGAGGAGCTGAGGGAGGAGCTCAGGCAGGCCAGCCAAGGGAAAGTCCCATCCCGGTTAGTGACAAACATCATCAATATTTGTTCCAGGAGAACACCCACACCAACGTCTCTCACTGTCAGTGACAGCAGCTCACCAAGGACTGGTTTAATAACAGCTGTAAGGACACTCTCGGTGGGACACCTGGGCTTGGTATGAGGGATTCCACTTAACGCAAGTGACCAAAGTTAGGATGATGTCCAAATTATTGGAGTTGTATAAAAAAGGTATTTGGATGGGCTACCATGATTACCTCCCACTTACTGTGGAGATAGAGGGAACATTGACAGGGACCATACTTACGTAAATGGGAAGGAACAGGTCATACTATGACATTCCCATAGTCTGTTATCCAAGAATTCGGCTCCTCTCACATCGGCTGTGGTCCTAACAGAACTCACCTTGATATATCTCGGGATACCGGTGGTTAGGATTGCAGGCTGCAACAGATGGGTACGATCATGGCGAATCATGCCTGGACACACTCCCCAGGGGCTGGAAGATAGATGGAATGCCCCAGGTGATCACCTTAGTTTCATTCATTTGCAGCGTTTGAGTGTTCCTGGCTGGGCCAGTATTGATTTCCTGCCCATAGTTGCCATTATGACAGATTGGCCATATTAAATTTCCCATTGTGTCAAGGGATATTCGGACTAGCTAGAATAGCCATAGGAAATGCAGGGTTTAGGGATATCACTGGGGGAATGGGTTTGAGTTGGATTCTCTTCAGAGGGTCATTGTGGACTCAATGGGCTGAAAGGTCTGATTCTGTTCTGTCAAGATTTTATGATATCACTTATCAGCTATAAGACTTAGGGTGTAGGTTTGCTCGGTGATAGGTTTGATATCCAGACGTTTCATTACCTGGCTGGGTAGCATCATCAGTGGGGACCTCCAAGTGAAGCTATAAGACCATCGGTTTGGAAAACGTACACAATGGCTTTTGCACAGACAGCTAGCTACTCTGACAACAAGCGCAACCAGCTTTTAAAATTAGGTTTGTAATTTATTGCATAAGCTTCTTTTCTTTCCTTTCAAGTGGATGATTTGGGGGAGATGTCACAACCTCCTGGCTAAAACACAGATAGACAGCCAAGGTTTATTGGCCAAGGAAATCTCCCAAATCACAAAACCCGCACACCAGGCACAACGCAAACACAGCATAATGTACAAGGCAACAGTTATTCTGGACAGACGTATCTACCAAATAAATGAGGGCTCAGACAGGAAGGCACCGGGTCCTGCTACACAAAGAAACTAACAGCAACAAGCCATCCAAATGATTGGCAATGCTTCAAACTATTAACGGATTCTCCTAATAGGCCAGAACGATAGAAAGTTCCTGAAAACCATCCAGAAATGAACAAAACAGGGTTTATCTGCAGACTTATTGCCTGAATCTCTGGAGGCCTTCTGAGGAGACCAGCATGGCAAGAGACAGAGACCATCTGACCATCCAGAGAGAGAGAGGACAAGAGAAAACAGTTTCGCAGACCCAGAGGCAGAACCAGAGAGAGAGAGAGAGAGAGAGGGTGAAGCAAAACCCAGGGGCATGGGAGAGAGGGAATGTGAAAATCCATTGAGAGAGAGAGTTGGAACCAACTGGAATAACAAGTGTCACCCCTTCAGTCTGTCCATGTTTTAACTCCTCAGTCTTAGTCTGACTTCCCCTGCTCTCCCTCTCTCTGTCCCCTCTCTCTCTGTCCTTCTGTCTGTCTGTCTTTCTCTCTCTCTCACAGACATGCTTTCTCTCACTCTCTCCCTCTCCCTGTCTCTCTCTGCCCATCTTTCTCCCATCCCCTTCTCGATCCTCAATCTCTCCATCTCTGTCTCTTTTTCTCACCCTCCTTTTCTGTTTTCGCTATTTCAGACCTGAAAGATCTCAACCAATTTTGTACCCCCTCAAAAATACTGTGCCCTTCATTTTCACTGTCCTCCCAAATTTATCCCCTTTCCCAAATATCTTCCCTCCCAAATAATTACCTCACCAAATTAGCCCACCTCAAATATTTTGCTGCCCCCAACATTGCTGTGAGCCCCACTCCCTGGGGCAGAGGGAAATGAGTGGAAAAGTGTGGAGCTGGAAAAGCCCAGCAGGTCAGGCCTGAACCATCGACTCTCCTGGCTGACCCGCTGTGCTTCCCCAGCTCCACACTTTGTAACTCTGACTCTCCAGCATCTGCAGTCCTCACTTTCTCACACAGGTAAATGAGTCTGGGTTGACTGACTGGCCTGTGGCTGTTTTAATGCACAGCAAGTTCCCAGTCCCAGAATTATAGAAGGCTTGTATCACAGATGGAGTCCTTTCTGCCCATTCCCCCCCCCCCCCCCTCCCCCATTAAATGATCCTGGTCCTGTTCAGGATCCTCAGGATTGTCCCCTGAATGGCCTCACTGACTATCCTTTCTGTGGAAACCTCTTCTCCGTGTTGTGGTTCTCCGAGCTGGGAATTTGTCTTGCTAACGTTTCGTCCCCTGTCTAGGTGACATCCTCAGTGCTTGGGAGCCTCCTGTGAAGCGCTTCTGTGCTGTTTCCTCTGACATTTAAACTGGTTTGTATCTGCCGCTTCCGGTTGTCAGTTCCAGCTGTCCGCTGCAGTGGCCAGTATATTGGGTCTGTGGGATATAGGTAAATTAATGTTACTTCTGCAATTCTGCAATTTAATTTTACAAAGTAAAATGAACTCACACCAGTGTGTAATTGTTTTAGCCAAGAGCTGAGTCAACAAGAATGGAAACGATGTGGAGGAAATATATAATTATTTTTGTATTAGCTAAAACTGTATGTCAGAAGGTAGACATTACGGGCAAATAGATAAGATGTTGTGAGGGGATGAAGTTAAGCTAGATACGCCTGTACAAACAGTAGGTATAAACATCTGCTTCCCACTTTTACAAAAACACAGGAACAAACTCCAATTAAAAGGGTCATAGGGATCAGAACAGCCTCGGGAAAGGCACAGATGAAGGGGGTAGATAATGATGAAGAAAGAATATGCCTAACAATGACCGACAGCAGGATGAGGTCAAACAGCCTTGTGAGGCCAGAAATAAGCATTTTGTCACAGACAAGGCCGGATAAGGCAAGAGATAAACAGGGGTAATGGGGGCCGGTCTTAGGGAAGTGGAAGATGTAAACAGGGGAGGGAGCAGTGTAGAACAATAGAAATCAAATCATATAAACGTTGTGTATGAATTGAATTTGGTGTGTGTATGTCCTCTACCTTATAGGCACTGGACATCTCACCCACTTCCAAATGTAAAATAAAGGACACTGCTGATTCAGATTTTGTCTCGGACTGCAATTATTGAGGTGTGTGAGCTTTGTTTCTCACACTCACACTGTCCAACACTAGGGCGACAATAATTGTCTCTCCCTTCCTCTCACTGGCCACCACCAGGGCGACCATGATTGTTGCTCCCTCCCTCACACTATCCAATACCAGGGCGACCACGATTGTCACGCCCTCCCTCACACTATACAACACCAGGGAGCCTATGATTGTCTCTCCCTTCCTCACACTATAAAACACCAGGGAGCCTATGATTGTCTCTCCCTTCCTCACACTATACAACACCAGGGAGCCTATGATTGTCTCTCTCTCCCTTCCTCACACTATACAACACCAGGGAGCCTATGATTGTCTCTCTCTTCCTCACACTATACAACACCAGGGAGCCTATGATTGTCTCTCTCTCCCTTCCTCACACTATACAACACCAGGGAGCCTATGATTGTCTCTCTCTTCCTCACACTATACAACACCAGGGAGCCTATGATTGTCTCTCTCTCCCTCACACTGTCCAAAACCAGGGCAATGATGATGATTGTCTGTAGTCTCCATCTCTATGATCTGGGAACTTCACTTTTCCTTGGGTTAGTGACCACTACTGGCTGCAAGTGGGAACTGCAGCCACCCTGCAGAAATTCTCAGCGTCTGTCAGGGTCAATGAATCAGCCCATGTGAACGAAAAGATTCTGGTCTGTACAATGAGCAGTCATTTTGTAATATATTCAGAATGAGAAATAAAACAAGATTGTACATAACACAGCATATTGTTTGAATATTTTTGAGTTACAGTTTATTTCTAGCGGCTTCTATCATTGTTTCAGGTTCCCAAAGGGAGCAGAATCTCACTTTGACCTAAAAAATATCCCGGTGCTGCAATCGACATTTAAATAAGGAATGGGAAGCAGTGGGGAAGGAAGATTCCGAGATGGAGAGTGTGGCACTGGAAAAGCGCAACAGGTCAGGCAGCATCTGAAGAGCATGCCCTTTTTCAGAAAATAATGTCTGAAACGTCGATTCTCCTGCTCTGGGACCTGTTGTATTTTTACACCAAACGTAGTAGAATACATCGCAGTACAGGCCCTTTGGCCCTCGATGTTGCGCCGATCCAAGCCCACCTAACCTACACTAGCCCACTATCTTCCATATGCCTATCCAATGCCCGTTTAAATGCCCATAAAGAGGGAGAGTCCACCACTGCTACTGGCAGGGCATTCCATGAACTCACAACCCGCTGAGTAAAGAATCTACCCCTAACATCTGTCCTATACCTACCACCCCTTAATTTAAAGCTATGCCCCCTCGTAATAGCTGACTCCATACGTGGAAAAAGGTTCTCATGGTCAACCCTATCTAAACCCCTAATCATCTTGTACACCTCTATCAAGTCACCCCTAAACCTTCTTTTCTCCAATGAAAACAGCCCCAAGTGCCTCAGCCTTTCCTCATACGATCTTCCCACCATACCAGGCAACATCCTGGTAAACCTCCTCTGCACCCGTTCCAGTGCCTCCACATCCTTCCTATAGTATGGCGACCAAAACTGCACACAATACTCCAGATGCGGCCACACCAGAGTCTTATACAACTGCAACATGACCTCAGGGCTCCGGAACTCAGTTCCCCTACCAATAAAAGCCAGTACGCCATATGCCTTCTTCACAGCACTATTTACCTGGGTGGCAACTTTCAGAGATCTGTGTACATGGACACCAAGATCCCTCTGCTCATCCACACTACCAAGTATCTGACCATTAGCCCAGTACCCCATCTTTTTGTTACTCATACCAAAGTGAATCACCTCACACTTAGCTACATTGAACTCCATTTGCCACCTTTCTGCCCAGCTCTGCAGCTTATCTATATCCCGCTGTAACCTGACACATCCTTCCTCAGTGTCAACAACTCCACCGACTTTCGTATCATCCGCAAACTTGCTCACCCAACCTTCTAACCCCTCCTCCAGGTCATTTATAAAAATGACAAACAGCAATGGACCCAAAACAGATCCTTGCAGAACACCGCTAGTCACGGCACTCCAAGATGAACCTTTACCATCAACTACTACCCTCTGTCTTCTTCCAGAAAGCCAATTCCTAATCCAAACCTCCAACTCACCCTCAATGCCATACCTCCATAATTTTTGCAGTAGCCTACTATGGTGCACCTTATCAAACGCCTTACTAAAATCCATATACACCACATCTACCATTTTCCCCTCGTCTACCTCCTTCGTCACCACCTCAAAGAATTCAATAAGGTTTGTGAGGCATGACCTGCCTTTCACAAAACCATGCTGACTATCCTTGATCACATTATTCCTATTCAGATGTTCATAAATCCTATCCCTTACAATTCTCTCTAAGACTTTGCCCACAACAGAAGTGAGACTCACCGGCCTGTAGTTACTAGGGTTATCCCTACTCCCCTTCTTGAACAAGGGAACCACATTTGCTATCCTCCAGTCTTCTGGCACTATTCCTGTAGACAACGAGGACATAAATATTGGCTCTATGTTTGAGAGTCTCTCTTTGTCAGTATCCCTCTGCAATGGGGTCTCTGCTTTGGGATTTGTATCAATTGAAATGTCTCTGTCCATTTTTCTTGTGTTTAAAGTGATACAACGCTCTTGGTCATGTTGATCTGTCTCTACGTGTTTTGTGTGTGTGTGTGTGTCCACCTCTGACTGCAGTGGGGCACAGCTTGTCCTGGAGTGAAGTTTGCTTTGTTAATTACTTTAACTAATTCAATGAATCAATATCTCTGACTCTCGGTCTGTCTCTCTTGTGTTCAAAGTGCTGGCCTCCCCACACCACTACACAAGCGGCAGATTTTTGTTTCTGGGACAATTTGCTCCTGTCCCTGTTATTTCTGACACTCTCACAATGATCTTAATGATGAAAATGCGCAAGGGGCTGTGCGGTGACGCCATGCCAATATGGCCGCCCCCGTGGAGAAGGTTTAAAAATAAAACAACACCAGGTTATAGACTAACAGGTTTAATTGGAAGTACACTAGCTTTTGGAGCGCCGCTTCTTCATCAAGTAATAGTGGATTCCAATTAAACCTGTTGGACTATAACCTGGTGTTGTGTAATTTTTAAATTTGTACACCCCAGTCCAACACCGGCATCTCCAAATCCAACCCATGGAGAATAACCGACAATAAGGAAGCAGGAATAGGCAAGAGGTGAATCAGGTCACTGCTGTGAGGCGAGATAGAGTGACTCCCTCTGAAGGCCAGGAGGAGGAATCAGCAGCCACTGTCTCAAGGAATAAAACTTATTTAAGAGAAATGGCCCATTGCGGCCTCTATTCACCTTTCATCATCCTGTGAGAAGGCAGCAATCATACCCTGAAATACCAGCATGAATTATTTCAACATAGAATATGTATCACTGTTAGGAAACTCAGAAGTATGAGAATTTTCAACTTTGTTGTCGACATTGTCCAAGGATGTGTAGGCTCGGTGGATGAGACATGGGAAATGTAGGGTTACAGGGATAGTATGGGCAGGGGATGGCTTTGGGTGAAATGCTGTTCGAAGGGTTTGTGTGGATTCGATGGGCCAAATAGCGCCTCCCTGTCCTGACAGGATTGTATGATTGTCAAACGAAACATGTGGTAATGGTAAAGTAGAGCTGGTTAGGCAGTATCTGAGAAGCAGGAGAGTCCACATTTCAAGCATAAGCCTTTATCAGAAATTACTCCGTGATCCCCATTGCATGATTCTCAGCTGGATGGCTGCTTGGTGATGGAGAGCGATGCCCACAGCAGGGGCTGAGTTACCCATACCAGCTGAGTTCAGCCTGAAGATCCAGCCTTCTCAACCTCAGGTTAAACTCACCACCAGTCATCTCTTTCAAATGAGAGAGTGACCTCCAGGAGAATGGTGACCGGCTCAGTAACAGAGACACAGTGGAGTCAGTGTGGTCTCCCTTGGGTCAATGACAGAGACACAATGGAGTCAGTATCCTCTCCGTTCCTTTGTGAGAGGGGCTGATGATGCCTTTCCCCAAAGATTCGGACATGCTGCAGGCAGGGCTATGCTCTCGAGTACCATGGGCAGGTCAAGGCTGGTCTCATCCCATCGAGACAAATGCAAATCTTTGGTTCATTGCTTCTGGGAGTTTTATTCTTCTCGAATAATTCTTCAGGTTTAGCAAATCGTCCAAACCCTCCAGGATAGCATTGTCTGTGGTGAGCATGATGGAGATTGGGAGGGGCTGGAGGATGCACTGTTTGTGGTCTTCACATCACACTGTCCAGCATTAAACAATGTTCTGTACTTCAAAAAAGTCAGACTGTGAGGAAACTAGGGAAGAGATTGCTAGCCCTCTTATGGAGATATTTGTGACATTATCAGGGATGAGTCAGGTTCCAGAAGACTGGAGGGAGGCTGATGTGGAGACGTTATTTAAGAAAGGTGGTAAGGAAAAGCCAGGGAACTATCGACCTGTGAGCATGACATCACTGGTGGGTAAGTTTTAACAAAAAAGGCTTACTTTCTTTTGAAAATGTAAAGGAGGAGATATCTTTCATTGAAAGAGCTTGTGGAGAGGCTGACACAGGTAGACAGCTCTGAAGAGAGTTTATTTTAATCCGGAGCTTGAAAGCTGAATGTTGGATTATTCGAGAAGGAGTCATTTATTTTGTTTATTCAATTGTGTTTGATTTCTTTTCGACATTCATGTTTTTTTCTATTTTTTGTGAGTGTCATATTAGATATGTGGGAAAGGAATGTAAACTTATTTTCGTATATAAGGTGCCATTGTCAGCTCTACTTCTTAGCTTAATCCCACTGAGAGCAACCCTGAGAGACTGAGTGTGGTGACCAGTAAATTTAGAGAAGTTATTACACAGCAGCATCAGTCAGATAGATTATTCCCTGTCAGGAAAGGTAAGAGAGTAGTTCAGAACTCTCCTGCTGCTATTCTTCTCTCAAGCACATATTTTATTTTGTGTACTATTGAAAGAGAGAGTCTCTCAGAGGAACGTAGTGCCCATGTCTGATGACTACTTCTAAGAATAAATCGTGTGTTCAATGGTTTTGTCAAGATTTAAAAGAATCATTGTTATGGGGACTCTGCTGTCAGAGACACAGGCAGAGAGTCTGTAGCAGTGAGCATGAACCTTCGACAGTATGTTGTTTATTTTCTGGTGCCAGTGTGAAGGACGTCTCAAAACATGTGAAGCATATTGTCAAAGGGGAGAGTAAGAAGCTGGATGTTGTTGTATACGTTGGGAGGAATTACATTGTCAAGGAAAGGGTTAATGTTTTGCAGACTGAGTATAAAAGATTGGGTAGAAGGTTAAAATACAAACCATAAAATGTAGTGATCTCTGGTTTCCTTCCAGCCCCAAGTTCAAATGAGGGAAGGATAGAGCAGATAAATCAATGGGTCAACGAGCAGGAATTATGTTTCTTGGATTTTTGGGATCTCTTCTGGGGTAGAAAAAGGATGGCTTTCATCTGAACTGGAAAAGGACCAATATCCTGGCAGGGAGATTTGCTTGTTCTATTTTGAGAGCCTGTAAACATTGGGGTGGGGGCTTCCTAAGTAACAGTGAAAATAAACAGAAAGTGAGAATCTGAAATAAAGGTAATTCGAAAAGACAGACAAGAGCCAGTCAGAGAGCAAAGTCACTTTGAATTAAACCACATTTATTTCAATGTACGATGTCTTACAAATAAGGCTGAGCTCAGGACATGGCTTGGATATCATAACTATTACAGAAGCTTGGCTGAGGGTAGGACAGGACTGTCAGTTCAAATTTCTGGGATTTGATGTTATTGGAAGGATAAGAAGAGAGGCAAGGGAGGAAAGAGCGTGGCAATTTTGATTTAGGAAAACATCACGAGTATAATTAAATTAGATATTTCTGAGAGAACATTTAGTGAAAATATATGGTTTGTAATGTAACTGAGGCTGAGGTGTGGCCTGAAAGAAATTTATAAAATCGTGACAGGCATGGATAGGATAAATAGATAAGGTCTTTATCTTGGAGTGGGGGAGTCCAGAACTAGAGGGCATAGCTTTAGCGTGAGAAAGGAAAGATATAACAGGGATGTAAGGGGCAACGTTTTCACACAGAGGTTAGTGACTGTATGGAATGAGCTGCCAGAGGAAGTAGTGGAGGCTGGTACAACTACAACATTTAAAAGACATCTGGATGGGAATATGAATAAGAATGGTTTAGTGGGTAATGGGCCAAGTGCTGGCAAATGGGACTAGATTAGATTACGATATCGGGTTGGTTTGGATGAGTTGAACTGAAGGCTCTGTTTCTGTGCTGCACATCTCTGCATCTAAAGCTGTACCTGCACGTCACACTTTCTCTGGCAGTCCATTCCAATTGTCAGAAGGGCTTCACTGATCCATTCTCCCTGATATGTTTTCAATTCCCTTCAAGATAAAAAAGTGCTAAATCCATTCTCCATCTATTTTTCACATTTATCTGAATAGTTGAAGGAATTGAGAAGCAAACATGTAGAGATCTCAAATATATGTAAGAACATTAAGCTTGTAGCAGTAGGGGATTTCAAATTTCCAAACATTGACTGGGACAGCCATAACTTTAAAGGTTTGGATGTTGAAGAATTTGTTAAATGTGTTCAAGAAAATTTTCTTTATCAATATATAAATGTTCCAACTATCGAAGGAACAATTCCTATTCCTCTTGTGGAAACAGGTTGTTGGACCCAACAAGTCCACATCAAACCATGGAAGAGGATCCCATCTCCATATCCCGTAGTTAACACACCTAACCTGCAAACCATCAGAAACTAAGCATGGCCAATCTACTTAACTTGCACATCTTTGGGCTTTGGGAAAAAGCCCACACAGACATGGGGAGTATGCAAACTTTATCACCCAAGGGTGGAAATAAACCCAGACCCTTTCACATTGAGGTAGCAATGCTAACCTTTAAGCAACCATGCCACCCTATCATCTGTTTGGAAATTAGGCTGGGGAAGTGACTGAAGAGTTAATGGGGGGGTGGGGGCACTTTGGGACTAGTGATCATAGTACTGTTAGTTTTGACACAGTTATGGAAAAGGATAAGTCTTGCATAAAAGTCAAAGATCTTACTTGGAGTAAGGCACAGTTTAAGGGTAAAGCATGAGCTTTGAAAAACTGATTGGAGTAAACTGTCCACAGATAAAAGGGTGACTGGCAAATAAATGAGAGCCGTTCGATTGTCTGATAACGAGAGTTCAGAACCATTGTGTTTCTATGAGTGAAAGGCAAGGCTTGTAATATTAGGGAAGAATGGATAAATAAAGATATTAAAGTTCCCATCAAGAGGGATTTAAAAATCAACCGAATCTCTTGAAGAGTATAAAGAGTGTAGGGGCTTTCTTAAAAAGGAACTCGGGAAGGCAAAGAGGGAATGAGATAACCTTGGCAGATAAGGTTAAATGTAATCCAAACAAATTCTTTAAGAACAAGAGAGCAATTTGAGAGAGATAGTAGGACTCGCAAAAGATCAATGAGATTGTCTTTATGTTGAACCTCAGGAGATGGCAGAGGCATTAAATTAATATTTTGTCAGTTATGACTGTTGAGAAAGAAATGGGGTTAGTGAACTCAGGGTAATAAATATTGATGTTTTGAAAATAGTTCACATGATGGAAGTGGAAATGCTGGAGGTCTTAAAATACATGAAGGTAACTAAATCTCCAGGAACTAATCAAGTGTATCCCAGAACATTGTAGGCTCCCAGTAGAAATACATTAATCACTGGTAAAGATGGGTGAAGTAGCGTAGGACTGGAGGATGAAAATGTTTACCTCAGAGTACAACAGGATCTTGATCAGCCGAGCCAATGAGCATAGGAGTGGCAGATGGTGTTTAATTTAGGTATATGTGAGACGCTTTCAGTTCTTGTGTCTGCTATAGGAAAGGTATTGTTCAACTTGAAGGGATTCAGGAAAGATTAAAAAGGGTGTTGCTGGCATTGGAAGGTTTGAGCTACAGGGAGAGGCTAACTGGGCTGGGGCTGTTTTCCCTGGAGCGTTAGAGGCTGAGGGATGACCTTACAGAAGGTTACAAAATGATGAGGGGCATGGATAGGGTGAATTGCCAAGGTATGTTTTTCCTCAGTAGAAAGGAGTCCAAAACTAAATGGCATAGGTTTAAGATGCAAGGGGCAAGATTAAATCGGGATGGAAGGTTAACATTTACACACAGAGAGTGGTGAGAGCATGGAATGATCTACCAGAGGAAGTGGTAGAAGCTGGTACCATTACAACATTTAAAAGGCAACTGGATAGACATGTAAATAGAAAGGATTGAGAGGGATAGCGACCAAATGTTGATAACCGTGACTACATTACATCAGGATATGGGTTTGGTATGGATGAGTTGGACCAAGAGGTCTGTTTCCATGTTTTACAGTTCTATGTCTCGAGAAACATGCTTAATAAGACCTTTAACTCTAATTTGATAGGATAGTGTTGACCTATCGAAGGTGATATTTGGTCAGGTCGAAATACCTTACTCAAGGAGATAAATTACAAATAGCACCTTATTCGGGAGAATGAGCTGGGTAACTGGAAGAACTGAGAAGGGGATGCGGACAAGAAGTGGATGCATCTCATTAACACAGGATTGTCAGTCCCACAGTCAAAGCCCATCTGAATTCCCCTTCTCACTCCCTTTCCACATGACCATCCTTGGCTTCCTCTATTATGACAATGAATCAAGCCACAAACTGGAGGAACAACACCTCCTATTCCGCCTGGGCAGCCTACAGCCAGAGGACAAAACATTGAGTTCTTCAATTTGAAATAACCTCTGTTCCCATCATCCAACTTCCTTTCCAAACCCACCCACCTCCTCCATCCCGGGCTCCTTTTCAAGCCCCTCCCCCTGCCTTGCATTCATTTCAGCCACCTACCAGGTTCATCCCTCCCATTTACCAATCAGGTCTTACCCTCTACCTGTCTTCACCTGTCCCCATCTCACCACACTGCCGCGCCCATCACCTTACCTACAGCTTCCCCCACACCAACCCCCAGTCCTGAACAAGTATTCACCCAAAATTTTGCCTTCTCTACCTCCTGATGCTGCCTGGCTTGGTGTGTTCTCCCACTCACCCCTGCTCTTCATGCTTGTATACTTTGTGATTGTTTTTGGCATTCTTACTTGCCATGTCATTTCACTTAATTCTGTGAAATCTATAATTTCTTTAATCATCACACAGTAGGTAACATTTTACCATCAGAATTTCGAACAAATTCATTAAGATGTTACAAGACAAGATTTATACAAGTCCAAGAAAGCAAAGAAATCAGCTGATGATATTGGAACAGTTGGAATAAAAGAGTGTGAATGTAAAATTGAGAATATGGAGGACAACATGTCTCTGTAGATTACTGTGGTCAGTGGATTATCCAGAAATGGGAATTGTTGATAAAACACACCAGGAGTGGGTAAGAATTTGGACAAAGTAAATGTATGGAGTTTACAATCTAGAGGCAGGCCTATAAGATTCCGGGATATAAGGATCCAGTAGAAACAATGGAACTGGTTTCAAAACATCAATATTTATTTCCCTCTGCATTCCTTTCTCAACAGTCACAGCTGCTTCAGCAATTATGAGCTGAGGTAGGCATGGCTTTAAGAGCTGTGTTGCAGATGGAAATATTAATGCTTGGTGATGATGTGAATGGCCTTTTGAATTGATCTCAAGCACCAATATGAAACCAGAAGCAAACAGGGTTCGCCTGAAATCAGTTCCCACTGAGCTCCATGGAGTCAGTGAGAGCCATAAACTATTTTCACGGAAGCACTGAGGGTGTCAGTTCATGGCTCACATCCAACCGCATTCCCGATCTTTGGATACCGTCTGTCACCGAGCCCTCTGGGCTGTGGATTTCCCCATCAACACAGCAGCAGATTGGTGGAAAGAAACAAATAAAGAATGGGAGTGATAACAGCATCAGGCCGAAGGGGTGCGGGTGGGGCAAGGGGGCAGCTGGATGGGAACAAAGTACTGCTGAAAATATATTTATCATCCAATACACATTTTCAAAAGTATATTATTTAATCTGTATAAACAGGAAACTTCTCTTTTTTTTAACTTACGTTCCATTATCTACTGCAGCTAATGTTGAATCTCAGTTATTTGGATTTATTTATCATTTGAGCTATTTTATAACTGGATATTTCACAGCATACTTTAACTGGTCCCTGAAATTTTTCTGAGTCACCACATAAATACAAGCATTTGTGCAGCAATTGAAGTCTCGCAGCATATATGCGACTTGTTCAAAGAGATAATATGCAGCAGAATCTAAGGAACGACTCACACGAAAGAAATGTAAAATATACCCCAACCAGAGAAGGATGAAGCTGGCAGATATGGCAAAGAGTAAAATCACAGATTTATTTCTGCTCTCTGTCTCTGGGTCATTCTCTGTGTTTCTCTGACCCCTCAGTCTCTTATGCACCTTAGTAGCCTCAAAGATATGTCTGACAGTCAGAATGTTGATAAAGAGAATAAAAATGAATGGCAAAAATTGTGTTAAAAATTGTTCAAAATATTTAATACATGCGAATTGCTGGCCATATTTATAACTGTAACTAGTAATACAATACACTGGCACATTGTTGATGATCTTCCAAGTTCTAAATCGAAAGTAGTTGGTAATGTTATAGAACATAGAACATAGAAGAATACAGCGCAGTACAAGCCCTTCGGCCCTCGATGTTGCGCCGATCAAAGACAGAGACACACACAGACACAGACACACACAGAGACACACAGAGACACACACAGAGACACAGACACACACACAGACACAGACACACACAGAGACACACACACAGACACACACAGAGACACAGAGAGACAGACACACACAGAGACACACACAGACACAGACACACACAGAGACACACACACAGACACAGACACACACAGAGACACAGAGAGACAGACACACACAGAGACACACACAGAGAGACACAGACAGACACACACACACACACACAGACACACACAGAGACACACAGACACAGACAGAGACACACACACAAGACACAGACACACACACACACACAGACACACACAGTCACAGAGACACACACAGACACAGACACACACACACACACAGATACACACACAGACACAGAGACACACACAGACACACACACACACAGACACAGACACACACACAGACACACAGAGAGACACACACAGACACAGACACAGACACACACAGACACACGCAGAGACACAGACACACAGACACAGACACACAGACACAGACAGAGACACACACAGACACACACACACAGACACAGACACACACACAGACACACAGAGAGACACACACATACACAGACACACACACACAGAGACACACAGACACACACAGAGACACAGAGACACACACACACAGAGACACAGACACAGACACAGACACACAGAGAGACACACACACACACAGAGACACACAGACACACACAGAGAGACACACACACAGAGACACACAGACACACACAGAGAGACACACACAGAGAGACAGACACAGACACACACAGAGACACAGAGAGACAGACACACACAAAGACATACACAGAGAGACAGACACACACAGAGACACACACACAGACACAGACACACACAGAGACACAGACACACACAGAGACACACACACAGACACAGACACACACACAGACATACACAGACACAGACACACACACAGACACAGAGAGACAGACACACACAGAGACAAACACAGAGACACAGACACACACAGAGACACACACACAGACACAGACACACACACACAGACACACACAGAGACACAGAGAGACAGACACACACAGAGACACACACAGACACAGACACACACAGAGACACACACACAGACACAGACACACACAGAGACACACACAGAGAGACACAGACAGAGACACAGACACACACAGAGACACACACACAGACACAGACACACACAGAGACACACACAGACACAGACACACACAGAGACACAGAGAGACAGACACACACAGAGACACACACAGAGACACAGACACACACAGAGACACACACACAGACACAGACACACAGAGACACACACACAGACACACACAGAGACACAGAGAGACAGACACACACAGAGACACACACAGACACAGACACACACAGGGACACACACACAGACACACACAGAGACACAGAGAGACAGACACACACAGAGACACACACAGAGAGACACAGACAGAGACACAGACACACACAGAGACACAGACACACACAGAGACACACAGACACCGACAGAGACACACACAGAGACACAGACACACACACACACACACACAGAGACACACACACAGTCACAGAGACACACACAGACACAGACACACACACACACACAGACACACACACAGACACAGAGACACACACAGACACACACACACACACACAGACACAGACACACACAGACACACAGAGAGACACACACAGACACAGACACACACACACACAGACACACACAAAGACACACACAGACACACAGAGACACAGACACACACACACAGACACAGACACACAGACACAGACAGAGACACACACAGAGACACAGACACACACACACACACACAGACACACACACAGACACACAGAGAGACACACACAGACACAGCCACACACACACAGAGACACACACAGACACACACAGAGACACAGAGACACACACAGGCACAGACACACACACACACACACAGAGACACAGACACAGACACACAGAGAGACACACACAGACACAGACACACACACACAGACAGACACAGACACACACACAGACACACAGAGAGACACACACAGACACACACACACACACACTTAGACACACACACAGACACACACAGAGACACAGAGACACACACAGACACAGACACACACACACACAGAGACACAGACACAGACACACACAGAGACACACACATAGACACAGACAGAGACACACACACAGAGACACACACAGAGACACAGACACACACACAC